>NW_028123493.1:0-415588 GCF_965194805.1 Balaenoptera borealis | reverse complement strand
TTGAGGGAAGGCAAAGAAGAGGATTTGAAATCAAGGCAGAATTGCAGGAAACAGATTTCAGGAGGTATATTCGAATCGCCTTTAAAGCACAGGAAAAGCGGCAAAACGTTGACAATGATGCCCTTGGCCAAAAAGGGCGTATGCGTTTTTTCCTGAATATATTCAGGAAAAAACGCATACGCCCTTTTTGGCCAACCAAGCAACCTGGAAAGGCAAATCAGCGCTACAAAGAAGTCTCGCTTCCCATCGGTCAAAAGGGCCATGCTGAAAAAAGTGTCAAAACCAGAAATGCAGGACAGGCCATGGAGAAATGGAAGCCTTGCTACACTGATGGGCGGGATGTAAATTGCCAAGAGCCACTCCGGAGAAGTGTCCGGTGAGTCCTGAAACATCTGAAAAACACAGCTTAGAGAGCATAGGGCACTTCCACTAATGGGGGTATAAATTGGGAAAATGAAAATCAGGAAGACTCAAGCACCCCAAAGTTTAGGGCTGCTCTGTTGACCAGGACTCTCCACTTCATTCCACCTTCAATATCCCAGGAAAGAGAAAAATGGATAAAGAAGTTGTGGTCCTTATGTACAATGGAATATCACTCAGCCAGGAAATCAATGTCGTAAGGTTAGTAGCAGCATGATGAGTGGATTTAGGTACGACGATTCTAAGTGAAATAAGTCACACAGAAAAGGACACTTCTCATAAGGTATCACTGATAGAGGGAATGTAAAAACCGTTACACTTGAACTGAATTACAAAACAGAACAGAGTCACACATGCAGAAAACACACTATGGCTGCTTAACGGGAAAGGTGAGGTGGGGTGATACATAAAACAAGGGTATCAAATTAGCTCAGATACCGTTCCATAAACCCAATATGTAATAGACAAGACCTACTCCTTGCTCAGAGAACTGGACTCAACACGCCCTATTCACCGCACAGGAATATATCTGAATAGTAATAATCGTAAAACCTATGTATTGATATCTCTCTGTTAGTGTGTCAAGTGGGTGTAAAGCGGCATAAACACAGCAGTGAAAAGCAGCTAAACCCCATTATAAAAATAAATTACTTTGAAACACCCATGAAACAAAGACAGTGAAAGAGAGAGAAATTCTTACACAATGCGTTCAGGGGCTGTGATGCAACCTGGATTGACCATATCTAGACGCACAGCTGGATGAGACATAAGGGTGGACACTCTTGGGGCTGAGAGGTTCGGTGAGGTTGGGTGAGCAAATGCAGACCCTTTAAAGTAATACTGCGTGGTACCCATCGCATGGGTCCCAAATCTCCAGTTTCAAGGGCATCTTCCTAAATCAAAATTATGCATGAGAAACCCAGAAGATGGTACACCGTGTGATGGGGAAAGGTTTCTAAAACGCACCTCATTTCTCATCTCCTTGTGCCCGGGTTCGCCATTCCAGCCGCTTTACTAGCAAGCTCCCTACTTGGAGCATCAGCACCTTTAACATCCTGTTCCGTACAGGTTGCAATTTGTCCTGAGGATAAATGGGAAGACGTGGAACCAACGAGAGACTAGCTCTTGGTGTTGGGACAGGCACAGGTCACTCTATTTTCCCATCAGAAAGAAGAATTAACCACCGGCTCAGCCTGACCCCTGGAACCAGAACAGGGCCTGAAGCCATTCTGCGATTTTGCGGGCAGCTCCCATAAAAACGAGTTGTAAAATGGAGGTTCAGGGCACTGCAATTCACAAACCTGCAGAGTTATAAATGATAACTCTCGTCCACAAATATATTGAGGGAAGGCAAAGAAGAGGATTTGAAATCAAGGCAGAATTGCAGGAAACAGATTTCAGGAGGTAGATACGAATCGCCTTTAAAGCACATGAAAAGCGGCAAAACGTTGACAATGATGCCCTTGGCCAAAAAGGGCGTATGCGTTTTTTCCTGAATATATTCAGGAAAAAACGCATACGCCCTTTGTGGCCAACCAAGCAACCTGGAAATGCAAATCAGCGCTTCAAAGAAGTCTCGCTTCCCATCGGTCAAAAGGGCCATGCTGAAAAAAGTGTCAAACCAGAAATGCAGGACAGGCCATGGAGAAATGGGAGCCTTGCTACACTGATGGGCGGGATGTAAATTGCGAACAGCCACTCTGGAGAAGTGTACGGTGTGTCCTGAAACATCTGAAAAACACAGCTTAGAGAGCATAGGGCACTTCCACTCATGGGGGTATAAATTGGGAAAATGAAAAATCAGCAAGTCACAAGCACCCAAAGTTGAGGGCTGCTCTGTTGACAAGGACCTCCACTTCATTCCACCTTCAATATCCCAGGAAAGAGAAAAATGGATAAAGAAGTTGTGGTCCTTATGTACAATGGAATATCACTCAGCCAGGAAATCAATGTCGTAAGGTTAGTAGCAGCATGATGAGTGGATTTAGGTACGACGATTCTAAGTGAAATAAGTCACACAGAAAAGGACACTTCTCATAAGGTATCACTGATAGAGGGAATGTAAAAACCGTTACACTTGAACTGAATTACAAAACAGAACAGAGTCACACATGCAGAAAACACACTATGGCTGCTTAACGGGAAAGGTGAGGTGGGGTGATACATAAAACAAGGGTATCAAATAAGCTCAGATACCGTTCCAGAAACCCAATATGTAATAGACAAGACCTACTCCTTGCTCAGAGAACTGGACTCAACTCGCCCTATTCACCGCACAAGAATATATCTGACTAATAATAATCGTAAAACCTATGTATTGATATCTCTCTGTTAGTGTGTCAAGTGGGTGTAAAGCGGCATAAACACAGCAGTGAAAAGCAGCTAAACCCCATTATAAAAATAAATTACTTTGAAACACCCATGAAACAAAGGCAGTGAAAGAGAGAGAAATTCTTACACAATGCGTTCAGGGGCTGTGATGCAACCTGGATTGACCATATCTAGACGCACAGCTGGATGAGACATAAGGGTGGACACTCTTGGGGCTGAGAGGTTTGGTGAGGTTGGGTGAGCAAACGCAGACCCTTTAAAGTAATACTGCGTGGTACCCATCGCATGGGTCCCAAATCTCCAGGTTCAAGGGCATCTTCGTACATCAAAAACATGCATGAGAAATCCAGAAGATGGTACACCGTGTGATGGGGAAAGGTTTCTAAAACGCACCTCATTTCTCATCTCCTTGTGCCCGGGTTCGCCATTCCAGCCGCTTTACTAGCAAGCTCCCTACTTGGAGCATCAGCACCTTTCACCTCCTGTTCCGTACAGGTTGCAATTTGTCCTGAGAATGAACGGGAAGACGGGGAACCAACGAGAGACGAGCTCTTGGTGTTGGGACAGGCACAGGTCACTCTATTTTCCCATCAGAAAGAAGAATTAACCACAGGCTCAGCCTGCCCCCCGGAACCAGAAGAGGGCCTGAAGCCATTCGGCGATTTTGCGGGCAGCTCCCATAAAAACGAGTTGTAAAATGGAGGTTCAGGGCACTGCAATTCACAAACCTGCAGAGTTATAAATGATAACTCTCGTCCACAAATATATTGAGGGAAGGCAAAGAAGAGGATTTGAAATCAAGGCAGAATTGCAGGAAACAGATTTCAGGAGGTAGATACGAATCGCCTTTAAAGCACATGAAAAGCGGCAAAACGTTGACAATGATGCCCTTGGCCAAAAAGGGCGTATGCGTTTTTTCCTGAATATATTCAGGAAAAAACGCATACGCCCTTTTTGGCCAACCAAGCAACCTGGAAAGGCAAATCAGCGCTACAAAGAAGTCTCGCTTCCCATCGGTCAAAAGGGCCATACTGAAAAATGTGTCAAAACCAGAAATGGAGGACAGGCCATGGAGAAATGGGAGCCTTGCTACACTGATGGGCGGGATGTAAATTGCCAAGAGCCACTCTGGAGAAGTGTCCGGTGAGTCCTGAAACATCTGAAAAACACAGCTTAGAGAGCATAGGGCACTTCCACTCATGGGGGTATAAATTGGGAAAATTAAAAATCAGCAAGACACAAGCACCCCAAAGTTTAGGGCTGCTCTGTTGACCAGGACCTCCACTTCATTCCACCTTAAATATCCCAGGAAAGAGAAAAATGGATAAAGAAGTTGTGGTCCTTATGTACAATGGAATATCACTCAGCCAGGAAATCAATGTCGTAAGGTTAGTAGCAGCATGATGAGTGGATTTAGGTACGACGATTCTAAGTGAAATAAGTCACACAGAAAAGGACACTTCTCATAAGGTATCACTGATAGAGGGAATGTAAAAACCGTTACACTTGAACTGAATTACAAAACAGAACAGAGTCACACATGCAGAAAACACACTATGGCTGCTTAACGGGAAAGGTGAGGTGGGGTGATACATAAAACAAGGGTATCAAATAAGCTCAGATACCGTTCCAGAAACCCAATATGTAATAGACAAGACCTACTCCTTGCTCAGAGAACTGGACTCAACTCGCCCTATTCACCGCACAAGAATATATCTGACTAATAATAATCGTAAAACCTATGTATTGATATCTCTCTGTTAGTGTGTCAAGTGGGTGTAAAGCGGCATAAACACAGCAGTGAAAAGCAGCTAAACCCCATTATGAAAATAAATAACTTAGAAAAACCCATGAAACAAAGACAGTGAAAGAGAGAGAAAGTCTGACACAATGTGTTCAGGGGCTGGGATGCAACCTGGATTGACCATATCTAGACCCACAGCTGGATGAGACATAAGGGTGGACACTGTTGGGGCTGAGAGGTTTGGTGAGGTTGGGTGAGCAAACGCAGACCCTTTAAAGTAATACTGCGTGGTACCCATCGCATAGGTCCCAAATCTCCAGGTTCAAGGGCATCTTCCTATATCGAAAACATGCATGAGAAACCCAGAAGATGGTACACCGTGTGATGGGGAAAGGTTTCTAAAACGCACCTCATTTCTCATCTCCTTGTGCCCGGGTTCGCCATTCCAGCCGCTTTACCAGCAATCTCCCTACTTGGAGCATCAGCACCTTTCACCTCCTGTTCTGTACAGGTTGCAATTTGTCCTGAGGATGAACGGGAAGACGGGGAACCAACGAGAGACTAGCTCTTGGTGTTGGGACAGGCACAGGTCACTCTATTTGCCCATCAGAAAGGAGAATTAACCACAGGCTCAGCCTGCCCACCGGAACCAGAACAGGGCCTGAAGCCATCCTGCGCTTTTGCGGCCAGCTCCCAAAAAAGCGAGCTGTAAAATGGAGGTTCAGGGCACTGCAATTCACAAACCTGCAGAGTTATCAATGATAACTCTCGTCCACAAATATATTGAGGGAAGGCAAAGAAGAGGATTTGAAATCAAGGCAGAATTGCAGGAAACAGATTTCAGGAGGTATATTCGAATCGCCTTTAAAGCACAGGAAAAGCGGCAAAACGTTGACAATGATGCCCTTGGCCAAAAAGGGCGTATGCGTTTTTTCCTGAATATATTCAGGAAAAAACGCATACGCCCTTTTTGGCCAACCAAGCAACCTGGAAAGGCAAATCAGCGCTACAAAGAAGTCTCGCTTCCCATCGGTCAAAAGGGCCATGCTGAAAAAAGTGTCAAAACCAGAAATGCAGGACAGGCCATGGAGAAATGGAAGCCTTGCTACACTGATGGGCGGGATGTAAATTGCCAAGAGCCACTCCGGAGAAGTGTCCGGTGAGTCCTGAAACATCTGAAAAACACAGCTTAGAGAGCATAGGGCACTTCCACTAATGGGGGTATAAATTGGGAAAATGAAAAATCAGGAAGACTCAAGCACCCCAAAGTTTAGGGCTGCTCTGTTGACCAGGACCTCCACTTCATTCCACCTTAAATATCCCAGGAAAGAGAAAAATGGATAAAGAAGTTGTGGTCCTTATGTACAATGGAATATCACTCAGCCAGGAAATCAATGTCGTAAGGTTAGTAGCAGCATGATGAGTGGATTTAGGTACGACGATTCTAAGTGAAATAAGTCACACAGAAAAGGACACTTCTCATAAGGTATCACTGATAGAGGGAATGTAAAAACCGTTACACTTGAACTGAATTACAAAACAGAACAGAGTCACACATGCAGAAAACACACTATGGCTGCTTAACGGGAAAGGTGAGGTGGGGTGATACATAAAACAAGGGTATCAAATTAGCTCAGATACCGTTCCATAAACCCAATATGTAATAGACAAGACCTACTCCTTGCTCAGAGAACTGGACTCAACACGCCCTATTCACCGCACAGGAATATATCTGAATAGTAATAATCGTAAAACCTATGTATTGATATCTCTCTGTTAGTGTGTCAAGTGGGTGTAAAGCGGCATAAACACAGCAGTGAAAAGCAGCTAAACCCCATTATAAAAATAAATTACTTTGAAACACCCATGAAACAAAGACAGTGAAAGAGAGAGAAATTCTTACACAATGCGTTCAGGGGCTGTGATGCAACCTGGATTGACCATATCTAGACGCACAGCTGGATGAGACATAAGGGTGGACACTCTTGGGGCTGAGAGGTTCGGTGAGGTTGGGTGAGCAAATGCAGACCCTTTAAAGTAATACTGCGTGGTACCCATCGCATGGGTCCCAAATCTCCAGTTTCAAGGGCATCTTCCTAAATCAAAATTATGCATGAGAAACCCAGAAGATGGTACACCGTGTGATGGGGAAAGGTTTCTAAAACGCACCTCATTTCTCATCTCCTTGTGCCCGGGTTCGCCATTCCAGCCGCTTTACTAGCAAGCTCCCTACTTGGAGCATCAGCACCTTTAACATCCTGTTCCGTACAGGTTGCAATTTGTCCTGAGGATAAATGGGAAGACGTGGAACCAACGAGAGACTAGCTCTTGGTGTTGGGACAGGCACAGGTCACTCTATTTTCCCATCAGAAAGAAGAATTAACCACCGGCTCAGCCTGACCCCTGGAACCAGAACAGGGCCTGAAGCCATTCTGCGATTTTGCGGGCAGCTCCCATAAAAACGAGTTGTAAAATGGAGGTTCAGGGCACTGCAATTCACAAACCTGCAGAGTTATAAATGATAACTCTCGTCCACAAATATATTGAGGGAAGGCAAAGAAGAGGATTTGAAATCAAGGCAGAATTGCAGGAAACAGATTTCAGGAGGTAGATACGAATCGCCTTTAAAGCACATGAAAAGCGGCAAAACGTTGACAATGATGCCCTTGGCCAAAAAGGGCGTATGCGTTTTTTCCTGAATATATTCAGGAAAAAACGCATACGCCCTTTGTGGCCAACCAAGCAACCTGGAAATGCAAATCAGCGCTTCAAAGAAGTCTCGCTTCCCATCGGTCAAAAGGGCCATGCTGAAAAAAGTGTCAAAACCAGAAATGCAGGACAGGCCATGGAGAAATGGGAGCCTTGCTACACTGATGGGCGGGATGTAAATTGCGAACAGCCACTCTGGAGAAGTGTCCGGTGAGTCCTGAAACATCTGAAAAACACAGCTTAGAGAGCATAGGGCACTTCCACTCATGGGGGTATAAATTGGGAAAATGAAAAATCAGCAAGTCACAAGCACCCCAAAGTTGAGGGCTGCTCTGTTGACAAGGACCTCCACTTCATTCCACCTTCAATATCCCAGGAAAGAGAAAAATGGATAAAGAAGTTGTGGTCCTTATGTACAATGGAATATCACTCAGCCAGGAAATCAATGTCGTAAGGTTAGTAGCAGCATGATGAGTGGATTTAGGTACGACGATTCTAAGTGAAATAAGTCACACAGAAAAGGACACTTCTCATAAGGTATCACTGATAGAGGGAATGTAAAAACCGTTACACTTGAACTGAATTACAAAACAGAACAGAGTCACACATGCAGAAAACACACTATGGCTGCTTAACGGGAAAGGTGAGGTGGGGTGATACATAAAACAAGTGTATCAAATTAGCTCAGATACCGTTCCATAAACCCAATATGTAATAGACAAGACCTACTCCTTGCTCAGAGAACTGGACTCAACACGCCCTATTCACCGCACAAGAATATATCTGACTAGTAATAATCGTAAAACCTATGTATTGATATCTCTCTGTTAGTGTGTCAAGTGGGTGTAAAGCGGCATAAACACAGCAGTGAAAAGCAGCTAAATCCCATTATGAAAATAAATAACTTAGAAAAACCCATGAAACAAAGACAGTGAAAGAGAGAGAAAGTCTGACACAATGTGTTCAGGGGCTGGGATGCAACCTGGATTGACCATATCTAGACCCACAGCTGGATGAGACATAAGGGTGGACACTGTTGGGGCTGAGAGGTTTGGTGAGGTTGGGTGAGCAAACGCAGACCCTTTAAAGTAATACTGTGTGGTACCGATCGCATACGTCCCAAATCTCCAGGTTCAAGGGCATCTTCCTATATCGAAAACATGCATGAGAAACCCAGAAGATGGTACACCGTGTGATGGGGAAAGGTTTCTAAAACGCACCTCATTTCTCATCTCCTTGTGCCCGGGTTCGCCATTCCAGCCGCTTTACCAGCAATCTCCCTACTTGGAGCATCAGCACCTTTCACCTCCTGTTCTGTACAGGTTGCAATTTGTCCTGAGGATGAACGGGAAGACGGGGAACCAACGAGAGACTAGCTCTTGGTGTTGGGACAGGCACAGGTCACTCTATTTGCCCATCAGAAAGGAGAATTAACCACAGGCTCAGCCTGCCCACCGGAACCAGAACAGGGCCTGAAGCCATCCTGCGCTTTTGCGGCCAGCTCCCAAAAAAGCGAGCTGTAAAATGGAGGTTCAGGGCACTGCAATTCACAAACCTGCAGAGTTATCAATGATAACTCTCGTCCACAAATATATTGAGGGAAGGCAAAGAAGAGGATTTGAAATCAAGGCAGAATTGCAGGAAAGAGATTTCAGGAGGTAGATTCGAATCGCCTTTAAAGCACATGAAAAGCGGCAAAACGTTGACAATGATGCCCTTGGCCAAAAAGGGCGTATGCGTTTTTTCCTGAATATATTCAGGAAAAAACGCATACGCCCTTTTTGGCCAACCAAGCAACCTGGAAAGGCAAATCAGCGCTACAAAGAAGTCTCGCTTCCCATCGGTCAAAAGGGCCATGCTGAAAAAAGTGTCAAAACCAGAAATGCAGGACAGGCCATGGAGAAATGGAAGCCTTGCTACACTGATGGGCGGGATGTAAATTGCCAAGAGCCACTCCGGAGAAGTGTCCGGTGAGTCCTGAAACATCTGAAAAACACAGCTTAGAGAGCATAGGGCACTTCCACTAATGGGGGTATAAATTGGGAAAATGAAAAATCAGCAAGACACAAGCACCCCAAAGTTTAGGGCTGCTCTGTTGACCAGGACCTCCACTTCATTCCACCTTAAATATCCCAGGAAAGAGAAAAATGGATAAAGAAGTTGTGGTCCTTATGTACAATGGAATATCACTCAGCCAGGAAATCAATGTCGTAAGGTTAGTAGCAGCATGATGAGTGGATTTAGGTACGACGATTCTAAGTGAAATAAGTCACACAGAAAAGGACACTTCTCATAAGGTATCACTGATAGAGGGAATGTAAAAACCGTTACACTTGAACTGAATTACAAAACAGAACAGAGTCACACATGCAGAAAACACACTATGGCTGCTTAACGGGAAAGGTGAGGTGGGGTGATACATAAAACAAGGGTATCAAATTAGCTCAGATACCGTTCCATAAACCCAATATGTAATAGACAAGACCTACTCCTTGCTCAGAGAACTGTACTCAACACGCCCTATTCACCGCACAGGAATATATCTGAATAGTAATAATCGTAAAACCTATGTATTGATATCTCTCTGTTAGTGTGTCAAGTGGGTGTAAAGCGGCATAAACACAGCAGTGAAAAGCAGCTAAACCCCATTATAAAAATAAATTACTTTGAAACACCCATGAAACAAAGACAGTGAAAGAGAGAGAAATTCTTACACAATGCGTTCAGGGGCTGTGATGCAACCTGGATTGACCATATCTAGACGCACAGCTGGATGAGACATAAGGGTGGACACTGTTGGGGCTGAGAGGTTTGGTGAGGTTGGGTGAGCAAACGCAGACCCTTTAAAGTAATACTGCGTGGTACCCATCGCATACGTCCCAAATCTCCAGGTTCAAGGGCATCTTCCTATATCGAAAACATGCATGAGAAACCCAGAAGATGGTACACCGTGTGATGGGGAAAGGTTTCTAAAACGCACCTCATTTCTCATCTCCTTGTGCCCGGGTTCGCCATTCCAGCCGCTTTACCAGCAATCTCCCTACTTGGAGCATCAGCACCTTTCACCTCCTGTTCTGTACAGGTTGCAATTTGTCCTGAGGATGAACGGGAAGACGGGGAACCAACGAGAGACTAGCTCTTGGTGTTGGGACAGGCACAGGTCACTCTATTTGCCCATCAGAAAGGAGAATTAACCACAGGCTCAGCCTGCCCACCGGAACCAGAACAGGGCCTGAAGCCATCCTGCGCTTTTGCGGCCAGCTCCCAAAAAAGCGAGCTGTAAAATGGAGGTTCAGGGCACTGCAATTCACAAACCTGCAGAGTTATCAATGATAACTCTCGTCCACAAATATATTGAGGGAAGGCAAAGAAGAGGATTTGAAATCAAGGCAGAATTGCAGGAAAGAGATTTCAGGAGGTAGATTCGAATCGCCTTTAAAGCACATGAAAAGCGGCAAAACGTTGACAATGATGCCCTTGGCCAAAAAGGGCGTATGCGTTTTTTCCTGAATATATTCAGGAAAAAACGCATACGCCCTTTTTGGCCAACCAAGCAACCTGGAAAGGCAAATCAGCGCTACAAAGAAGTCTCGCTTCCCATCGGTCAAAAGGGCCATGCTGAAAAAAGTGTCAAAACCAGAAATGCAGGACAGGCCATGGAGAAATGGAAGCCTTGCTACACTGATGGGTGGGATGTAAATTGCCAAGAGCCACTCCGGAGAAGTGTCCGGTGAGTCCTGAAACATCTGAAAAACACAGCTTAGAGAGCATAGGGCACTTCCACTAATGGGGGTATAAATTGGGAAAATGAAAAATCAGCAAGACACAAGCACCCCAAAGTTTAGGGCTGCTCTGTTGACCAGGACCTCCACTTCATTCCACCTTAAATATCCCAGGAAAGAGAAAAATGGATAAAGAAGTTGTGGTCCTTATGTACAATGGAATATCACTCAGCCAGGAAATCAATGTCGTAAGGTTAGTAGCAGCATGATGAGTGGATTTAGGTACGACGATTCTAAGTGAAATAAGTCACACAGAAAAGGACACTTCTCATAAGGTATCACTGATAGAGGGAATGTAAAAACCGTTACACTTGAACTGAATTACAAAACAGAACAGAGTCACACATGCAGAAAACACACTATGGCTGCTTAACGGGAAAGGTGAGGTGGGGTGATACATAAAACAAGGGTATCAAATAAGCTCAGATACCGTTCCAGAAACCCAATATGTAATAGACAAGACCTACTCCTTGCTCAGAGAACTGTACTCAACACGCCCTATTCACCGCACAGGAATATATCTGAATAGTAATAATCGTAAAACCTATGTATTGATATCTCTCTGTTAGTGTGTCAAGTGGGTGTAAAGCGGCATAAACACAGCAGTGAAAAGCAGCTAAACCCCATTATAAAAATAAATTACTTTGAAACACCCATGAAACAAAGACAGTGAAAGAGAGAGAAATTCTTACACAATGCGTTCAGGGGCTGTGATGCAACCTGGATTGACCATATATAGACGCACAGCTGGATGAGACATAAGGGTGGACACTCTTGGGGCTGAGAGGTTCGGTGAGGTTGGGTGAGCAAATGCAGACCCTTCAAAGTAATACTGCGTGGTACCCATCGCATGGGTCCCAAATCTCCAGTTTCAAGGGCATCTTCCTAAATCAAAATTATGCATGAGAAACCCAGAAGATGGTACACCGTGTGATGGGGAAAGGTTTCTAAAACGCACCTCATTTCTCATCTCCTTGTGCCCGGGTTCGCCATTCCAGCCGCTTTACTAGCAAGCTCCCTACTTGGAGCATCAGCACCTTTAACATCCTGTTCCGTACAGGTTGCAATTTGTCCTGAGGATAAATGGGAAGACGTGGAACCAACGAGAGACTAGCTCTTGGTGTTGAGACAGGCACAGGTCACTCTATTTTCCCATCAGAAAGAAGAATTAACCACCGGCTCAGCCTGACCCCTGGAACCAGAACAGGGCCTGAAGCCATTCTGCGATTTTGCGGGCAGCTCCCATAAAAACGAGTTGTAAAATGGAGGTTCAGGGCACTGCAATTCACAAACCTGCAGAGTTATAAATGATAACTCTCGTCCACAAATATATTGAGGGAAGGCAAAGAAGAGGATTTGAAATCAAGGCAGAATTGCAGGAAACAGATTTCAGGAGGTATATTCGAATCGCCTTTAAAGCACATGAAAAGCGGCAAAAAGTTGACAATGATGCCCTTGGCCAAAAAGGGCGTATGCGTTTTTTCCTGAATATATTCAGGAAAAAACGCATACGCCCTTTTTGGCCAACCAAGCAACCTGGAAAGGCAAATCAGCGCTACAAAGAAGTCTCGCTTCCCATCGGTCAAAAGGGCCATGCTGAAAAAAGTGTCAAAACCAGAAATGCAGGACAGGCCATGGAGAAATGGGAGCCTTGCTACACTGATGGGCGGGATGTAAATTGCCAAGAGCCACTCCGGAGAAGTGTCCGGTGAGTCCTGAAACATCTGAAAAACACAGCTTAGAGAGCATAGGGCACTTCCACTCATGGGGGTATAAATTGGGAAAATTAAAAATCAGCAAGACACAAGCACCCCAAAGTTTAGGGCTGCTCTGTTGACCAGGACCTCCACTTCACTCCACCTTAAATATCCCAGGAAAGAGAAAAATGGATAAAGAAGTTGTGGTCCTTATGTACAATGGAATATCACTCAGCCAGGAAATAAATGTTGTAAGGTTAGTAGCAGCATGATGAGTGGATTTAGGTACGACGATTCTAAGTGAAATAAGTCACACAGAAAAGGACACTTCTCATACGGTATCACTGATAGAGGGAATGTAAAAACCGTTACACTTGAACTGAATTACAAAACAGAACAGAGTCACACATGCAGAAAACACACTATGGCTGCTTAACGGGAAAGGTGAGGTGGGGTGATACATAAAACAAGGGTATCAAATAAGCTCAGATACCGTTCCAGAAACCCAATATGTAAAAGACAAGACCTACTCCTTGCTCAGAGAATTGGACTCAACACGCCCTATTCACCACACAAGAATATATCTGACTAATAATAATCGTAAAACCTATGTATTGATATCTCTCTGTTAGTGTGTCAAGTGGGTGTAAAGCGGCATAAACACAGCAGTGAAAAGCAGCTAAACCCCATTATAAAAATAAATTACTTTGAAACACCCATGAAACAAAGACAGTGATAGAGAGAGAAATTCTTACACAATGCGTTCAGGGGCTGTGATGCAACCTGGATTAACCATATCTAGACGCACAGCTGGATGAGACATAAGGGTGGACACTCTTGGGGTTGAGAGGTTTGGTGAGGTTGGGTGAGCAAACGCAGACCCTTTAAAGTAATACTGCGTGGTACCCATCGCATGGGTCCCAAATCTCCAGGTTCAAGGGCATCTTCGTACATCAAAAACATGCATGAGAAACCCAGAAGATGGTACATCGTGTGATGGGGAAAGGTTTCTAAAACGCACCTCATTTCTCATCTCCTTGTGCCCGGGTTCGCCATTCCAGCCACTTTACTAGCAAGCTCCCTACTTGGAGCATCAGCACCTTTAACCTCCTGTTCCGTACAGGTTGCAATTTGTCCTGAGAATAAACGGGAAGACGTGGAACCAATGAGAGACTAGCTCTTGGTGTTGGGACAGGCACAGGTCACTCTATTTTCCCATCAGAAAGAAGAATTAACCACAGACTCAGCCTGCCCCCCGGAACCAGAACAGGGCCTGAAGCCATTCTGCGATTTTGCGGCCAGCTCCCATAAAAACGAGTTGTAAAATGGAGGTTCAGGGCACTGCAATTCACAAACCTGCAGAGTTATAAATGATAACTCTCGTCCACAAGTATATTGAGGGAAGGCAAAGAAGAGGATTTGAAATCAAGGCAGAATTGCAGGAAACAGATTTCAGGAGGTAGATACGAATCGCCTTTAAAGCACATGAAAAGCGGCAAAACGTTGACAATGATGCCCTTGGCCAAAAAGGGCGTATGCGTTTTTTCCTGAATATATTCAGGAAAAAACGCATACGCCCTTTTTGGCCAACCAAGCAACCTGGAAAGGCAAATCAGCGCTACAAAGAAGTCTCGCTTCCCATCGGTCAAAAGGGCCATGCTGAAAAAAGTGTCAAAACCAGAAATGCAGGACAGGCCATGGAGAAATGGGAGCCTTGCTACACTGATGGGCGGGATGTAAATTGCCAAGAGCCACTCTGGAGAAGAGTCCGGTGAGTCCTGAAACATCTGAAAAACACAGCTTAGAGAGCATAGGGCACTTCCACTCATGGGGGTATAAATTGGGAAAATGAAAAATCAGCAAGACACAAGCACCCCAAAGTTTAGGGCTGCTCTGTTGACCAGGACCTCCACTTCATTCCACCGTAAATATCCCAGGAAAGAGAAAAATGGATAAAGAAGTTGTGGTCCTTATGTACAATGGAATATCACTCAGCCAGGAAATCAATGTCGTAAGGTTAGTAGCAGCATGATGAGTGGATTTAGGTACGACGATTCTAAGTGAAATAAGTCACACAGAAAAGGACACTTCTCATAAGGTATCACTGATAGAGGGAATGTAAAAACCGTTACACTTGAACTGAATTACAAAACAGAACAGAGTCACACATGCAGAAAACACACTATGGCTGCTTAACGGGAAAGGTGAGGTGGGGTGATACATAAAACAAGGGTATCAAATAAGCTCAGATACCGTTCCAGAAACCCAATATGTAATAGACAAGACCTACTCCTTGCTCAGAGAACTGGACTCAACTCGCCCTATTCACCGCACAAGAATATATCTGACTAGTAATAATCGTAAAACCTATGTATTGATATCTCTCTGTTAGTGTGTCAAGTGGGTGTAAAGCGGCATAAACACAGCAGTGAAAAGCAGCTAAACCCCATTATAAAAATAAATTACTTTGAAACACCCATGAAACAAAGGCAGTGAAAGAGAGAGAAATTCTTACACAATGCGTTCAGGGGCTGTGATGCAACCTGGATTGACCATATCTAGACGCACAGCTGGATGAGACATAAGGGTGGACACTCTTGGGGCTGAGAGGTTTGGTGAGGTTGGGTGAGCAAACGCAGACCCTTTAAAGTAATACTGCGTGGTACCCATCGCATGGGTCCCAAATCTCCAGGTTCAAGGGCATCTTCGTACATCAAAAACATGCATGAGAAATCCAGAAGATGGTACACCGTGTGATGGGGAAAGGTTTCTAAAACGCACCTCATTTTTCATCTCCTTGTGCCCGGGTTCGCCATTCCAGCCGCTTTACTAGCAAGCTCCCTACTTGGAGCATCAGCACCTTTCACCTCCTGTTCCGTACAGGTTGCAATTTGTCCTGAGAATGAACGGGAAGACGGGGAACCAACGAGAGACTAGCTCTTGGTGTTGGGACAGGCACAGATCACTCTATTTTCCCATCAGAAAGAAGAATTAACCACAGGCTCAGCCTGCCCCCCGGAACCAGAACAGGGCCTGAAGCCATCCTGCGATTTTGCGGGCAGCTCCCATAAAAACGAGTTGTAAAATGGAGGTTCAGGGCACTGCAATTCACAAACCTGCAGAGTTATAAATGATAACTCTCGTCCACAAATATATTGAGGGAAGGCATAGAAGAGGATTTGAAATCAAGGCAGAATTGCAGGAAACAGATTTCAGGAGGTAGATCCGAATCGCCTTTAAAGCACATGAAAAGCAGCAAAACGTTGACAATGATGCCCTTGGCCAAAAAGGGCGTATGCGTTTTTTCCTGAATATATTCAGGAAAAAACGCATACGCCCCTTTTGGCCAACCAAGCAACCTGGAAAGGCAAATCAGCGCTACAAAGAAGTCTCGCTTCCCATCGGTCAAAAGGGCCATGCTGAAAAAAGTGTCAAAACCAGAAATGCAGGACAGGCCATGGAGAAATGGGAGCCTTGCTACACTGATGGGCGGGATGTAAATTGCCAAGAGCCACTCTGGAGAAGTGTCCGGTGAGTCCTGAAACATCTGAAAAACACAGCTTAGAGAGCATAGGGCACTTCCACTCATGGGGGTATAAATTGGGAAAATTAAAAATCAGCAAGACACAAGCACCCCAAAGTTTAGGGCTGCTCTGTTGACCAGGACCTCCACTTCATTCCACCTTAAATATCCCAGGAAAGAGAAAAATGGATAAAGAAGTTGTGGTCCTTATGTACAATGGAATATCACTCAGCCAGGAAATCAATGTCGTAAGGTTACTAGCAGCATGATGAGTGGATTTAGGTACGACGATTCTAAGTGAAATAAGTCACACAGAAAAGGACACTTCTCATAAGGTATCACTGATAGAGGGAATGTAAAAACCGTTACACTTGAACTGAATTACAAAACAGAACAGAGTCACACATGCAGAAAACACACTATGGCTGCTTAACGGGAAAGGTGAGGTGGGGTGATACATAAAACAAGTGTATCAAATTAGCTCAGATACCGTTCCATAAACCCAATATGTAATAGACAAGACCTACTCCTTGCTCAGAGAACTGGACTCAACACGCCCTATTCACCGCACAAGAATATATCTGACTAGTAATAATCGTAAAACCTATGTATTGATATCTCTCTGTTAGTGTGTCAAGTGGGTGTAAAGCGGCATAAACACAGCAGTGAAAAGCAGCTAAATCCCATTATGAAAATAAATAACTTAGAAAAACCCATGAAACAAAGACAGTGAAAGAGAGAGAAAGTCTGACACAATGTGTTCAGGGGCTGGGATGCAACCTGGATTGACCATATCTAGACCCACAGCTGGATGAGACATAAGGGTGGACACTGTTGGGGCTGAGAGGTTTGGTGAGGTTGGGTGAGCAAACGCAGACCCTTTAAAGTAATACTGCGTGGTACCCATCGCATAGGTCCCAAATCTCCAGGTTCAAGGGCATCTTCCTATATCGAAAACATGCATGAGAAACCCAGAAGATGGTACACCGTGTGATGGGGAAAGGTTTCTAAAACGCACCTCATTTCTCATCTCCTTGTGCCCGGGTTCGCCATTCCAGCCGCTTTACCAGCAATCTCCCTACTTGGAGCATCAGCACCTTTCACCTCCTGTTCTGTACAGGTTGCAATTTGTCCTGAGGATGAACGGGAAGACGGGGAACCAACGAGAGACTAGCTCTTGGTGTTGGGACAGGCACAGGTCACTCTATTTGCCCATCAGAAAGGAGAATTAACCACAGGCTCAGCCTGCCCACCGGAACCAGAACAGGGCCTGAAGCCATCCTGCGCTTTTGCGGCCAGCTCCCAAAAAAGCGAGCTGTAAAATGGAGGTTCAGGGCACTGCAATTCACAAACCTGCAGAGTTATCAATGATAACTCTCGTCCACAAATATATTGAGGGAAGGCAAAGAAGAGGATTTGAAATCAAGGCAGAATTGCAGGAAACAGATTTCAGGAGGTATATTCGAATCGCCTTTAAAGCACAGGAAAAGCGGCAAAACGTTGACAATGATGCCCTTGGCCAAAAAGGGCGTATGCGTTTTTTCCTGAATATATTCAGGAAAAAACGCATACGCCCTTTTTGGCCAACCAAGCAACCTGGAAAGGCAAATCAGCGCTACAAAGAAGTCTCGCTTCCCATCGGTCAAAAGGGCCATGCTGAAAAAAGTGTCAAAACCAGAAATGCAGGACAGGCCATGGAGAAATGGAAGCCTTGCTACACTGATGGGCGGGATGTAAATTGCCAAGAGCCACTCCGGAGAAGTGTCCGGTGAGTCCTGAAACATCTGAAAAACACAGCTTAGAGAGCATAGGGCACTTCCACTAATGGGGGTATAAATTGGGAAAATGAAAAATCAGGAAGACTCAAGCACCCCAAAGTTTAGGGCTGCTCTGTTGACCAGGACCTCCACTTCATTCCACCTTCAATATCCCAGGAAAGAGAAAAATGGATAAAGAAGTTGTGGTCCTTATGTACAATGGAATATCACTCAGCCAGGAAATCAATGTCGTAAGGTTAGTAGCAGCATGATGAGTGGATTTAGGTACGACGATTCTAAGTGAAATAAGTCACACAGAAAAGGACACTTCTCATAAGGTATCACTGATAGAGGGAATGTAAAAACCGTTACACTTGAACTGAATTACAAAACAGAACAGAGTCACACATGCAGAAAACACACTATGGCTGCTTAACGGGAAAGGTGAGGTGGGGTGATACATAAAACAAGGGTATCAAATTAGCTCAGATACCGTTCCATAAACCCAATATGTAATAGACAAGACCTACTCCTTGCTCAGAGAACTGGACTCAACACGCCCTATTCACCGCACAGGAATATATCTGAATAGTAATAATCGTAAAACCTATGTATTGATATCTCTCTGTTAGTGTGTCAAGTGGGTGTAAAGCGGCATAAACACAGCAGTGAAAAGCAGCTAAACCCCATTATAAAAATAAATTACTTTGAAACACCCATGAAACAAAGACAGTGAAAGAGAGAGAAATTCTTACACAATGCGTTCAGGGGCTGTGATGCAACCTGGATTGACCATATCTAGACGCACAGCTGGATGAGACATAAGGGTGGACACTCTTGGGGCTGAGAGGTTCGGTGAGGTTGGGTGAGCAAATGCAGACCCTTTAAAGTAATACTGCGTGGTACCCATCGCATGGGTCCCAAATCTCCAGTTTCAAGGGCATCTTCCTAAATCAAAATTATGCATGAGAAACCCAGAAGATGGTACACCGTGTGATGGGGAAAGGTTTCTAAAACGCACCTCATTTCTCATCTCCTTGTGCCCGGGTTCGCCATTCCAGCCGCTTTACTAGCAAGCTCCCTACTTGGAGCATCAGCACCTTTAACATCCTGTTCCGTACAGGTTGCAATTTGTCCTGAGGATAAATGGGAAGACGTGGAACCAACGAGAGACTAGCTCTTGGTGTTGGGACAGGCACAGGTCACTCTATTTTCCCATCAGAAAGAAGAATTAACCACCGGCTCAGCCTGACCCCTGGAACCAGAACAGGGCCTGAAGCCATTCTGCGATTTTGCGGGCAGCTCCCATAAAAACGAGTTGTAAAATGGAGGTTCAGGGCACTGCAATTCACAAACCTGCAGAGTTATAAATGATAACTCTCGTCCACAAATATATTGAGGGAAGGCAAAGAAGAGGATTTGAAATCAAGGCAGAATTGCAGGAAACAGATTTCAGGAGGTAGATACGAATCGCCTTTAAAGCACATGAAAAGCGGCAAAACGTTGACAATGATGCCCTTGGCCAAAAAGGGCGTATGCGTTTTTTCCTGAATATATTCAGGAAAAAACGCATACGCCCTTTGTGGCCAACCAAGCAACCTGGAAATGCAAATCAGCGCTTCAAAGAAGTCTCGCTTCCCATCGGTCAAAAGGGCCATGCTGAAAAAAGTGTCAAAACCAGAAATGCAGGACAGGCCATGGAGAAATGGGAGCCTTGCTACACTGATGGGCGGGATGTAAATTGCGAACAGCCACTCTGGAGAAGTGTACGGTGTGTCCTGAAACATCTGAAAAACACAGCTTAGAGAGCATAGGGCACTTCCACTCATGGGGGTATAAATTGGGAAAATGAAAAATCAGCAAGTCACAAGCACCCCAAAGTTGAGGGCTGCTCTGTTGACAAGGACCTCCACTTCATTCCACCTTCAATATCCCAGGAAAGAGAAAAATGGATAAAGAAGTTGTGGTCCTTATGTACAATGGAATATCACTCAGCCAGGAAATCAATGTCGTAAGGTTAGTAGCAGCATGATGAGTGGATTTAGGTACGACGATTCTAAGTGAAATAAGTCACACAGAAAAGGACACTTCTCATAAGGTATCACTGATAGAGGGAATGTAAAAACCGTTACACTTGAACTGAATTACAAAACAGAACAGAGTCACACATGCAGAAAACACACTATGGCTGCTTAACGGGAAAGGTGAGGTGGGGTGATACATAAAACAAGGGTATCAAATAAGCTCAGATACCGTTCCAGAAACCCAATATGTAATAGACAAGACCTACTCCTTGCTCAGAGAACTGGACTCAACTCGCCCTATTCACCGCACAAGAATATATCTGACTAATAATAATCGTAAAACCTATGTATTGATATCTCTCTGTTAGTGTGTCAAGTGGGTGTAAAGCGGCATAAACACAGCAGTGAAAAGCAGCTAAACCCCATTATAAAAATAAATTACTTTGAAATACCCATGAAACAAAGGCAGTGAAAGAGAGAGAAATTCTTACACAATGCGTTCAGGGGCTGTGATGCAACCTGGATTGACCATATCTAGACGCACAGCTGGATGAGACATAAGGGTGGACACTCTTGGGGCTGAGAGGTTTGGTGAGGTTGGGTGAGCAAACGCAGACCCTTTAAAGTAATACTGCGTGGTACCCATCGCATGGGTCCCAAATCTCCAGGTTCAAGGGCATCTTCGTACATCAAAAACATGCATGAGAAATCCAGAAGATGGTACACCGTGTGATGGGGAAAGGTTTCTAAAACGCACCTCATTTCTCATCTCCTTGTGCCCGGGTTCGCCATTCCAGCCGCTTTACTAGCAAGCTCCCTACTTGGAGCATCAGCACCTTTCACCTCCTGTTCCGTACAGGTTGCAATTTGTCCTGAGAATGAACGGGAAGACGGGGAACCAACGAGAGACGAGCTCTTGGTGTTGGGACAGGCACAGGTCACTCTATTTTCCCATCAGAAAGAAGAATTAACCACAGGCTCAGCCTGCCCCCCGGAACCAGAAGAGGGCCTGAAGCCATTCGGCGATTTTGCGGGCAGCTCCCATAAAAACGAGTTGTAAAATGGAGGTTCAGGGCACTGCAATTCACAAACCTGCAGAGTTATAAATGATAACTCTCGTCCACAAATATATTGAGGGAAGGCAAAGAAGAGGATTTGAAATCAAGGCAGAATTGCAGGAAACAGATTTCAGGAGGTAGATACGAATCGCCTTTAAAGCACATGAAAAGCGGCAAAACGTTGACAATGATGCCCTTGGCCAAAAAGGGCGTATGCGTTTTTTCCTGAATATATTCAGGAAAAAACGCATACGCCCTTTTTGGCCAACCAAGCAACCTGGAAAGGCAAATCAGCGCTACAAAGAAGTCTCGCTTCCCATCGGTCAAAAGGGCCATACTGAAAAATGTGTCAAAACCAGAAATGGAGGACAGGCCATGGAGAAATGGGAGCCTTGCTACACTGATGGGCGGGATGTAAATTGCCAAGAGCCACTCTGGAGAAGTGTCCGGTGAGTCCTGAAACATCTGAAAAACACAGCTTAGAGAGCATAGGGCACTTCCACTCATGGGGGTATAAATTGGGAAAATTAAAAATCAGCAAGACACAAGCACCCCAAAGTTTAGGGCTGCTCTGTTGACCAGGACCTCCACTTCATTCCACCTTCAATATCCCAGGAAAGAGAAAAATGGATAAAGAAGTTGTGGTCCTTATGTACAATGGAATATCACTCAGCCAGGAAATCAATGTCGTAAGGTTAGTAGCAGCATGATGAGTGGATTTAGGTACGACGATTCTAAGTGAAATAAGTCACACAGAAAAGGACACTTCTCATAAGGTATCACTGATAGAGGGAATGTAAAAACCGTTACACTTGAACTGAATTACAAAACAGAACAGAGTCACACATGCAGAAAACACACTATGGCTGCTTAACGGGAAAGGTGAGGTGGGGTGATACATAAAACAAGGGTATCAAATAAGCTCAGATACCGTTCCAGAAACCCAATATGTAATAGACAAGACCTACTCCTTGCTCAGAGAACTGGACTCAACTCGCCCTATTCACCGCACAAGAATATATCTGACTAATAATAATCGTAAAACCTATGTATTGATATCTCTCTGTTAGTGTGTCAAGTGGGTGTAAAGCGGCATAAACACAGCAGTGAAAAGCAGCTAAACCCCATTATGAAAATAAATAACTTAGAAAAACCCATGAAACAAAGACAGTGAAAGAGAGAGAAAGTCTGACACAATGTGTTCAGGGGCTGGGATGCAACCTGGATTGACCATATCTAGACCCACAGCTGGATGAGACATAAGGGTGGACACTGTTGGGGCTGAGAGGTTTGGTGAGGTTGGGTGAGCAAACGCAGACCCTTTAAAGTAATACTGCGTGGTACCCATCGCATAGGTCCCAAATCTCCAGGTTCAAGGGCATCTTCCTATATCGAAAACATGCATGAGAAACCCAGAAGATGGTACACCGTGTGATGGGGAAAGGTTTCTAAAACGCACCTCATTTCTCATCTCCTTGTGCCCGGGTTCGCCATTCCAGCCGCTTTACCAGCAATCTCCCTACTTGGAGCATCAGCACCTTTCACCTCCTGTTCTGTACAGGTTGCAATTTGTCCTGAGGATGAACGGGAAGACGGGGAACCAACGAGAGACTAGCTCTTGGTGTTGGGACAGGCACAGGTCACTCTATTTGCCCATCAGAAAGGAGAATTAACCACAGGCTCAGCCTGCCCACCGGAACCAGAACAGGGCCTGAAGCCATCCTGCGCTTTTGCGGCCAGCTCCCAAAAAAGCGAGCTGTAAAATGGAGGTTCAGGGCACTGCAATTCACAAACCTGCAGAGTTATCAATGATAACTCTCGTCCACAAATATATTGAGGGAAGGCAAAGAAGAGGATTTGAAATCAAGGCAGAATTGCAGGAAACAGATTTCAGGAGGTATATTCGAATCGCCTTTAAAGCACAGGAAAAGCGGCAAAACGTTGACAATGATGCCCTTGGCCAAAAAGGGCGTATGCGTTTTTTCCTGAATATATTCAGGAAAAAACGCATACGCCCTTTTTGGCCAACCAAGCAACCTGGAAAGGCAAATCAGCGCTACAAAGAAGTCTCGCTTCCCATCGGTCAAAAGGGCCATGCTGAAAAAAGTGTCAAAACCAGAAATGCAGGACAGGCCATGGAGAAATGGAAGCCTTGCTACACTGATGGGCGGGATGTAAATTGCCAAGAGCCACTCCGGAGAAGTGTCCGGTGAGTCCTGAAACATCTGAAAAACACAGCTTAGAGAGCATAGGGCACTTCCACTAATGGGGGTATAAATTGGGAAAATGAAAAATCAGGAAGACTCAAGCACCCCAAAGTTTAGGGCTGCTCTGTTGACCAGGACCTCCACTTCATTCCACCTTAAATATCCCAGGAAAGAGAAAAATGGATAAAGAAGTTGTGGTCCTTATGTACAATGGAATATCACTCAGCCAGGAAATCAATGTCGTAAGGTTAGTAGCAGCATGATGAGTGGATTTAGGTACGACGATTCTAAGTGAAATAAGTCACACAGAAAAGGACACTTCTCATAAGGTATCACTGATAGAGGGAATGTAAAAACCGTTACACTTGAACTGAATTACAAAACAGAACAGAGTCACACATGCAGAAAACACACTATGGCTGCTTAACGGGAAAGGTGAGGTGGGGTGATACATAAAACAAGGGTATCAAATTAGCTCAGATACCGTTCCATAAACCCAATATGTAATAGACAAGACCTACTCCTTGCTCAGAGAACTGGACTCAACACGCCCTATTCACCGCACAGGAATATATCTGAATAGTAATAATCGTAAAACCTATGTATTGATATCTCTCTGTTAGTGTGTCAAGTGGGTGTAAAGCGGCATAAACACAGCAGTGAAAAGCAGCTAAACCCCATTATAAAAATAAATTACTTTGAAACACCCATGAAACAAAGACAGTGAAAGAGAGAGAAATTCTTACACAATGCGTTCAGGGGCTGTGATGCAACCTGGATTGACCATATCTAGACGCACAGCTGGATGAGACATAAGGGTGGACACTCTTGGGGCTGAGAGGTTCGGTGAGGTTGGGTGAGCAAATGCAGACCCTTTAAAGTAATACTGCGTGGTACCCATCGCATGGGTCCCAAATCTCCAGTTTCAAGGGCATCTTCCTAAATCAAAATTATGCATGAGAAACCCAGAAGATGGTACACCGTGTGATGGGGAAAGGTTTCTAAAACGCACCTCATTTCTCATCTCCTTGTGCCCGGGTTCGCCATTCCAGCCGCTTTACTAGCAAGCTCCCTACTTGGAGCATCAGCACCTTTAACATCCTGTTCCGTACAGGTTGCAATTTGTCCTGAGGATAAATGGGAAGACGTGGAACCAACGAGAGACTAGCTCTTGGTGTTGGGACAGGCACAGGTCACTCTATTTTCCCATCAGAAAGAAGAATTAACCACCGGCTCAGCCTGACCCCTGGAACCAGAACAGGGCCTGAAGCCATTCTGCGATTTTGCGGGCAGCTCCCATAAAAACGAGTTGTAAAATGGAGGTTCAGGGCACTGCAATTCACAAACCTGCAGAGTTATAAATGATAACTCTCGTCCACAAATATATTGAGGGAAGGCAAAGAAGAGGATTTGAAATCAAGGCAGAATTGCAGGAAACAGATTTCAGGAGGTAGATACGAATCGCCTTTAAAGCACATGAAAAGCGGCAAAACGTTGACAATGATGCCCTTGGCCAAAAAGGGCGTATGCGTTTTTTCCTGAATATATTCAGGAAAAAACGCATACGCCCTTTGTGGCCAACCAAGCAACCTGGAAATGCAAATCAGCGCTTCAAAGAAGTCTCGCTTCCCATCGGTCAAAAGGGCCATGCTGAAAAAAGTGTCAAAACCAGAAATGCAGGACAGGCCATGGAGAAATGGGAGCCTTGCTACACTGATGGGCGGGATGTAAATTGCGAACAGCCACTCTGGAGAAGTGTCCGGTGAGTCCTGAAACATCTGAAAAACACAGCTTAGAGAGCATAGGGCACTTCCACTCATGGGGGTATAAATTGGGAAAATGAAAAATCAGCAAGTCACAAGCACCCCAAAGTTGAGGGCTGCTCTGTTGACAAGGACCTCCACTTCATTCCACCTTCAATATCCCAGGAAAGAGAAAAATGGATAAAGAAGTTGTGGTCCTTATGTACAATGGAATATCACTCAGCCAGGAAATCAATGTCGTAAGGTTAGTAGCAGCATGATGAGTGGATTTAGGTACGACGATTCTAAGTGAAATAAGTCACACAGAAAAGGACACTTCTCATAAGGTATCACTGATAGAGGGAATGTAAAAACCGTTACACTTGAACTGAATTACAAAACAGAACAGAGTCACACATGCAGAAAACACACTATGGCTGCTTAACGGGAAAGGTGAGGTGGGGTGATACATAAAACAAGTGTATCAAATTAGCTCAGATACCGTTCCATAAACCCAATATGTAATAGACAAGACCTACTCCTTGCTCAGAGAACTGGACTCAACACGCCCTATTCACCGCACAAGAATATATCTGACTAGTAATAATCGTAAAACCTATGTATTGATATCTCTCTGTTAGTGTGTCAAGTGGGTGTAAAGCGGCATAAACACAGCAGTGAAAAGCAGCTAAATCCCATTATGAAAATAAATAACTTAGAAAAACCCATGAAACAAAGACAGTGAAAGAGAGAGAAAGTCTGACACAATGTGTTCAGGGGCTGGGATGCAACCTGGATTGACCATATCTAGACCCACAGCTGGATGAGACATAAGGGTGGACACTGTTGGGGCTGAGAGGTTTGGTGAGGTTGGGTGAGCAAACGCAGACCCTTTAAAGTAATACTGTGTGGTACCGATCGCATACGTCCCAAATCTCCAGGTTCAAGGGCATCTTCCTATATCGAAAACATGCATGAGAAACCCAGAAGATGGTACACCGTGTGATGGGGAAAGGTTTCTAAAACGCACCTCATTTCTCATCTCCTTGTGCCCGGGTTCGCCATTCCAGCCGCTTTACCAGCAATCTCCCTACTTGGAGCATCAGCACCTTTCACCTCCTGTTCTGTACAGGTTGCAATTTGTCCTGAGGATGAACGGGAAGACGGGGAACCAACGAGAGACTAGCTCTTGGTGTTGGGACAGGCACAGGTCACTCTATTTGCCCATCAGAAAGGAGAATTAACCACAGGCTCAGCCTGCCCACCGGAACCAGAACAGGGCCTGAAGCCATCCTGCGCTTTTGCGGCCAGCTCCCAAAAAAGCGAGCTGTAAAATGGAGGTTCAGGGCACTGCAATTCACAAACCTGCAGAGTTATCAATGATAACTCTCGTCCACAAATATATTGAGGGAAGGCAAAGAAGAGGATTTGAAATCAAGGCAGAATTGCAGGAAAGAGATTTCAGGAGGTAGATTCGAATCGCCTTTAAAGCACATGAAAAGCGGCAAAACGTTGACAATGATGCCCTTGGCCAAAAAGGGCGTATGCGTTTTTTCCTGAATATATTCAGGAAAAAACGCATACGCCCTTTTTGGCCAACCAAGCAACCTGGAAAGGCAAATCAGCGCTACAAAGAAGTCTCGCTTCCCATCGGTCAAAAGGGCCATGCTGAAAAAAGTGTCAAAACCAGAAATGCAGGACAGGCCATGGAGAAATGGAAGCCTTGCTACACTGATGGGCGGGATGTAAATTGCCAAGAGCCACTCCGGAGAAGTGTCCGGTGAGTCCTGAAACATCTGAAAAACACAGCTTAGAGAGCATAGGGCACTTCCACTAATGGGGGTATAAATTGGGAAAATGAAAAATCAGCAAGACACAAGCACCCCAAAGTTTAGGGCTGCTCTGTTGACCAGGACCTCCACTTCATTCCACCTTAAATATCCCAGGAAAGAGAAAAATGGATAAAGAAGTTGTGGTCCTTATGTACAATGGAATATCACTCAGCCAGGAAATCAATGTCGTAAGGTTAGTAGCAGCATGATGAGTGGATTTAGGTACGACGATTCTAAGTGAAATAAGTCACACAGAAAAGGACACTTCTCATAAGGTATCACTGATAGAGGGAATGTAAAAACCGTTACACTTGAACTGAATTACAAAACAGAACAGAGTCACACATGCAGAAAACACACTATGGCTGCTTAACGGGAAAGGTGAGGTGGGGTGATACATAAAACAAGGGTATCAAATTAGCTCAGATACCGTTCCATAAACCCAATATGTAATAGACAAGACCTACTCCTTGCTCAGAGAACTGTACTCAACACGCCCTATTCACCGCACAGGAATATATCTGAATAGTAATAATCGTAAAACCTATGTATTGATATCTCTCTGTTAGTGTGTCAAGTGGGTGTAAAGCGGCATAAACACAGCAGTGAAAAGCAGCTAAACCCCATTATAAAAATAAATTACTTTGAAACACCCATGAAACAAAGACAGTGAAAGAGAGAGAAATTCTTACACAATGCGTTCAGGGGCTGTGATGCAACCTGGATTGACCATATCTAGACGCACAGCTGGATGAGACATAAGGGTGGACACTCTTGGGGCTGAGAGGTTCGGTGAGGTTGGGTGAGCAAATGCAGACCCTTCAAAGTAATACTGCGTGGTACCCATCGCATGGGTCCCAAATCTCCAGTTTCAAGGGCATCTTCCTAAATCAAAATTATGCATGAGAAACCCAGAAGATGGTACACCGTGTGATGGGGAAAGGTTTCTAAAACGCACCTCATTTCTCATCTCCTTGTGCCCGGGTTCGCCATTCCAGCCGCTTTACTAGCA
This sequence comes from Balaenoptera borealis, assembly GCF_965194805.1. Taxonomy (NCBI): domain Eukaryota; kingdom Metazoa; phylum Chordata; class Mammalia; order Artiodactyla; family Balaenopteridae; genus Balaenoptera; species Balaenoptera borealis. Next base: position 387,750 of record NW_028123493.1, on the reverse strand, counting down.
AGCTCCCTACTTGGAGCATCAGCACCTTTAACATCCTGTTCCGTACAGGTTGCAATTTGTCCTGAGGATAAATGGGAAGACGTGGAACCAACGAGAGACTAGCTCTTGGTGTTGAGACAGGCACAGGTCACTCTATTTTCCCATCAGAAAGAAGAATTAACCACCGGCTCAGCCTGACCCCTGGAACCAGAACAGGGCCTGAAGCCATTCTGCGATTTTGCGGGCAGCTCCCATAAAAACGAGTTGTAAAATGGAGGTTCAGGGCACTGCAATTCACAAACCTGCAGAGTTATAAATGATAACTCTCGTCCACAAATATATTGAGGGAAGGCAAAGAAGAGGATTTGAAATCAAGGCAGAATTGCAGGAAACAGATTTCAGGAGGTATATTCGAATCGCCTTTAAAGCACATGAAAAGCGGCAAAACGTTGACAATGATGCCCTTGGCCAAAAAGGGCGTATGCGTTTTTTCCTGAATATATTCAGGAAAAAACGCATACGCCCTTTTTGGCCAACCAAGCAACCTGGAAAGGCAAATCAGCGCTACAAAGAAGTCTCGCTTCCCATCGGTCAAAAGGGCCATGCTGAAAAAAGTGTCAAAACCAGAAATGCAGGACAGGCCATGGAGAAATGGGAGCCTTGCTACACTGATGGGCGGGATGTAAATTGCCAAGAGCCACTCTGGAGAAGTGTCCGGTGAGTCCTGAAACATCTGAAAAACACAGCTTAGAGAGCATAGGGCACTTCCACTCATGGGGGTATAAATTGGGAAAATTAAAAATCAGCAAGACACAAGCACCCCAAAGTTTAGGGCTGCTCTGTTGACCAGGACCTCCACTTCATTCCACCTTCAATATCCCAGGAAAGAGAAAAATGGATAAAGAAGTTGTGGTCCTTATGTACAATGGAATATCACTCAGCCAGGAAATCAATGTCGTAAGGTTAGTAGCAGCATGATGAGTGGATTTAGGTACGACGATTCTAAGTGAAATAAGTCACACAGAAAAGGACACTTCTCATAAGGTATCACTGATAGAGGGAATGTAAAAACCGTTACACTTGAACTGAATTACAAAACAGAACAGAGTCACACATGCAGAAAACACACTATGGCTGCTTAACGGGAAAGGTGAGGTGGGGTGATACATAAAACAAGTGTATCAAATTAGCTCAGATACCGTTCCATAAACCCAATATGTAATAGACAAGACCTACTCCTTGCTCAGAGAACTGGACTCAACACGCCCTATTCACCGCACAAGAATATATCTGACTAGTAATAATCGTAAAACCTATGTATTGATATCTCTCTGTTAGTGTGTCAAGTGGGTGTAAAGCGGCATAAACACAGCAGTGAAAAGCAGCTAAATCCCATTATGAAAATAAATAACTTAGAAAAACCCATGAAACAAAGACAGTGAAAGAGAGAGAAAGTCTGACACAATGTGTTCAGGGGCTGGGATGCAACCTGGATTGACCATATCTAGACCCACAGCTGGATGAGACATAAGGGTGGACACTGTTGGGGCTGAGAGGTTTGGTGAGGTTGGGTGAGCAAACGCAGACCCTTTAAAGTAATACTGCGTGGTACCCATCGCATAGGTCCCAAATCTCCAGGTTCAAGGGCATCTTCCTATATCGAAAACATGCATGAGAAACCCAGAAGATGGTACACCGTGTGATGGGGAAAGGTTTCTAAAACGCACCTCATTTCTCATCTCCTTGTGCCCGGGTTCGCCATTCCAGCCGCTTTACCAGCAATCTCCCTACTTGGAGCATCAGCACCTTTCACCTCCTGTTCTGTACAGGTTGCAATTTGTCCTGAGGATGAACGGGAAGACGGGGAACCAACGAGAGACTAGCTCTTGGTGTTGGGACAGGCACAGGTCACTCTATTTGCCCATCAGAAAGGAGAATTAACCACAGGCTCAGCCTGCCCACCGGAACCAGAACAGGGCCTGAAGCCATCCTGCGCTTTTGCGGCCAGCTCCCAAAAAAGCGAGCTGTAAAATGGAGGTTCAGGGCACTGCAATTCACAAACCTGCAGAGTTATCAATGATAACTCTCGTCCACAAATATATTGAGGGAAGGCAAAGAAGAGGATTTGAAATCAAGGCAGAATTGCAGGAAAGAGATTTCAGGAGGTAGATTCGAATCGCCTTTAAAGCACAGGAAAAGCGGCAAAACGTTGACAATGATGCCCTTGGCCAAAAAGGGCGTATGCGTTTTTTCCTGAATATATTCAGGAAAAAACGCATACGCCCTTTTTGGCCAACCAAGCAACCTGGAAAGGCAAATCAGCGCTACAAAGAAGTCTCGCTTCCCATCGGTCAAAAGGGCCATGCTGAAAAAAGTGTCAAAACCAGAAATGCAGGACAGGCCATGGAGAAATGGAAGCCTTGCTACACTGATGGGCGGGATGTAAATTGCCAAGAGCCACTCCGGAGAAGTGTCCGGTGAGTCCTGAAACATCTGAAAAACACAGCTTAGAGAGCATAGGGCACTTCCACTAATGGGGGTATAAATTGGGAAAATGAAAAATCAGGAAGACTCAAGCACCCCAAAGTTTAGGGCTGCTCTGTTGACCAGGACCTCCACTTCATTCCACCTTAAATATCCCAGGAAAGAGAAAAATGGATAAAGAAGTTGTGGTCCTTATGTACAATGGAATATCACTCAGCCAGGAAATCAATGTCGTAAGGTTAGTAGCAGCATGATGAGTGGATTTAGGTACGACGATTCTAAGTGAAATAAGTCACACAGAAAAGGACACTTCTCATAAGGTATCACTGATAGAGGGAATGTAAAAACCGTTACACTTGAACTGAATTACAAAACAGAACAGAGTCACACATGCAGAAAACACACTATGGCTGCTTAACGGGAAAGGTGAGGTGGGGTGATACATAAAACAAGGGTATCAAATTAGCTCAGATACCGTTCCATAAACCCAATATGTAATAGACAAGACCTACTCCTTGCTCAGAGAACTGGACTCAACACGCCCTATTCACCGCACAGGAATATATCTGAATAGTAATAATCGTAAAACCTATGTATTGATATCTCTCTGTTAGTGTGTCAAGTGGGTGTAAAGCGGCATAAACACAGCAGTGAAAAGCAGCTAAACCCCATTATAAAAATAAATTACTTTGAAACACCCATGAAACAAAGACAGTGAAAGAGAGAGAAATTCTTACACAATGCGTTCAGGGGCTGTGATGCAACCTGGATTGACCATATCTAGACGCACAGCTGGATGAGACATAAGGGTGGACACTCTTGGGGCTGAGAGGTTCGGTGAGGTTGGGTGAGCAAATGCAGACCCTTTAAAGTAATACTGCGTGGTACCCATCGCATGGGTCCCAAATCTCCAGTTTCAAGGGCATCTTCCTAAATCAAAATTATGCATGAGAAACCCAGAAGATGGTACACCGTGTGATGGGGAAAGGTTTCTAAAACGCACCTCATTTCTCATCTCCTTGTGCCCGGGTTCGCCATTCCAGCCGCTTTACTAGCAAGCTCCCTACTTGGAGCATCAGCACCTTTAACATCCTGTTCCGTACAGGTTGCAATTTGTCCTGAGGATAAATGGGAAGACGTGGAACCAACGAGAGACTAGCTCTTGGTGTTGGGACAGGCACAGGTCACTCTATTTTCCCATCAGAAAGAAGAATTAACCACCGGCTCAGCCTGACCCCTGGAACCAGAACAGGGCCTGAAGCCATTCTGCGATTTTGCGGGCAGCTCCCATAAAAACGAGTTGTAAAATGGAGGTTCAGGGCACTGCAATTCACAAACCTGCAGAGTTATAAATGATAACTCTCGTCCACAAATATATTGAGGGAAGGCAAAGAAGAGGATTTGAAATCAAGGCAGAATTGCAGGAAACAGATTTCAGGAGGTAGATACGAATCGCCTTTAAAGCACATGAAAAGCGGCAAAACGTTGACAATGATGCCCTTGGCCAAAAAGGGCGTATGCGTTTTTTCCTGAATATATTCAGGAAAAAACGCATATGCCCTTTGTGGCCAACCAAGCAACCTGGAAATGCAAATCAGCGCTTCAAAGAAGTCTCGCTTCCCATCGGTCAAAAGGGCCATGCTGAAAAAAGTGTCAAAACCAGAAATGCAGGACAGGCCATGGAGAAATGGGAGCCTTGCTACACTGATGGGCGGGATGTAAATTGCGAACAGCCACTCTGGAGAAGTGTCCGGTGAGTCCTGAAACATCTGAAAAACACAGCTTAGAGAGCATAGGGCACTTCCACTCATGGGGGTATAAATTGGGAAAATGAAAAATCAGCAAGTCACAAGCACCCCAAAGTTGAGGGCTGCTCTGTTGACAAGGACCTCCACTTCATTCCACCTTCAATATCCCAGGAAAGAGAAAAATGGATAAAGAAGTTGTGGTCCTTATGTACAATGGAATATCACTCAGCCAGGAAATCAATGTCGTAAGGTTAGTAGCAGCATGATGAGTGGATTTAGGTACGACGATTCTAAGTGAAATAAGTCACACAGAAAAGGACACTTCTCATAAGGTATCACTGATAGAGGGAATGTAAAAACCGTTACACTTGAACTGAATTACAAAACAGAACAGAGTCACACATGCAGAAAACACACTATGGCTGCTTAACGGGAAAGGTGAGGTGGGGTGATACATAAAACAAGGGTATCAAATAAGCTCAGATACCGTTCCAGAAACCCAATATGTAATAGACAAGACCTACTCCTTGCTCAGAGAACTGGACTCAACTCGCCCTATTCACCGCACAAGAATATATCTGACTAATAATAATCGTAAAACCTATGTATTGATATCTCTCTGTTAGTGTGTCAAGTGGGTGTAAAGCGGCATAAACACAGCAGTGAAAAGCAGCTAAACCCCATTATAAAAATAAATTACTTTGAAACACCCATGAAACAAAGGCAGTGAAAGAGAGAGAAATTCTTACACAATGCGTTCAGGGGCTGTGATGCAACCTGGATTGACCATATCTAGACGCACAGCTGGATGAGACATAAGGGTGGACACTCTTGGGGCTGAGAGGTTTGGTGAGGTTGGGTGAGCAAACGCAGACCCTTTAAAGTAATACTGCGTGGTACCCATCGCATGGGTCCCAAATCTCCAGGTTCAAGGGCATCTTCGTACATCAAAAACATGCATGAGAAATCCAGAAGATGGTACACCGTGTGATGGGGAAAGGTTTCTAAAACGCACCTCATTTCTCATCTCCTTGTGCCCGGGTTCGCCATTCCAGCCGCTTTACTAGCAAGCTCCCTACTTGGAGCATCAGCACCTTTCACCTCCTGTTCCGTACAGGTTGCAATTTGTCCTGAGAATGAACGGGAAGACGGGGAACCAACGAGAGACGAGCTCTTGGTGTTGGGACAGGCACAGGTCACTCTATTTTCCCATCAGAAAGAAGAATTAACCACAGGCTCAGCCTGCCCCCCGGAACCAGAAGAGGGCCTGAAGCCATTCGGCGATTTTGCGGGCAGCTCCCATAAAAACGAGTTGTAAAATGGAGGTTCAGGGCACTGCAATTCACAAACCTGCAGAGTTATAAATGATAACTCTCGTCCACAAATATATTGAGGGAAGGCAAAGAAGAGGATTTGAAATCAAGGCAGAATTGCAGGAAACAGATTTCAGGAGGTAGATACGAATCGCCTTTAAAGCACATGAAAAGCGGCAAAACGTTGACAATGATGCCCTTGGCCAAAAAGGGCGTATGCGTTTTTTCCTGAATATATTCAGGAAAAAACGCATACGCCCTTTTTGGCCAACCAAGCAACCTGGAAAGGCAAATCAGCGCTACAAAGAAGTCTCGCTTCCCATCGGTCAAAAGGGCCATGCTGAAAAAAGTGTCAAAACCAGAAATGCAGGACAGGCCATGGAGAAATGGGAGCCTTGCTACACTGATGGGCGGGATGTAAATTGCCAAGAGCCACTCTGGAGAAGTGTCCGGTGAGTCCTGAAACATCTGAAAAACACAGCTTAGAGAGCATAGGGCACTTCCACTCATGGGGGTATAAATTGGGAAAATTAAAAATCAGCAAGACACAAGCACCCCAAAGTTTAGGGCTGCTCTGTTGACCAGGACCTCCACTTCATTCCACCTTCAATATCCCAGGAAAGAGAAAAATGGATAAAGAAGTTGTGGTCCTTATGTACAATGGAATATCACTCAGCCAGGAAATCAATGTCGTAAGGTTAGTAGCAGCATGATGAGTGGATTTAGGTACGACGATTCTAAGTGAAATAAGTCACACAGAAAAGGACACTTCTCATAAGGTATCACTGATAGAGGGAATGTAAAAACCGTTACACTTGAACTGAATTACAAAACAGAACAGAGTCACACATGCAGAAAACACACTATGGCTGCTTAACGGGAAAGGTGAGGTGGGGTGATACATAAAACAAGTGTATCAAATTAGCTCAGATACCGTTCCATAAACCCAATATGTAATAGACAAGACCTACTCCTTGCTCAGAGAACTGGACTCAACACGCCCTATTCACCGCACAAGAATATATCTGACTAGTAATAATCGTAAAACCTATGTATTGATATCTCTCTGTTAGTGTGTCAAGTGGGTGTAAAGCGGCATAAACACAGCAGTGAAAAGCAGCTAAATCCCATTATGAAAATAAATAACTTAGAAAAACCCATGAAACAAAGACAGTGAAAGAGAGAGAAAGTCTGACACAATGTGTTCAGGGGCTGGGATGCAACCTGGATTGACCATATCTAGACCCACAGCTGGATGAGACATAAGGGTGGACACTGTTGGGGCTGAGAGGTTTGGTGAGGTTGGGTGAGCAAACGCAGACCCTTTAAAGTAATACTGCGTGGTACCCATCGCATACGTCCCAAATCTCCAGGTTCAAGGGCATCTTCCTATATCGAAAACATGCATGAGAAACCCAGAAGATGGTACACCGTGTGATGGGGAAAGGTTTCTAAAACGCACCTCATTTCTCATCTCCTTGTGCCCGGGTTCGCCATTCCAGCCGCTTTACCAGCAATCTCCCTACTTGGAGCATCAGCACCTTTCACCTCCTGTTCTGTACAGGTTGCAATTTGTCCTGAGGATGAACGGGAAGACGGGGAACCAACGAGAGACTAGCTCTTGGTGTTGGGACAGGCACAGGTCACTCTATTTGCCCATCAGAAAGGAGAATTAACCACAGGCTCAGCCTGCCCACCGGAACCAGAACAGGGCCTGAAGCCATCCTGCGCTTTTGCGGCCAGCTCCCAAAAAAGCGAGCTGTAAAATGGAGGTTCAGGGCACTGCAATTCACAAACCTGCAGAGTTATCAATGATAACTCTCGTCCACAAATATATTGAGGGAAGGCAAAGAAGAGGATTTGAAATCAAGGCAGAATTGCAGGAAAGAGATTTCAGGAGGTAGATTCGAATCGCCTTTAAAGCACATGAAAAGCGGCAAAACGTTGACAATGATGCCCTTGGCCAAAAAGGGCGTATGCGTTTTTTCCTGAATATATTCAGGAAAAAACGCATACGCCCTTTTTGGCCAACCAAGCAACCTGGAAAGGCAAATCAGCGCTACAAAGAAGTCTCGCTTCCCATCGGTCAAAAGGGCCATGCTGAAAAAAGTGTCAAAACCAGAAATGCAGGACAGGCCATGGAGAAATGGAAGCCTTGCTACACTGATGGGCGGGATGTAAATTGCCAAGAGCCACTCCGGAGAAGTGTCCGGTGAGTCCTGAAACATCTGAAAAACACAGCTTAGAGAGCATAGGGCACTTCCACTAATGGGGGTATAAATTGGGAAAATGAAAAATCAGCAAGACACAAGCACCCCAAAGTTTAGGGCTGCTCTGTTGACCAGGACCTCCACTTCATTCCACCTTAAATATCCCAGGAAAGAGAAAAATGGATAAAGAAGTTGTGGTCCTTATGTACAATGGAATATCACTCAGCCAGGAAATCAATGTCGTAAGGTTAGTAGCAGCATGATGAGTGGATTTAGGTACGACGATTCTAAGTGAAATAAGTCACACAGAAAAGGACACTTCTCATAAGGTATCACTGATAGAGGGAATGTAAAAACCGTTACACTTGAACTGAATTACAAAACAGAACAGAGTCACACATGCAGAAAACACACTATGGCTGCTTAACGGGAAAGGTGAGGTGGGGTGATACATAAAACAAGGGTATCAAATTAGCTCAGATACCGTTCCATAAACCCAATATGTAATAGACAAGACCTACTCCTTGCTCAGAGAACTGTACTCAACACGCCCTATTCACCGCACAGGAATATATCTGAATAGTAATAATCGTAAAACCTATGTATTGATATCTCTCTGTTAGTGTGTCAAGTGGGTGTAAAGCGGCATAAACACAGCAGTGAAAAGCAGCTAAACCCCATTATAAAAATAAATTACTTTGAAACACCCATGAAACAAAGACAGTGAAAGAGAGAGAAATTCTTACACAATGCGTTCAGGGGCTGTGATGCAACCTGGATTGACCATATCTAGACGCACAGCTGGATGAGACATAAGGGTGGACACTCTTGGGGCTGAGAGGTTCGGTGAGGTTGGGTGAGCAAATGCAGACCCTTCAAAGTAATACTGCGTGGTACCCATCGCATGGGTCCCAAATCTCCAGTTTCAAGGGCATCTTCCTAAATCAAAATTATGCATGAGAAACCCAGAAGATGGTACACCGTGTGATGGGGAAAGGTTTCTAAAACGCACCTCATTTCTCATCTCCTTGTGCCCGGGTTCGCCATTCCAGCCGCTTTACTAGCAAGCTCCCTACTTGGAGCATCAGCACCTTTAACATCCTGTTCCGTACAGGTTGCAATTTGTCCTGAGGATAAATGGGAAGACGTGGAACCAACGAGAGACTAGCTCTTGGTGTTGAGACAGGCACAGGTCACTCTATTTTCCCATCAGAAAGAAGAATTAACCACCGGCTCAGCCTGACCCCTGGAACCAGAACAGGGCCTGAAGCCATTCTGCGATTTTGCGGGCAGCTCCCATAAAAACGAGTTGTAAAATGGAGGTTCAGGGCACTGCAATTCACAAACCTGCAGAGTTATAAATGATAACTCTCGTCCACAAATATATTGAGGGAAGGCAAAGAAGAGGATTTGAAATCAAGGCAGAATTGCAGGAAACAGATTTCAGGAGGTATATTCGAATCGCCTTTAAAGCACATGAAAAGCGGCAAAAAGTTGACAATGATGCCCTTGGCCAAAAAGGGCGTATGCGTTTTTTCCTGAATATATTCAGGAAAAAACGCATACGCCCTTTTTGGCCAACCAAGCAACCTGGAAAGGCAAATCAGCGCTACAAAGAAGTCTCGCTTCCCATCGGTCAAAAGGGCCATGCTGAAAAAAGTGTCAAAACCAGAAATGCAGGACAGGCCATGGAGAAATGGGAGCCTTGCTACACTGATGGGCGGGATGTAAATTGCCAAGAGCCACTCCGGAGAAGTGTACGGTGAGTCCTGAAACATCTGAAAAACACAGCTTAGAGAGCATAGGGCACTTCCACTCATGGGGGTATAAATTGGGAAAATTAAAAATCAGCAAGACACAAGCACCCCAAAGTTTAGGGCTGCTCTGTTGACCAGGACCTCCACTTCACTCCACCTTAAATATCCCAGGAAAGAGAAAAATGGATAAAGAAGTTGTGGTCCTTATGTACAATGGAATATCACTCAGCCAGGAAATAAATGTTGTAAGGTTAGTAGCAGCATGATGAGTGGATTTAGGTACGACGATTCTAAGTGAAATAAGTCACACAGAAAAGGACACTTCTCATAAGGTATCACTGATAGAGGGAATGTAAAAACCGTTACACTTGAACTGAATTACAAAACAGAACAGAGTCACACATGCAGAAAACACACTATGGCTGCTTAACGGGAAAGGTGAGGTGGGGTGATACATAAAACAAGGGTATCAAATAAGCTCAGATACCGTTCCAGAAACCCAATATGTAAAAGACAAGACCTACTCCTTGCTCAGAGAATTGGACTCAACACGCCCTATTCACCACACAAGAATATATCTGACTAATAATAATCGTAAAACCTATGTATTGATATCTCTCTGTTAGTGTGTCAAGTGGGTGTAAAGCGGCATAAACACAGCAGTGAAAAGCAGCTAAACCCCATTATAAAAATAAATTACTTTGAAACACCCATGAAACAAAGACAGTGATAGAGAGAGAAATTCTTACACAATGCGTTCAGGGGCTGTGATGCAACCTGGATTAACCATATCTAGACGCACAGCTGGATGAGACATAAGGGTGGACACTCTTGGGGTTGAGAGGTTTGGTGAGGTTGGGTGAGCAAACGCAGACCCTTTAAAGTAATACTGCGTGGTACCCATCGCATGGGTCCCAAATCTCCAGGTTCAAGGGCATCTTCGTACATCAAAAACATGCATGAGAAACCCAGAAGATGGTACATCGTGTGATGGGGAAAGGTTTCTAAAACGCACCTCATTTCTCATCTCCTTGTGCCCGGGTTCGCCATTCCAGCCCCTTTACTAGCAAGCTCCCTACTTGGAGCATCAGCACCTTTAACCTCCTGTTCCGTACAGGTTGCAATTTGTCCTGAGAATAAACGGGAAGACGTGGAACCAATGAGAGACTAGCTCTTGGTGTTGGGACAGGCACAGGTCACTCTATTTTCCCATCAGAAAGAAGAATTAACCACAGACTCAGCCTGCCCCCCGGAACCAGAACAGGGCCTGAAGCCATTCTGCGATTTTGCGGCCAGCTCCCATAAAAACGAGTTGTAAAATGGAGGTTCAGGGCACTGCAATTCACAAACCTGCAGAGTTATAAATGATAACTCTCGTCCACAAATATATTGAGGGAAGGCAAAGAAGAGGATTTGAAATCAAGGCAGAATTGCAGGAAACAGATTTCAGGAGGTAGATCCGAATCGCCTTTAAAGCACATGAAAAGCGGCAAAACGTTGACAATGATGCCCTTGGCCAAAAAGGGCGTATGCGTTTTTTCCTGAATATATTCAGGAAAAAACGCATACGCCCTTTTTGGCCAACCAAGCAACCTGGAAAGGCAAATCAGCGCTACAAAGAAGTCTCGCTTCCCATCGGTCAAAAGGGCCATGCTGAAAAAAGTGTCAAAACCAGAAATGCAGGACAGGCCATGGAGAAATGGAAGCCTTGCTACACTGATGGGCGGGATGTAAATTGCCAAGAGCCACTCTGGAGAAGTGTCCGGTGAGTCCTGAAACATCTGAAAAACACAGCTTAGAGAGCATAGGGCACTTCCACTCATGGGGGTATAAATTGGGAAAATTAAAAATCAGCAAGACACAAGCACCCCAAAGTTTAGGGCTGCTCTGTTGACCAGGACCTCCACTTCATTCCACCTTAAATATCCCAGGAAAGAGAAAAATGGATAAAGAAGTTGTGGTCCTTATGTACAATGGAATATCACTCAGCCAGGAAATCAATGTCGTAAGGTTAGTAGCAGCATGATGAGTGGATTTAGGTACGACGATTCTAAGTGAAATAAGTCACACAGAAAAGGACACTTCTCATAAGGTATCACTGATAGAGGGAATGTAAAAACCGTTACACTTGAACTGAATTACAAAACAGAACAGAGTCACACATGCAGAAAACACACTATGGCTGCTTAACGGGAAAGGTGAGGTGGGGTGATACATAAAACAAGTGTATCAAATTAGCTCAGATACCGTTCCATAAACCCAATATGTAATAGACAAGACCTACTCCTTGCTCAGAGAACTGGACTCAACACGCCCTATTCACCGCACAAGAATATATCTGACTAGTAATAATCGTAAAACCTATGTATTGATATCTCTCTGTTAGTGTGTCAAGTGGGTGTAAAGCGGCATAAACACAGCAGTGAAAAGCAGCTAAATCCCATTATGAAAATAAATAACTTAGAAAAACCCATGAAACAAAGACAGTGAAAGAGAGAGAAAGTCTGACACAATGTTTTCAGGGGCTGGGATGCAACCTGGATTGACCATATCTAGACCCACAGCTGGATGAGACATAAGGGTGCACACTGTTGGGGCTGAGAGGTTTGGTGAGGTTGGGTGAGCAAACGCAGACCCTTTAAAGTAATACTGCGTGGTACCCATCGCATACGTCCCAAATCTCCAGGTTCAAGGGCATCTTCCTATATCGAAAACATGCATGAGAAACCCAGAAGATGGTACACCGTGTGATGGGGAAAGGTTTCTAAAACGCACCTCATTTCTCATCTCCTTGTGCCCGGGTTCGCCATTCCAGCCGCTTTACCAGCAATCTCCCTACTTGGAGCATCAGCACCTTTCACCTCCTGTTCTGTACAGGTTGCAATTTGTCCTGAGGATGAACGGGAAGACGGGGAACCAACGAGAGACTAGCTCTTGGTGTTGGGACAGGCACAGGTCACTCTATTTGCCCATCAGAAAGGAGAATTAACCACAGGCTCAGCCTGCCCACCGGAACCAGAACAGGGCCTGAAGCCATCCTGCGCTTTTGCGGCCAGCTCCCAAAAAAGCGAGCTGTAAAATGGAGGTTCAGGGCACTGCAATTCACAAACCTGCAGAGTTATCAATGATAACTCTCGTCCACAAATATATTGAGGGAAGGCAAAGAAGAGGATTTGAAATCAAGGCAGAATTGCAGGAAAGAGATTTCAGGAGGTAGATTCGAATCGCCTTTAAAGCACATGAAAAGCGGCAAAACGTTGACAATGATGCCCTTGGCCAAAAAGGGCGTATGCGTTTTTTCCTGAATATATTCAGGAAAAAACGCATACGCCCTTTTTGGCCAACCAAGCAACCTGGAAAGGCAAATCAGCGCTACAAAGAAGTCTCGCTTCCCATCGGTCAAAAGGGCCATGCTGAAAAAAGTGTCAAAACCAGAAATGCAGGACAGGCCATGGAGAAATGGAAGCCTTGCTACACTGATGGGCGGGATGTAAATTGCCAAGAGCCACTCCGGAGAAGTGTCCGGTGAGTCCTGAAACATCTGAAAAACACAGCTTAGAGAGCATAGGGCACTTCCACTAATGGGGGTATAAATTGGGAAAATGAAAAATCAGCAAGACACAAGCACCCCAAAGTTTAGGGCTGCTCTGTTGACCAGGACCTCCACTTCATTCCACCTTAAATATCCCAGGAAAGAGAAAAATGGATAAAGAAGTTGTGGTCCTTATGTACAATGGAATATCACTCAGCCAGGAAATCAATGTCGTAAGGTTAGTAGCAGCATGATGAGTGGATTTAGGTACGACGATTCTAAGTGAAATAAGTCACACAGAAAAGGACACTTCTCATAAGGTATCACTGATAGAGGGAATGTAAAAACCGTTACACTTGAACTGAATTACAAAACAGAACAGAGTCACACATGCAGAAAACACACTATGGCTGCTTAACGGGAAAGGTGAGGTGGGGTGATACATAAAACAAGGGTATCAAATAAGCTCAGATACCGTTCCAGAAACCCAATATGTAATAGACAAGACCTACTCCTTGCTCAGAGAACTGGACTCAACTCGCCCTATTCACCGCACAAGAATATATCTGACTAATAATAATCGTAAAACCTATGTATTGATATCTCTCTGTTAGTGTGTCAAGTGGGTGTAAAGCGGCATAAACACAGCAGTGAAAAGCAGCTAAACCCCATTATAAAAATAAATTACTTTGAAACACCCATGAAACAAAGGCAGTGAAAGAGAGAGAAATTCTTACACAATGCGTTCAGGGGCTGTGATGCAACCTGGATTGACCATATCTAGACGCACAGCTGGATGAGACATAAGGGTGGACACTCTTGGGGCTGAGAGGTTTGGTGAGGTTGGGTGAGCAAACGCAGACCCTTTAAAGTAATACTGCGTGGTACCCATCGCATGGGTCCCAAATCTCCAGGTTCAAGGGCATCTTCGTACATCAAAAACATGCATGAGAAATCCAGAAGATGGTACACCGTGTGATGGGGAAAGGTTTCTAAAACGCACCTCATTTTTCATCTCCTTGTGCCCGGGTTCGCCATTCCAGCCGCTTTACTAGCAATCTCCCTACTTGGAGCATCAGCACCTTTCACCTCCTGTTCCGTACAGGTTGCAATTTGTCCTGAGAATGAACGGGAAGACGGGGAACCAACGAGAGACTAGCTCTTGGTGTTGGGACAGGCACAGATCACTCTATTTTCCCATCAGAAAGAAGAATTAACCACAGGCTCAGCCTGCCCCCCGGAACCAGAACAGGGCCTGAAGCCATCCTGCGATTTTGCGGCCAGCTCCCATAAAAACGAGTTGTAAAATGGAGGTTCAGGGCACTGCAATTCACAAACCTGCAGAGTTATAAATGATAACTCTCGTCCACAAATATATTGAGGGAAGGCAAAGAAGAGGATTTGAAATCAAGGCAGAATTGCAGGAAACAGATTTCAGGAGGTAGATCCGAATCGCCTTTAAAGCACATGAAAAGCGGCAAAACGTTGACAATGATGCCCTTGGCCAAAAAGGGCGTATGCGTTTTTTCCTGAATATATTCAGGAAAAAACGCATACGCCCTTTTTGGCCAACCAAGCAACCTGGAAAGGCAAATCAGCGCTACAAAGAAGTCTCGCTTCCCATCGGTCAAAAGGGCCATGCTGAAAAAAGTGTCAAAACCAGAAATGCAGGACAGGCCATGGAGAAATGGGAGCCTTGCTACACTGATGGGCGGGATGTAAATTGCCAAGAGCCACTCTGGAGAAGTGTCCGGTGAGTCCTGAAACATCTGAAAAACACAGCTTAGAGAGCATAGGGCACTTCCACTCATGGGGGTATAAATTGGGAAAATTAAAAATCAGCAAGACACAAGCACCCCAAAGTTTAGGGCTGCTCTGTTGACCAGGACCTCCACTTCATTCCACCTTAAATATCCCAGGAAAGAGAAAAATGGATAAAGAAGTTGTGGTCCTTATGTACAATGGAATATCACTCAGCCAGGAAATCAATGTCGTAAGGTTAGTAGCAGCATGATGAGTGGATTTAGGTACGACGATTCTAAGTGAAATAAGTCACACAGAAAAGGACACTTCTCATAAGGTATCACTGATAGAGGGAATGTAAAAACCGTTACACTTGAACTGAATTACAAAACAGAACAGAGTCACACATGCAGAAAACACACTATGGCTGCTTAACGGGAAAGGTGAGGTGGGGTGATACATAAAACAAGTGTATCAAATTAGCTCAGATACCGTTCCATAAACCCAATATGTAATAGACAAGACCTACTCCTTGCTCAGAGAACTGGACTCAACACGCCCTATTCACCGCACAAGAATATATCTGACTAGTAATAATCGTAAAACCTATGTATTGATATCTCTCTGTTAGTGTGTCAAGTGGGTGTAAAGCGGCATAAACACAGCAGTGAAAAGCAGCTAAATCCCATTATGAAAATAAATAACTTAGAAAAACCCATGAAACAAAGACAGTGAAAGAGAGAGAAAGTCTGACACAATGTGTTCAGGGGCTGGGATGCAACCTGGATTGACCATATCTAGACCCACAGCTGGATGAGACATAAGGGTGGACACTGTTGGGGCTGAGAGGTTTGGTGAGGTTGGGTGAGCAAACGCAGACCCTTTAAAGTAATACTGCGTGGTACCCATCGCATACGTCCCAAATCTCCAGGTTCAAGGGCATCTTCCTATATCGAAAACATGCATGAGAAACCCAGAAGATGGTACACCGTGTGATGGGGAAAGGTTTCTAAAACGCACCTCATTTCTCATCTCCTTGTGCCCGGGTTCGCCATTCCAGCCGCTTTACCAGCAATCTCCCTACTTGGAGCATCAGCACCTTTCACCTCCTGTTCTGTACAGGTTGCAATTTGTCCTGAGGATGAACGGGAAGACGGGGAACCAACGAGAGACTAGCTCTTGGTGTTGGGACAGGCACAGGTCACTCTATTTGCCCATCAGAAAGGAGAATTAACCACAGGCTCAGCCTGCCCACCGGAACCAGAACAGGGCCTGAAGCCATCCTGCGCTTTTGCGGCCAGCTCCCAAAAAAGCGAGCTGTAAAATGGAGGTTCAGGGCACTGCAATTCACAAACCTGCAGAGTTATCAATGATAACTCTCGTCCACAAATATATTGAGGGAAGGCAAAGAAGAGGATTTGAAATCAAGGCAGAATTGCAGGAAACAGATTTCAGGAGGTATATTCGAATCGCCTTTAAAGCACAGGAAAAGCGGCAAAACGTTGACAATGATGCCCTTGGCCAAAAAGGGCGTATGCGTTTTTTCCTGAATATATTCAGGAAAAAACGCATACGCCCTTTTTGGCCAACCAAGCAACCTGGAAAGGCAAATCAGCGCTACAAAGAAGTCTCGCTTCCCATCGGTCAAAAGGGCCATGCTGAAAAAAGTGTCAAAACCAGAAATGCAGGACAGGCCATGGAGAAATGGAAGCCTTGCTACACTGATGGGCGGGATGTAAATTGCCAAGAGCCACTCCGGAGAAGTGTCCGGTGAGTCCTGAAACATCTGAAAAACACAGCTTAGAGAGCATAGGGCACTTCCACTAATGGGGGTATAAATTGGGAAAATGAAAAATCAGGAAGACTCAAGCACCCCAAAGTTTAGGGCTGCTCTGTTGACCAGGACCTCCACTTCATTCCACCTTAAATATCCCAGGAAAGAGAAAAATGGATAAAGAAGTTGTGGTCCTTATGTACAATGGAATATCACTCAGCCAGGAAATCAATGTCGTAAGGTTAGTAGCAGCATGATGAGTGGATTTAGGTACGACGATTCTAAGTGAAATAAGTCACACAGAAAAGGACACTTCTCATAAGGTATCACTGATAGAGGGAATGTAAAAACCGTTACACTTGAACTGAATTACAAAACAGAACAGAGTCACACATGCAGAAAACACACTATGGCTGCTTAACGGGAAAGGTGAGGTGGGGTGATACATAAAACAAGGGTATCAAATTAGCTCAGATACCGTTCCATAAACCCAATATGTAATAGACAAGACCTACTCCTTGCTCAGAGAACTGGACTCAACACGCCCTATTCACCGCACAGGAATATATCTGAATAGTAATAATCGTAAAACCTATGTATTGATATCTCTCTGTTAGTGTGTCAAGTGGGTGTAAAGCGGCATAAACACAGCAGTGAAAAGCAGCTAAACCCCATTATAAAAATAAATTACTTTGAAACACCCATGAAACAAAGACAGTGAAAGAGAGAGAAATTCTTACACAATGCGTTCAGGGGCTGTGATGCAACCTGGATTGACCATATCTAGACGCACAGCTGGATGAGACATAAGGGTGGACACTCTTGGGGCTGAGAGGTTCGGTGAGGTTGGGTGAGCAAATGCAGACCCTTTAAAGTAATACTGCGTGGTACCCATCGCATGGGTCCCAAATCTCCAGTTTCAAGGGCATCTTCCTAAATCAAAATTATGCATGAGAAACCCAGAAGATGGTACACCGTGTGATGGGGAAAGGTTTCTAAAACGCACCTCATTTCTCATCTCCTTGTGCCCGGGTTCGCCATTCCAGCCGCTTTACTAGCAAGCTCCCTACTTGGAGCATCAGCACCTTTAACATCCTGTTCCGTACAGGTTGCAATTTGTCCTGAGGATAAATGGGAAGACGTGGAACCAACGAGAGACTAGCTCTTGGTGTTGGGACAGGCACAGGTCACTCTATTTTCCCATCAGAAAGAAGAATTAACCACCGGCTCAGCCTGACCCCTGGAACCAGAACAGGGCCTGAAGCCATTCTGCGATTTTGCGGGCAGCTCCCATAAAAACGAGTTGTAAAATGGAGGTTCAGGGCACTGCAATTCACAAACCTGCAGAGTTATAAATGATAACTCTCGTCCACAAATATATTGAGGGAAGGCAAAGAAGAGGATTTGAAATCAAGGCAGAATTGCAGGAAACAGATTTCAGGAGGTAGATACGAATCGCCTTTAAAGCACATGAAAAGCGGCAAAACGTTGACAATGATGCCCTTGGCCAAAAAGGGCGTATGCGTTTTTTCCTGAATATATTCAGGAAAAAACGCATACGCCCTTTGTGGCCAACCAAGCAACCTGGAAATGCAAATCAGCGCTTCAAAGAAGTCTCGCTTCCCATCGGTCAAAAGGGCCATGCTGAAAAAAGTGTCAAAACCAGAAATGCAGGACAGGCCATGGAGAAATGGGAGCCTTGCTACACTGATGGGCGGGATGTAAATTGCGAACAGCCACTCTGGAGAAGTGTCCGGTGAGTCCTGAAACATCTGAAAAACACAGCTTAGAGAGCATAGGGCACTTCCACTCATGGGGGTATAAATTGGGAAAATGAAAAATCAGCAAGTCACAAGCACCCCAAAGTTGAGGGCTGCTCTGTTGACAAGGACCTCCACTTCATTCCACCTTCAATATCCCAGGAAAGAGAAAAATGGATAAAGAAGTTGTGGTCCTTATGTACAATGGAATATCACTCAGCCAGGAAATCAATGTCGTAAGGTTAGTAGCAGCATGATGAGTGGATTTAGGTACGACGATTCTAAGTGAAATAAGTCACACAGAAAAGGACACTTCTCATAAGGTATCACTGATAGAGGGAATGTAAAAACCGTTACACTTGAACTGAATTACAAAACAGAACAGAGTCACACATGCAGAAAACACACTATGGCTGCTTAACGGGAAAGGTGAGGTGGGGTGATACATAAAACAAGTGTATCAAATTAGCTCAGATACCGTTCCATAAACCCAATATGTAATAGACAAGACCTACTCCTTGCTCAGAGAACTGGACTCAACACGCCCTATTCACCGCACAAGAATATATCTGACTAGTAATAATCGTAAAACCTATGTATTGATATCTCTCTGTTAGTGTGTCAAGTGGGTGTAAAGCGGCATAAACACAGCAGTGAAAAGCAGCTAAATCCCATTATGAAAATAAATAACTTAGAAAAACCCATGAAACAAAGACAGTGAAAGAGAGAGAAAGTCTGACACAATGTGTTCAGGGGCTGGGATGCAACCTGGATTGACCATATCTAGACCCACAGCTGGATGAGACATAAGGGTGGACACTGTTGGGGCTGAGAGGTTTGGTGAGGTTGGGTGAGCAAACGCAGACCCTTTAAAGTAATACTGTGTGGTACCGATCGCATACGTCCCAAATCTCCAGGTTCAAGGGCATCTTCCTATATCGAAAACATGCATGAGAAACCCAGAAGATGGTACACCGTGTGATGGGGAAAGGTTTCTAAAACGCACCTCATTTCTCATCTCCTTGTGCCCGGGTTCGCCATTCCAGCCGCTTTACCAGCAATCTCCCTACTTGGAGCATCAGCACCTTTCACCTCCTGTTCTGTACAGGTTGCAATTTGTCCTGAGGATGAACGGGAAGACGGGGAACCAACGAGAGACTAGCTCTTGGTGTTGGGACAGGCACAGGTCACTCTATTTGCCCATCAGAAAGGAGAATTAACCACAGGCTCAGCCTGCCCACCGGAACCAGAACAGGGCCTGAAGCCATCCTGCGCTTTTGCGGCCAGCTCCCAAAAAAGCGAGCTGTAAAATGGAGGTTCAGGGCACTGCAATTCACAAAACTGCAGAGTTATCAATGATAACTCTCGTCCACAAATATATTGAGGGAAGGCAAAGAAGAGGATTTGAAATCAAGGCAGAATTGCAGGAAAGAGATTTCAGGAGGTAGATTCGAATCGCCTTTAAAGCACATGAAAAGCGGCAAAACGTTGACAATGATGCCCTTGGCCAAAAAGGGCGTATGCGTTTTTTCCTGAATATATTCAGGAAAAAACGCATACGCCCTTTTTGGCCAACCAAGCAACCTGGAAAGGCAAATCAGCGCTACAAAGAAGTCTCGCTTCCCATCGGTCAAAAGGGCCATGCTGAAAAAAGTGTCAAAACCAGAAATGCAGGACAGGCCATGGAGAAATGGAAGCCTTGCTACACTGATGGGCGGGATGTAAATTGCCAAGAGCCACTCCGGAGAAGTGTCCGGTGAGTCCTGAAACATCTGAAAAACACAGCTTAGAGAGCATAGGGCACTTCCACTAATGGGGGTATAAATTGGGAAAATGAAAAATCAGCAAGACACAAGCACCCCAAAGTTTAGGGCTGCTCTGTTGACCAGGACCTCCACTTCATTCCACCTTAAATATCCCAGGAAAGAGAAAAATGGATAAAGAAGTTGTGGTCCTTATGTACAATGGAATATCACTCAGCCAGGAAATCAATGTCGTAAGGTTAGTAGCAGCATGATGAGTGGATTTAGGTACGACGATTCTAAGTGAAATAAGTCACACAGAAAAGGACACTTCTCATAAGGTATCACTGATAGAGGGAATGTAAAAACCGTTACACTTGAACTGAATTACAAAACAGAACAGAGTCACACATGCAGAAAACACACTATGGCTGCTTAACGGGAAAGGTGAGGTGGGGTGATACATAAAACAAGGGTATCAAATTAGCTCAGATACCGTTCCATAAACCCAATATGTAATAGACAAGACCTACTCCTTGCTCAGAGAACTGTACTCAACACGCCCTATTCACCGCACAGGAATATATCTGAATAGTAATAATCGTAAAACCTATGTACTGATATCTCTCTGTTAGTGTGTCAAGTGGGTGTAAAGCGGCATAAACACAGCAGTGAAAAGCAGCTAAACCCCATTATAAAAATAAATTACTTTGAAACACCCATGAAACAAAGACAGTGAAAGAGAGAGAAATTCTTACACAATGCGTTCAGGGGCTGTGATGCAACCTGGATTGACCATATCTAGACGCACAGCTGGATGAGACATAAGGGTGGACACTCTTGGGGCTGAGAGGTTCGGTGAGGTTGGGTGAGCAAATGCAGACCCTTCAAAGTAATACTGCGTGGTACCCATCGCATGGGTCCCAAATCTCCAGTTTCAAGGGCATCTTCCTAAATCAAAATTATGCATGAGAAACCCAGAAGATGGTACACCGTGTGATGGGGAAAGGTTTCTAAAACGCACCTCATTTCTCATCTCCTTGTGCCCGGGTTCGCCATTCCAGCCGCTTTACTAGCAAGCTCCCTACTTGGAGCATCAGCACCTTTAACATCCTGTTCCGTACAGGTTGCAATTTGTCCTGAGGATAAATGGGAAGACGTGGAACCAACGAGAGACTAGCTCTTGGTGTTGAGACAGGCACAGGTCACTCTATTTTCCCATCAGAAAGAAGAATTAACCACCGGCTCAGCCTGACCCCTGGAACCAGAACAGGGCCTGAAGCCATTCTGCGATTTTGCGGGCAGCTCCCATAAAAACGAGTTGTAAAATGGAGGTTCAGGGCACTGCAATTCACAAACCTGCAGAGTTATAAATGATAACTCTCGTCCACAAATATATTGAGGGAAGGCAAAGAAGAGGATTTGAAATCAAGGCAGAATTGCAGGAAACAGATTTCAGGAGGTATATTCGAATCGCCTTTAAAGCACATGAAAAGCGGCAAAACGTTGACAATGATGCCCTTGGCCAAAAAGGGCGTATGCGTTTTTTCCTGAATATATTCAGGAAAAAACGCATACGCCCTTTTTGGCCAACCAAGCAACCTGGAAAGGCAAATCAGCGCTACAAAGAAGTCTCGCTTCCCATCGGTCAAAAGGGCCATGCTGAAAAAAGTGTCAAAACCAGAAATGCAGGACAGGCCATGGAGAAATGGGAGCCTTGCTACACTGATGGGCGGGATGTAAATTGCCAAGAGCCACTCTGGAGAAGTGTCCGGTGAGTCCTGAAACATCTGAAAAACACAGCTTAGAGAGCATAGGGCACTTCCACTCATGGGGGTATAAATTGGGAAAATTAAAAATCAGCAAGACACAAGCACCCCAAAGTTTAGGGCTGCTCTGTTGACCAGGACCTCCACTTCATTCCACCTTAAATATCCCAGGAAAGAGAAAAATGGATAAAGAAGTTGTGGTCCTTATGTACAATGGAATATCACTCAGCCAGGAAATCAATGTCGTAAGGTTAGTAGCAGCATGATGAGTGGATTTAGGTACGACGATTCTAAGTGAAATAAGTCACACAGAAAAGGACACTTCTCATAAGGTATCACTGATAGAGGGAATGTAAAAACCGTTACACTTGAACTGAATTACAAAACAGAACAGAGTCACACATGCAGAAAACACACTATGGCTGCTTAACGGGAAAGGTGAGGTGGGGTGATACATAAAACAAGTGTATCAAATTAGCTCAGATACCGTTCCATAAACCCAATATGTAATAGACAAGACCTACTCCTTGCTCAGAGAACTGGACTCAACACGCCCTATTCACCGCACAAGAATATATCTGACTAGTAATAATCGTAAAACCTATGTATTGATATCTCTCTGTTAGTGTGTCAAGTGGGTGTAAAGCGGCATAAACACAGCAGTGAAAAGCAGCTAAATCCCATTATGAAAATAAATAACTTAGAAAAACCCATGAAACAAAGACAGTGAAAGAGAGAGAAAGTCTGACACAATGTGTTCAGGGGCTGTGATGCAACCTGGATTGACCATATCTAGACGCACAGCTGGATGAGACATAAGGGTGGACACTCTTGGGGCTGAGAGGTTCGGTGAGGTTGGGTGAGCAAATGCAGACCCTTTAAAGTAATACTGCGTGGTACCCATCGCATGGGTCCCAAATCTCCAGTTTCAAGGGCATCTTCCTAAATCAAAATTATGCATGAGAAACCCAGAAGATGGTACACCGTGTGATGGGGAAAGGTTTCTAAAACGCACCTCATTTCTCATCTCCTTGTGCCCGGGTTCGCCATTCCAGCCGCTTTACTAGCAAGCTCCCTACTTGGAGCATCAGCACCTTTAACATCCTGTTCCGTACAGGTTGCAATTTGTCCTGAGGATAAATGGGAAGACGTGGAACCAACGAGAGACTAGCTCTTGGTGTTGGGACAGGCACAGGTCACTCTATTTTCCCATCAGAAAGAAGAATTAACCACCGGCTCAGCCTGACCCCTGGAACCAGAACAGGGCCTGAAGCCATTCTGCGATTTTGCGGGCAGCTCCCATAAAAACGAGTTGTAAAATGGAGGTTCAGGGCACTGCAATTCACAAACCTGCAGAGTTATAAATGATAACTCTCGTCCACAAATATATTGAGGGAAGGCAAAGAAGAGGATTTGAAATCAAGGCAGAATTGCAGGAAACAGATTTCAGGAGGTAGATACGAATCGCCTTTAAAGCACATGAAAAGCGGCAAAACGTTGACAATGATGCCCTTGGCCAAAAAGGGCGTATGCGTTTTTTCCTGAATATATTCAGGAAAAAACGCATACGCCCTTTGTGGCCAACCAAGCAACCTGGAAATGCAAATCAGCGCTTCAAAGAAGTCTCGCTTCCCATCGGTCAAAAGGGCCATGCTGAAAAAAGTGTCAAAACCAGAAATGCAGGACAGGCCATGGAGAAATGGGAGCCTTGCTACACTGATGGGCGGGATGTAAATTGCGAACAGCCACTCTGGAGAAGTGTCCGGTGAGTCCTGAAACATCTGAAAAACACAGCTTAGAGAGCATAGGGCACTTCCACTCATGGGGGTATAAATTGGGAAAATGAAAAATCAGCAAGTCACAAGCACCCCAAAGTTGAGGGCTGCTCTGTTGACAAGGACCTCCACTTCATTCCACCTTCAATATCCCAGGAAAGAGAAAAATGGATAAAGAAGTTGTGGTCCTTATGTACAATGGAATATCACTCAGCCAGGAAATCAATGTCGTAAGGTTAGTAGCAGCATGATGAGTGGATTTAGGTACGACGATTCTAAGTGAAATAAGTCACACAGAAAAGGACACTTCTCATAAGGTATCACTGATAGAGGGAATGTAAAAACCGTTACACTTGAACTGAATTACAAAACAGAACAGAGTCACACATGCAGAAAACACACTATGGCTGCTTAACGGGAAAGGTGAGGTGGGGTGATACATAAAACAAGTGTATCAAATTAGCTCAGATACCGTTCCATAAACCCAATATGTAATAGACAAGACCTACTCCTTGCTCAGAGAACTGGACTCAACACGCCCTATTCACCGCACAAGAATATATCTGACTAGTAATAATCGTAAAACCTATGTATTGATATCTCTCTGTTAGTGTGTCAAGTGGGTGTAAAGCGGCATAAACACAGCAGTGAAAAGCAGCTAAATCCCATTATGAAAATAAATAACTTAGAAAAACCCATGAAACAAAGACAGTGAAAGAGAGAGAAAGTCTGACACAATGTGTTCAGGGGCTGGGATGCAACCTGGATTGACCATATCTAGACCCACAGCTGGATGAGACATAAGGGTGGACACTGTTGGGGCTGAGAGGTTTGGTGAGGTTGGGTGAGCAAACGCAGACCCTTTAAAGTAATACTGTGTGGTACCGATCGCATACGTCCCAAATCTCCAGGTTCAAGGGCATCTTCCTATATCGAAAACATGCATGAGAAACCCAGAAGATGGTACACCGTGTGATGGGGAAAGGTTTCTAAAACGCACCTCATTTCTCATCTCCTTGTGCCCGGGTTCGCCATTCCAGCCGCTTTACCAGCAATCTCCCTACTTGGAGCATCAGCACCTTTCACCTCCTGTTCTGTACAGGTTGCAATTTGTCCTGAGGATGAACGGGAAGACGGGGAACCAACGAGAGACTAGCTCTTGGTGTTGGGACAGGCACAGGTCACTCTATTTGCCCATCAGAAAGGAGAATTAACCACAGGCTCAGCCTGCCCACCGGAACCAGAACAGGGCCTGAAGCCATCCTGCGCTTTTGCGGCCAGCTCCCAAAAAAGCGAGCTGTAAAATGGAGGTTCAGGGCACTGCAATTCACAAAACTGCAGAGTTATCAATGATAACTCTCGTCCACAAATATATTGAGGGAAGGCAAAGAAGAGGATTTGAAATCAAGGCAGAATTGCAGGAAAGAGATTTCAGGAGGTAGATTCGAATCGCCTTTAAAGCACATGAAAAGCGGCAAAACGTTGACAATGATGCCCTTGGCCAAAAAGGGCGTATGCGTTTTTTCCTGAATATATTCAGGAAAAAACGCATACGCCCTTTTTGGCCAACCAAGCAACCTGGAAAGGCAAATCAGCGCTACAAAGAAGTCTCGCTTCCCATCGGTCAAAAGGGCCATGCTGAAAAAAGTGTCAAAACCAGAAATGCAGGACAGGCCATGGAGAAATGGAAGCCTTGCTACACTGATGGGCGGGATGTAAATTGCCAAGAGCCACTCCGGAGAAGTGTCCGGTGAGTCCTGAAACATCTGAAAAACACAGCTTAGAGAGCATAGGGCACTTCCACTAATGGGGGTATAAATTGGGAAAATGAAAAATCAGCAAGACACAAGCACCCCAAAGTTTAGGGCTGCTCTGTTGACCAGGACCTCCACTTCATTCCACCTTAAATATCCCAGGAAAGAGAAAAATGGATAAAGAAGTTGTGGTCCTTATGTACAATGGAATATCACTCAGCCAGGAAATCAATGTCGTAAGGTTAGTAGCAGCATGATGAGTGGATTTAGGTACGACGATTCTAAGTGAAATAAGTCACACAGAAAAGGACACTTCTCATAAGGTATCACTGATAGAGGGAATGTAAAAACCGTTACACTTGAACTGAATTACAAAACAGAACAGAGTCACACATGCAGAAAACACACTATGGCTGCTTAACGGGAAAGGTGAGGTGGGGTGATACATAAAACAAGGGTATCAAATTAGCTCAGATACCGTTCCATAAACCCAATATGTAATAGACAAGACCTACTCCTTGCTCAGAGAACTGTACTCAACACGCCCTATTCACCGCACAGGAATATATCTGAATAGTAATAATCGTAAAACCTATGTACTGATATCTCTCTGTTAGTGTGTCAAGTGGGTGTAAAGCGGCATAAACACAGCAGTGAAAAGCAGCTAAACCCCATTATAAAAATAAATTACTTTGAAACACCCATGAAACAAAGACAGTGAAAGAGAGAGAAATTCTTACACAATGCGTTCAGGGGCTGTGATGCAACCTGGATTGACCATATCTAGACGCACAGCTGGATGAGACATAAGGGTGGACACTCTTGGGGCTGAGAGGTTCGGTGAGGTTGGGTGAGCAAATGCAGACCCTTCAAAGTAATACTGCGTGGTACCCATCGCATGGGTCCCAAATCTCCAGTTTCAAGGGCATCTTCCTAAATCAAAATTATGCATGAGAAACCCAGAAGATGGTACACCGTGTGATGGGGAAAGGTTTCTAAAACGCACCTCATTTCTCATCTCCTTGTGCCCGGGTTCGCCATTCCAGCCGCTTTACTAGCAAGCTCCCTACTTGGAGCATCAGCACCTTTAACATCCTGTTCCGTACAGGTTGCAATTTGTCCTGAGGATAAATGGGAAGACGTGGAACCAACGAGAGACTAGCTCTTGGTGTTGAGACAGGCACAGGTCACTCTATTTTCCCATCAGAAAGAAGAATTAACCACCGGCTCAGCCTGACCCCTGGAACCAGAACAGGGCCTGAAGCCATTCTGCGATTTTGCGGGCAGCTCCCATAAAAACGAGTTGTAAAATGGAGGTTCAGGGCACTGCAATTCACAAACCTGCAGAGTTATAAATGATAACTCTCGTCCACAAATATATTGAGGGAAGGCAAAGAAGAGGATTTGAAATCAAGGCAGAATTGCAGGAAACAGATTTCAGGAGGTATATTCGAATCGCCTTTAAAGCACATGAAAAGCGGCAAAACGTTGACAATGATGCCCTTGGCCAAAAAGGGCGTATGCGTTTTTTCCTGAATATATTCAGGAAAAAACGCATACGCCCTTTTTGGCCAACCAAGCAACCTGGAAAGGCAAATCAGCGCTACAAAGAAGTCTCGCTTCCCATCGGTCAAAAGGGCCATGCTGAAAAAAGTGTCAAAACCAGAAATGCAGGACAGGCCATGGAGAAATGGGAGCCTTGCTACACTGATGGGCGGGATGTAAATTGCCAAGAGCCACTCTGGAGAAGTGTCCGGTGAGTCCTGAAACATCTGAAAAACACAGCTTAGAGAGCATAGGGCACTTCCACTCATGGGGGTATAAATTGGGAAAATTAAAAATCAGCAAGACACAAGCACCCCAAAGTTTAGGGCTGCTCTGTTGACCAGGACCTCCACTTCATTCCACCTTAAATATCCCAGGAAAGAGAAAAATGGATAAAGAAGTTGTGGTCCTTATGTACAATGGAATATCACTCAGCCAGGAAATCAATGTCGTAAGGTTAGTAGCAGCATGATGAGTGGATTTAGGTACGACGATTCTAAGTGAAATAAGTCACACAGAAAAGGACACTTCTCATAAGGTATCACTGATAGAGGGAATGTAAAAACCGTTACACTTGAACTGAATTACAAAACAGAACAGAGTCACACATGCAGAAAACACACTATGGCTGCTTAACGGGAAAGGTGAGGTGGGGTGATACATAAAACAAGTGTATCAAATTAGCTCAGATACCGTTCCATAAACCCAATATGTAATAGACAAGACCTACTCCTTGCTCAGAGAACTGGACTCAACACGCCCTATTCACCGCACAAGAATATATCTGACTAGTAATAATCGTAAAACCTATGTATTGATATCTCTCTGTTAGTGTGTCAAGTGGGTGTAAAGCGGCATAAACACAGCAGTGAAAAGCAGCTAAATCCCATTATGAAAATAAATAACTTAGAAAAACCCATGAAACAAAGACAGTGAAAGAGAGAGAAAGTCTGACACAATGTGTTCAGGGGCTGGGATGCAACCTGGATTGACCATATCTAGACCCACAGCTGGATGAGACATAAGGGTGGACACTGTTGGGGCTGAGAGGTTTGGTGAGGTTGGGTGAGCAAACGCAGACCCTTTAAAGTAATACTGCGTGGTACCCATCGCATACGTCCCAAATCTCCAGGTTCAAGGGCATCTTCCTATATCGAAAACATGCATGAGAAACCCAGAAGATGGTACACCGTGTGATGGGGAAAGGTTTCTAAAACGCACCTCATTTCTCATCTCCTTGTGCCCGGGTTCGCCATTCCAGCCGCTTTACCAGCAATCTCCCTACTTGGAGCATCAGCACCTTTCACCTCCTGTTCTGTACAGGTTGCAATTTGTCCTGAGGATGAACGGGAAGACGGGGAACCAACGAGAGACTAGCTCTTGGTGTTGGGACAGGCACAGGTCACTCTATTTGCCCATCAGAAAGGAGAATTAACCACAGGCTCAGCCTGCCCACCGGAACCAGAACAGGGCCTGAAGCCATCCTGCGCTTTTGCGGCCAGCTCCCAAAAAAGCGAGCTGTAAAATGGAGGTTCAGGGCACTGCAATTCACAAACCTGCAGAGTTATCAATGATAACTCTCGTCCACAAATATATTGAGGGAAGGCAAAGAAGAGGATTTGAAATCAAGGCAGAATTGCAGGAAAGAGATTTCAGGAGGTAGATTCGAATCGCCTTTAAAGCACAGGAAAAGCGGCAAAACGTTGACAATGATGCCCTTGGCCAAAAAGGGCGTATGCGTTTTTTCCTGAATATATTCAGGAAAAAACGCATACGCCCTTTTTGGCCAACCAAGCAACCTGGAAAGGCAAATCAGCGCTACAAAGAAGTCTCGCTTCCCATCGGTCAAAAGGGCCATGCTGAAAAAAGTGTCAAAACCAGAAATGCAGGACAGGCCATGGAGAAATGGGAGCCTTGCTACACTGATGGGCGGGATGTAAATTGCCAAGAGCCACTCCGGAGAAGTGTCCGGTGAGTCCTGAAACATCTGAAAAACACAGCTTAGAGAGCATAGGGCACTTCCACTAATGGGGGTATAAATTGGGAAAATGAAAAATCAGGAAGACTCAAGCACCCCAAAGTTTAGGGCTGCTCTGTTGACCAGGACCTCCACTTCATTCCACCTTAAATATCCCAGGAAAGAGAAAAATGGATAAAGAAGTTGTGGTCCTTATGTACAATGGAATATCACTCAGCCAGGAAATCAATGTCGTAAGGTTAGTAGCAGCATGATGAGTGGATTTAGGTACGACGATTCTAAGTGAAATAAGTCACACAGAAAAGGACACTTCTCATAAGGTATCACTGATAGAGGGAATGTAAAAACCGTTACACTTGAACTGAATTACAAAACAGAACAGAGTCACACATGCAGAAAACACACTATGGCTGCTTAACGGGAAAGGTGAGGTGGGGTGATACATAAAACAAGGGTATCAAATTAGCTCAGATACCGTTCCATAAACCCAATATGTAATAGACAAGACCTACTCCTTGCTCAGAGAACTGGACTCAACACGCCCTATTCACCGCACAGGAATATATCTGAATAGTAATAATCGTAAAACCTATGTATTGATATCTCTCTGTTAGTGTGTCAAGTGGGTGTAAAGCGGCATAAACACAGCAGTGAAAAGCAGCTAAACCCCATTATAAAAATAAATTACTTTGAAACACCCATGAAACAAAGACAGTGAAAGAGAGAGAAATTCTTACACAATGCGTTCAGGGGCTGTGATGCAACCTGGATTGACCATATCTAGACGCACAGCTGGATGAGACATAAGGGTGGACACTCTTGGGGCTGAGAGGTTCGGTGAGGTTGGGTGAGCAAATGCAGACCCTTTAAAGTAATACTGCGTGGTACCCATCGCATGGGTCCCAAATCTCCAGTTTCAAGGGCATCTTCCTAAATCAAAATTATGCATGAGAAACCCAGAAGATGGTACACCGTGTGATGGGGAAAGGTTTCTAAAACGCACCTCATTTCTCATCTCCTTGTGCCCGGGTTCGCCATTCCAGCCGCTTTACTAGCAAGCTCCCTACTTGGAGCATCAGCACCTTTAACATCCTGTTCCGTACAGGTTGCAATTTGTCCTGAGGATAAATGGGAAGACGTGGAACCAACGAGAGACTAGCTCTTGGTGTTGGGACAGGCACAGGTCACTCTATTTTCCCATCAGAAAGAAGAATTAACCACCGGCTCAGCCTGACCCCTGGAACCAGAACAGGGCCTGAAGCCATTCTGCGATTTTGCGGGCAGCTCCCATAAAAACGAGTTGTAAAATGGAGGTTCAGGGCACTGCAATTCACAAACCTGCAGAGTTATAAATGATAACTCTCGTCCACAAATATATTGAGGGAAGGCAAAGAAGAGGATTTGAAATCAAGGCAGAATTGCAGGAAACAGATTTCAGGAGGTAGATACGAATCGCCTTTAAAGCACATGAAAAGCGGCAAAACGTTGACAATGATGCCCTTGGCCAAAAAGGGCGTATGCGTTTTTTCCTGAATATATTCAGGAAAAAACGCATACGCCCTTTGTGGCCAACCAAGCAACCTGGAAATGCAAATCAGCGCTTCAAAGAAGTCTCGCTTCCCATCGGTCAAAAGGGCCATGCTGAAAAAAGTGTCAAAACCAGAAATGCAGGACAGGCCATGGAGAAATGGGAGCCTTGCTACACTGATGGGCGGGATGTAAATTGCGAACAGCCACTCTGGAGAAGTGTCCGGTGAGTCCTGAAACATCTGAAAAACACAGCTTAGAGAGCATAGGGCACTTCCACTCATGGGGGTATAAATTGGGAAAATGAAAAATCAGCAAGTCACAAGCACCCCAAAGTTGAGGGCTGCTCTGTTGACAAGGACCTCCACTTCATTCCACCTTCAATATCCCAGGAAAGAGAAAAATGGATAAAGAAGTTGTGGTCCTTATGTACAATGGAATATCACTCAGCCAGGAAATCAATGTCGTAAGGTTAGTAGCAGCATGATGAGTGGATTTAGGTACGACGATTCTAAGTGAAATAAGTCACACAGAAAAGGACACTTCTCATAAGGTATCACTGATAGAGGGAATGTAAAAACCGTTACACTTGAACTGAATTACAAAACAGAACAGAGTCACACATGCAGAAAACACACTATGGCTGCTTAACGGGAAAGGTGAGGTGGGGTGATACATAAAACAAGGGTATCAAATAAGCTCAGATACCGTTCCAGAAACCCAATATGTAATAGACAAGACCTACTCCTTGCTCAGAGAACTGGACTCAACTCGCCCTATTCACCGCACAAGAATATATCTGACTAATAATAATCGTAAAACCTATGTATTGATATCTCTCTGTTAGTGTGTCAAGTGGGTGTAAAGCGGCATAAACACAGCAGTGAAAAGCAGCTAAACCCCATTATAAAAATAAATTACTTTGAAACACCCATGAAACAAAGGCAGTGAAAGAGAGAGAAATTCTTACACAATGCGTTCAGGGGCTGTGATGCAACCTGGATTGACCATATCTAGACGCACAGCTGGATGAGACATAAGGGTGGACACTCTTGGGGCTGAGAGGTTTGGTGAGGTTGGGTGAGCAAACGCAGACCCTTTAAAGTAATACTGCGTGGTACCCATCGCATGGGTCCCAAATCTCCAGGTTCAAGGGCATCTTCCTACATCAAAAACATGCATGAGAAATCCAGAAGATGGTACACCGTGTGATGGGGAAAGGTTTCTAAAACGCACCTCATTTCTCATCTCCTTGTGCCCGGGTTCGCCATTCCAGCCGCTTTACTAGCAAGCTCCCTACTTGGAGCATCAGCACCTTTCACCTCCTGTTCCGTACAGGTTGCAATTTGTCCTGAGAATGAACGGGAAGACGGGGAACCAACGAGAGACGAGCTCTTGGTGTTGGGACAGGCACAGGTCACTCTATTTTCCCATCAGAAAGAAGAATTAACCACAGGCTCAGCCTGCCCCCCGGAACCAGAAGAGGGCCTGAAGCCATTCGGCGATTTTGCGGGCAGCTCCCATAAAAACGAGTTGTAAAATGGAGGTTCAGGGCACTGCAATTCACAAACCTGCAGAGTTATAAATGATAACTCTCGTCCACAAATATATTGAGGGAAGGCAAAGAAGAGGATTTGAAATCAAGGCAGAATTGCAGGAAACAGATTTCAGGAGGTAGATACGAATCGCCTTTAAAGCACATGAAAAGCGGCAAAACGTTGACAATGATGCCCTTGGCCAAAAAGGGCGTATGCGTTTTTTCCTGAATATATTCAGGAAAAAACGCATACGCCCTTTTTGGCCAACCAAGCAACCTGGAAAGGCAAATCAGCGCTACAAAGAAGTCTCGCTTCCCATCGGTCAAAAGGGCCATGCTGAAAAAAGTGTCAAAACCAGAAATGCAGGACAGGCCATGGAGAAATGGGAGCCTTGCTACACTGATGGGCGGGATGTAAATTGCCAAGAGCCACTCTGGAGAAGTGTCCGGTGAGTCCTGAAACATCTGAAAAACACAGCTTAGAGAGCATAGGGCACTTCCACTCATGGGGGTATAAATTGGGAAAATTAAAAATCAGCAAGACACAAGCACCCCAAAGTTTAGGGCTGCTCTGTTGACCAGGACCTCCACTTCATTCCACCTTCAATATCCCAGGAAAGAGAAAAATGGATAAAGAAGTTGTGGTCCTTATGTACAATGGAATATCACTCAGCCAGGAAATCAATGTCGTAAGGTTAGTAGCAGCATGATGAGTGGATTTAGGTACGACGATTCTAAGTGAAATAAGTCACACAGAAAAGGACACTTCTCATAAGGTATCACTGATAGAGGGAATGTAAAAACCGTTACACTTGAACTGAATTACAAAACAGAACAGAGTCACACATGCAGAAAACACACTATGGCTGCTTAACGGGAAAGGTGAGGTGGGGTGATACATAAAACAAGTGTATCAAATTAGCTCAGATACCGTTCCATAAACCCAATATGTAATAGACAAGACCTACTCCTTGCTCAGAGAACTGGACTCAACACGCCCTATTCACCGCACAAGAATATATCTGACTAGTAATAATCGTAAAACCTATGTATTGATATCTCTCTGTTAGTGTGTCAAGTGGGTGTAAAGCGGCATAAACACAGCAGTGAAAAGCAGCTAAATCCCATTATGAAAATAAATAACTTAGAAAAACCCATGAAACAAAGACAGTGAAAGAGAGAGAAAGTCTGACACAATGTGTTCAGGGGCTGGGATGCAACCTGGATTGACCATATCTAGACCCACAGCTGGATGAGACATAAGGGTGGACACTGTTGGGGCTGAGAGGTTTGGTGAGGTTGGGTGAGCAAACGCAGACCCTTTAAAGTAATACTGCGTGGTACCCATCGCATACGTCCCAAATCTCCAGGTTCAAGGGCATCTTCCTATATCGAAAACATGCATGAGAAACCCAGAAGATGGTACACCGTGTGATGGGGAAAGGTTTCTAAAACGCACCTCATTTCTCATCTCCTTGTGCCCGGGTTCGCCATTCCAGCCGCTTTACCAGCAATCTCCCTACTTGGAGCATCAGCACCTTTCACCTCCTGTTCTGTACAGGTTGCAATTTGTCCTGAGGATGAACGGGAAGACGGGGAACCAACGAGAGACTAGCTCTTGGTGTTGGGACAGGCACAGGTCACTCTATTTGCCCATCAGAAAGGAGAATTAACCACAGGCTCAGCCTGCCCACCGGAACCAGAACAGGGCCTGAAGCCATCCTGCGCTTTTGCGGCCAGCTCCCAAAAAAGCGAGCTGTAAAATGGAGGTTCAGGGCACTGCAATTCACAAACCTGCAGAGTTATCAATGATAACTCTCGTCCACAAATATATTGAGGGAAGGCAAAGAAGAGGATTTGAAATCAAGGCAGAATTGCAGGAAAGAGATTTCAGGAGGTAGATTCGAATCGCCTTTAAAGCACATGAAAAGCGGCAAAACGTTGACAATGATGCCCTTGGCCAAAAAGGGCGTATGCGTTTTTTCCTGAATATATTCAGGAAAAAACGCATACGCCCTTTTTGGCCAACCAAGCAACCTGGAAAGGCAAATCAGCGCTACAAAGAAGTCTCGCTTCCCATCGGTCAAAAGGGCCATGCTGAAAAAAGTGTCAAAACCAGAAATGCAGGACAGGCCATGGAGAAATGGAAGCCTTGCTACACTGATGGGCGGGATGTAAATTGCCAAGAGCCACTCCGGAGAAGTGTCCGGTGAGTCCTGAAACATCTGAAAAACACAGCTTAGAGAGCATAGGGCACTTCCACTAATGGGGGTATAAATTGGGAAAATGAAAAATCAGCAAGACACAAGCACCCCAAAGTTTAGGGCTGCTCTGTTGACCAGGACCTCCACTTCATTCCACCTTAAATATCCCAGGAAAGAGAAAAATGGATAAAGAAGTTGTGGTCCTTATGTACAATGGAATATCACTCAGCCAGGAAATCAATGTCGTAAGGTTAGTAGCAGCATGATGAGTGGATTTAGGTACGACGATTCTAAGTGAAATAAGTCACACAGAAAAGGACACTTCTCATAAGGTATCACTGATAGAGGGAATGTAAAAACCGTTACACTTGAACTGAATTACAAAACAGAACAGAGTCACACATGCAGAAAACACACTATGGCTGCTTAACGGGAAAGGTGAGGTGGGGTGATACATAAAACAAGGGTATCAAATTAGCTCAGATACCGTTCCATAAACCCAATATGTAATAGACAAGACCTACTCCTTGCTCAGAGAACTGTACTCAACACGCCCTATTCACCGCACAGGAATATATCTGAATAGTAATAATCGTAAAACCTATGTATTGATATCTCTCTGTTAGTGTGTCAAGTGGGTGTAAAGCGGCATAAACACAGCAGTGAAAAGCAGCTAAACCCCATTATAAAAATAAATTACTTTGAAACACCCATGAAACAAAGACAGTGAAAGAGAGAGAAATTCTTACACAATGCGTTCAGGGGCTGTGATGCAACCTGGATTGACCATATCTAGACGCACAGCTGGATGAGACATAAGGGTGGACACTCTTGGGGCTGAGAGGTTCGGTGAGGTTGGGTGAGCAAATGCAGACCCTTCAAAGTAATACTGCGTGGTACCCATCGCATGGGTCCCAAATCTCCAGTTTCAAGGGCATCTTCCTAAATCAAAATTATGCATGAGAAACCCAGAAGATGGTACACCGTGTGATGGGGAAAGGTTTCTAAAACGCACCTCATTTCTCATCTCCTTGTGCCCGGGTTCGCCATTCCAGCCGCTTTACTAGCAAGCTCCCTACTTGGAGCATCAGCACCTTTAACATCCTGTTCCGTACAGGTTGCAATTTGTCCTGAGGATAAATGGGAAGACGTGGAACCAACGAGAGACTAGCTCTTGGTGTTGAGACAGGCACAGGTCACTCTATTTTCCCATCAGAAAGAAGAATTAACCACCGGCTCAGCCTGACCCCTGGAACCAGAACAGGGCCTGAAGCCATTCTGCGATTTTGCGGGCAGCTCCCATAAAAACGAGTTGTAAAATGGAGGTTCAGGGCACTGCAATTCACAAACCTGCAGAGTTATAAATGATAACTCTCGTCCACAAATATATTGAGGGAAGGCAAAGAAGAGGATTTGAAATCAAGGCAGAATTGCAGGAAACAGATTTCAGGAGGTATATTCGAATCGCCTTTAAAGCACATGAAAAGCGGCAAAAAGTTGACAATGATGCCCTTGGCCAAAAAGGGCGTATGCGTTTTTTCCTGAATATATTCAGGAAAAAACGCATACGCCCTTTTTGGCCAACCAAGCAACCTGGAAAGGCAAATCAGCGCTACAAAGAAGTCTCGCTTCCCATCGGTCAAAAGGGCCATGCTGAAAAAAGTGTCAAAACCAGAAATGCAGGACAGGCCATGGAGAAATGGGAGCCTTGCTACACTGATGGGCGGGATGTAAATTGCCAAGAGCCACTCCGGAGAAGTGTACGGTGAGTCCTGAAACATCTGAAAAACACAGCTTAGAGAGCATAGGGCACTTCCACTCATGGGGGTATAAATTGGGAAAATTAAAAATCAGCAAGACACAAGCACCCCAAAGTTTAGGGCTGCTCTGTTGACCAGGACCTCCACTTCACTCCACCTTAAATATCCCAGGAAAGAGAAAAATGGATAAAGAAGTTGTGGTCCTTATGTACAATGGAATATCACTCAGCCAGGAAATCAATGTCGTAAGGTTAGTAGCAGCATGATGAGTGGATTTAGGTACGACGATTCTAAGTGAAATAAGTCACACAGAAAAGGACACTTCTCATAAGGTATCACTGATAGAGGGAATGTAAAAACCGTTACACTTGAACTGAATTACAAAACAGAACAGAGTCACACATGCAGAAAACACACTATGGCTGCTTAACGGGAAAGGTGAGGTGGGGTGATACATAAAACAAGGGTATCAAATAAGCTCAGATACCGTTCCAGAAACCCAATATGTAATAGACAAGACCTACTCCTTGCTCAGAGAACTGGACTCAACTCGCCCTATTCACCGCACAAGAATATATCTGACTAATAATAATCGTAAAACCTATGTATTGATATCTCTCTGTTAGTGTGTCAAGTGGGTGTAAAGCGGCATAAACACAGCAGTGAAAAGCAGCTAAACCCCATTATAAAAATAAATTACTTTGAAACACCCATGAAACAAAGGCAGTGAAAGAGAGAGAAATTCTTACACAATGCGTTCAGGGGCTGTGATGCAACCTGGATTGACCATATCTAGACGCACAGCTGGATGAGACATAAGGGTGGACACTCTTGGGGCTGAGAGGTTTGGTGAGGTTGGGTGAGCAAACGCAGACCCTTTAAAGTAATACTGCGTGGTACCCATCGCATGGGTCCCAAATCTCCAGGTTCAAGGGCATCTTCGTACATCAAAAACATGCATGAGAAATCCAGAAGATGGTACACCGTGTGATGGGGAAAGGTTTCTAAAACGCACCTCATTTCTCATCTCCTTGTGCCCGGGTTCGCCATTCCAGCCGCTTTACTAGCAAGCTCCCTACTTGGAGCATCAGCACCTTTCACCTCCTGTTCCGTACAGGTTGCAATTTGTCCTGAGAATGAACGGGAAGACGGGGAACCAACGAGAGACGAGCTCTTGGTGTTGGGACAGGCACAGGTCACTCTATTTTCCCATCAGAAAGAAGAATTAACCACAGGCTCAGCCTGCCCCCCGGAACCAGAAGAGGGCCTGAAGCCATTCGGCGATTTTGCGGGCAGCTCCCATAAAAACGAGTTGTAAAATGGAGGTTCAGGGCACTGCAATTCACAAACCTGCAGAGTTATAAATGATAACTCTCGTCCACAAATATATTGAGGGAAGGCAAAGAAGAGGATTTGAAATCAAGGCAGAATTGCAGGAAACAGATTTCAGGAGGTAGATACGAATCGCCTTTAAAGCACATGAAAAGCGGCAAAACGTTGACAATGATGCCCTTGGCCAAAAAGGGCGTATGCGTTTTTTCCTGAATATATTCAGGAAAAAACGCATACGCCCTTTTTGGCCAACCAAGCAACCTGGAAAGGCAAATCAGCGCTACAAAGAAGTCTCGCTTCCCATCGGTCAAAAGGGCCATGCTGAAAAAAGTGTCAAAACCAGAAATGCAGGACAGGCCATGGAGAAATGGGAGCCTTGCTACACTGATGGGCGGGATGTAAATTGCCAAGAGCCACTCTGGAGAAGTGTCCGGTGAGTCCTGAAACATCTGAAAAACACAGCTTAGAGAGCATAGGGCACTTCCACTCATGGGGGTATAAATTGGGAAAATTAAAAATCAGCAAGACACAAGCACCCCAAAGTTTAGGGCTGCTCTGTTGACCAGGACCTCCACTTCATTCCACCTTCAATATCCCAGGAAAGAGAAAAATGGATAAAGAAGTTGTGGTCCTTATGTACAATGGAATATCACTCAGCCAGGAAATCAATGTCGTAAGGTTAGTAGCAGCATGATGAGTGGATTTAGGTACGACGATTCTAAGTGAAATAAGTCACACAGAAAAGGACACTTCTCATAAGGTATCACTGATAGAGGGAATGTAAAAACCGTTACACTTGAACTGAATTACAAAACAGAACAGAGTCACACATGCAGAAAACACACTATGGCTGCTTAACGGGAAAGGTGAGGTGGGGTGATACATAAAACAAGTGTATCAAATTAGCTCAGATACCGTTCCATAAACCCAATATGTAATAGACAAGACCTACTCCTTGCTCAGAGAACTGGACTCAACACGCCCTATTCACCGCACAAGAATATATCTGACTAGTAATAATCGTAAAACCTATGTATTGATATCTCTCTGTTAGTGTGTCAAGTGGGTGTAAAGCGGCATAAACACAGCAGTGAAAAGCAGCTAAATCCCATTATGAAAATAAATAACTTAGAAAAACCCATGAAACAAAGACAGTGAAAGAGAGAGAAAGTCTGACACAATGTGTTCAGGGGCTGGGATGCAACCTGGATTGACCATATCTAGACCCACAGCTGGATGAGACATAAGGGTGGACACTGTTGGGGCTGAGAGGTTTGGTGAGGTTGGGTGAGCAAACGCAGACCCTTTAAAGTAATACTGCGTGGTACCCATCGCATACGTCCCAAATCTCCAGGTTCAAGGGCATCTTCCTATATCGAAAACATGCATGAGAAACCCAGAAGATGGTACACCGTGTGATGGGGAAAGGTTTCTAAAACGCACCTCATTTCTCATCTCCTTGTGCCCGGGTTCGCCATTCCAGCCGCTTTACCAGCAATCTCCCTACTTGGAGCATCAGCACCTTTCACCTCCTGTTCTGTACAGGTTGCAATTTGTCCTGAGGATGAACGGGAAGACGGGGAACCAACGAGAGACTAGCTCTTGGTGTTGGGACAGGCACAGGTCACTCTATTTGCCCATCAGAAAGGAGAATTAACCACAGGCTCAGCCTGCCCACCGGAACCAGAACAGGGCCTGAAGCCATCCTGCGCTTTTGCGGCCAGCTCCCAAAAAAGCGAGCTGTAAAATGGAGGTTCAGGGCACTGCAATTCACAAACCTGCAGAGTTATCAATGATAACTCTCGTCCACAAATATATTGAGGGAAGGCAAAGAAGAGGATTTGAAATCAAGGCAGAATTGCAGGAAAGAGATTTCAGGAGGTAGATTCGAATCGCCTTTAAAGCACATGAAAAGCGGCAAAACGTTGACAATGATGCCCTTGGCCAAAAAGGGCGTATGCGTTTTTTCCTGAATATATTCAGGAAAAAACGCATACGCCCTTTTTGGCCAACCAAGCAACCTGGAAAGGCAAATCAGCGCTACAAAGAAGTCTCGCTTCCCATCGGTCAAAAGGGCCATGCTGAAAAAAGTGTCAAAACCAGAAATGCAGGACAGGCCATGGAGAAATGGAAGCCTTGCTACACTGATGGGCGGGATGTAAATTGCCAAGAGCCACTCCGGAGAAGTGTCCGGTGAGTCCTGAAACATCTGAAAAACACAGCTTAGAGAGCATAGGGCACTTCCACTCATGGGGGTATAAATTGGGAAAATGAAAAATCAGCAAGACACAAGCACCCCAAAGTTTAGGGCTGCTCTGTTGACCAGGACCTCCACTTCATTCCACCTTAAATATCCCAGGAAAGAGAAAAATGGATAAAGAAGTTGTGGTCCTTATGTACAATGGAATATCACTCAGCCAGGAAATCAATGTCGTAAGGTTAGTAGCAGCATGATGAGTGGATTTAGGTACGACGATTCTAAGTGAAATAAGTCACACAGAAAAGGACACTTCTCATAAGGTATCACTGATAGAGGGAATGTAAAAACCGTTACACTTGAACTGAATTACAAAACAGAACAGAGTCACACATGCAGAAAACACACTATGGCTGCTTAACGGGAAAGGTGAGGTGGGGTGATACATAAAACAAGGGTATCAAATTAGCTCAGATACCGTTCCATAAACCCAATATGTAATAGACAAGACCTACTCCTTGCTCAGAGAACTGTACTCAACACGCCCTATTCACCGCACAGGAATATATCTGAATAGTAATAATCGTAAAACCTATGTATTGATATCTCTCTGTTAGTGTGTCAAGTGGGTGTAAAGCGGCATAAACACAGCAGTGAAAAGCAGCTAAACCCCATTATAAAAATAAATTACTTTGAAACACCCATGAAACAAAGACAGTGAAAGAGAGAGAAATTCTTACACAATGCGTTCAGGGGCTGTGATGCAACCTGGATTGACCATATCTAGACGCACAGCTGGATGAGACATAAGGGTGGACACTCTTGGGGCTGAGAGGTTCGGTGAGGTTGGGTGAGCAAATGCAGACCCTTCAAAGTAATACTGCGTGGTACCCATCGCATGGGTCCCAAATCTCCAGTTTCAAGGGCATCTTCCTAAATCAAAATTATGCATGAGAAACCCAGAAGATGGTACACCGTGTGATGGGGAAAGGTTTCTAAAACGCACCTCATTTCTCATCTCCTTGTGCCCGGGTTCGCCATTCCAGCCGCTTTACTAGCAAGCTCCCTACTTGGAGCATCAGCACCTTTAACATCCTGTTCCGTACAGGTTGCAATTTGTCCTGAGGATAAATGGGAAGACGTGGAACCAACGAGAGACTAGCTCTTGGTGTTGAGACAGGCACAGGTCACTCTATTTTCCCATCAGAAAGAAGAATTAACCACCGGCTCAGCCTGACCCCTGGAACCAGAACAGGGCCTGAAGCCATTCTGCGATTTTGCGGGCAGCTCCCATAAAAACGAGTTGTAAAATGGAGGTTCAGGGCACTGCAATTCACAAACCTGCAGAGTTATAAATGATAACTCTCGTCCACAAATATATTGAGGGAAGGCAAAGAAGAGGATTTGAAATCAAGGCAGAATTGCAGGAAACAGATTTCAGGAGGTATATTCGAATCGCCTTTAAAGCACATGAAAAGCGGCAAAAAGTTGACAATGATGCCCTTGGCCAAAAAGGGCGTATGCGTTTTTTCCTGAATATATTCAGGAAAAAACGCATACGCCCTTTTTGGCCAACCAAGCAACCTGGAAAGGCAAATCAGCGCTACAAAGAAGTCTCGCTTCCCATCGGTCAAAAGGGCCATGCTGAAAAAAGTGTCAAAACCAGAAATGCAGGACAGGCCATGGAGAAATGGGAGCCTTGCTACACTGATGGGCGGGATGTAAATTGCCAAGAGCCACTCCGGAGAAGTGTACGGTGAGTCCTGAAACATCTGAAAAACACAGCTTAGAGAGCATAGGGCACTTCCACTCATGGGGGTATAAATTGGGAAAATTAAAAATCAGCAAGACACAAGCACCCCAAAGTTTAGGGCTGCTCTGTTGACCAGGACCTCCACTTCACTCCACCTTAAATATCCCAGGAAAGAGAAAAATGGATAAAGAAGTTGTGGTCCTTATGTACAATGGAATATCACTCAGCCAGGAAATAAATGTTGTAAGGTTAGTAGCAGCATGATGAGTGGATTTAGGTACGACGATTCTAAGTGAAATAAGTCACACAGAAAAGGACACTTCTCATAAGGTATCACTGATAGAGGGAATGTAAAAACCGTTACACTTGAACTGAATTACAAAACAGAACAGAGTCACACATGCAGAAAACACACTATGGCTGCTTAACGGGAAAGGTGAGGTGGGGTGATACATAAAACAAGGGTATCAAATAAGCTCAGATACCGTTCCAGAAACCCAATATGTAAAAGACAAGACCTACTCCTTGCTCAGAGAATTGGACTCAACACGCCCTATTCACCACACAAGAATATATCTGACTAATAATAATCGTAAAACCTATGTATTGATATCTCTCTGTTAGTGTGTCAAGTGGGTGTAAAGCGGCATAAACACAGCAGTGAAAAGCAGCTAAACCCCATTATAAAAATAAATTACTTTGAAACACCCATGAAACAAAGACAGTGATAGAGAGAGAAATTCTTACACAATGCGTTCAGGGGCTGTGATGCAACCTGGATTAACCA
The DNA here is from genome assembly GCF_965194805.1 of Balaenoptera borealis. Classification (NCBI taxonomy): domain Eukaryota; kingdom Metazoa; phylum Chordata; class Mammalia; order Artiodactyla; family Balaenopteridae; genus Balaenoptera; species Balaenoptera borealis. The sequence continues at coordinate 345,790 of NW_028123493.1, read as the reverse complement.
TATCTAGACGCACAGCTGGATGAGACATAAGGGTGGACACTCTTGGGGTTGAGAGGTTTGGTGAGGTTGGGTGAGCAAACGCAGACCCTTTAAAGTAATACTGCGTGGTACCCATCGCATGGGTCCCAAATCTCCAGGTTCAAGGGCATCTTCGTACATCAAAAACATGCATGAGAAACCCAGAAGATGGTACATCGTGTGATGGGGAAAGGTTTCTAAAACGCACCTCATTTCTCATCTCCTTGTGCCCGGGTTCGCCATTCCAGCCCCTTTACTAGCAAGCTCCCTACTTGGAGCATCAGCACCTTTAACCTCCTGTTCCGTACAGGTTGCAATTTGTCCTGAGAATAAACGGGAAGACGTGGAACCAATGAGAGACTAGCTCTTGGTGTTGGGACAGGCACAGGTCACTCTATTTTCCCATCAGAAAGAAGAATTAACCACAGACTCAGCCTGCCCCCCGGAACCAGAACAGGGCCTGAAGCCATTCTGCGATTTTGCGGCCAGCTCCCATAAAAACGAGTTGTAAAATGGAGGTTCAGGGCACTGCAATTCACAAACCTGCAGAGTTATAAATGATAACTCTCGTCCACAAATATATTGAGGGAAGGCAAAGAAGAGGATTTGAAATCAAGGCAGAATTGCAGGAAACAGATTTCAGGAGGTAGATCCGAATCGCCTTTAAAGCACATGAAAAGCGGCAAAACGTTGACAATGATGCCCTTGGCCAAAAAGGGCGTATGCGTTTTTTCCTGAATATATTCAGGAAAAAACGCATACGCCCTTTTTGGCCAACCAAGCAACCTGGAAAGGCAAATCAGCGCTACAAAGAAGTCTCGCTTCCCATCGGTCAAAAGGGCCATGCTGAAAAAAGTGTCAAAACCAGAAATGAAGGACAGGCCATGGAGAAATGGGAGCCTTGCTACACTGATGGGCGGGATGTAAATTGCCAAGAGCCACTCTGGAGAAGTGTCCGGTGAGTCCTGAAACATCTGAAAAACACAGCTTAGAGAGCATAGGGCACTTCCACTCATGGGGGTATAAATTGGGAAAATTAAAAATCAGCAAGACACAAGCACCCCAAAGTTTAGGGCTGCTCTGTTGACCAGGACCTCCACTTCATTCCACCTTAAATATCCCAGGAAAGAGAAAAATGGATAAAGAAGTTGTGGTCCTTATGTACAATGGAATATCACTCAGCCAGGAAATCAATGTCGTAAGGTTAGTAGCAGCATGATGAGTGGATTTAGGTACGACGATTCTAAGTGAAATAAGTCACACAGAAAAGGACACTTCTCATAAGGTATCACTGATAGAGGGAATGTAAAAACCGTTACACTTGAACTGAATTACAAAACAGAACAGAGTCACACATGCAGAAAACACACTATGGCTGCTTAACGGGAAAGGTGAGGTGGGGTGATACATAAAACAAGTGTATCAAATTAGCTCAGATACCGTTCCATAAACCCAATATGTAATAGACAAGACCTACTCCTTGCTCAGAGAACTGGACTCAACACGCCCTATTCACCGCACAAGAATATATCTGACTAGTAATAATCGTAAAACCTATGTATTGATATCTCTCTGTTAGTGTGTCAAGTGGGTGTAAAGCGGCATAAACACAGCAGTGAAAAGCAGCTAAATCCCATTATGAAAATAAATAACTTAGAAAAACCCATGAAACAAAGACAGTGAAAGAGAGAGAAAGTCTGACACAATGTGTTCAGGGGCTGGGATGCAACCTGGATTGACCATATCTAGACCCACAGCTGGATGAGACATAAGGGTGGACACTGTTGGGGCTGAGAGGTTTGGTGAGGTTGGGTGAGCAAACGCAGACCCTTTAAAGTAATACTGCGTGGTACCCATCGCATACGTCCCAAATCTCCAGGTTCAAGGGCATCTTCCTATATCGAAAACATGCATGAGAAACCCAGAAGATGGTACACCGTGTGATGGGGAAAGGTTTCTAAAACGCACCTCATTTCTCATCTCCTTGTGCCCGGGTTCGCCATTCCAGCCGCTTTACCAGCAATCTCCCTACTTGGAGCATCAGCACCTTTCACCTCCTGTTCTGTACAGGTTGCAATTTGTCCTGAAGATGAACGGGAAGACGGGGAACCAACGAGAGACTAGCTCTTGGTGTTGGGACAGGCACAGGTCACTCTATTTGCCCATCAGAAAGGAGAATTAACCACAGGCTCAGCCTGCCCACCGGAACCAGAACAGGGCCTGAAGCCATCCTGCGCTTTTGCGGCCAGCTCCCAAAAAAGCGAGCTGTAAAATGGAGGTTCAGGGCACTGCAATTCACAAACCTGCAGAGTTATCAATGATAACTCTCGTCCACAAATATATTGAGGGAAGGCAAAGAAGAGGATTTGAAATCAAGGCAGAATTGCAGGAAAGAGATTTCAGGAGGTAGATTCGAATCGCCTTTAAAGCACATGAAAAGCGGCAAAACGTTGACAATGATGCCCTTGGCCAAAAAGGGCGTATGCGTTTTTTCCTGAATATATTCAGGAAAAAACGCATACGCCCTTTTTGGCCAACCAAGCAACCTGGAAAGGCAAATCAGCGCTACAAAGAAGTCTCGCTTCCCATCGGTCAAAAGGGCCATGCTGAAAAAAGTGTCAAAACCAGAAATGCAGGACAGGCCATGGAGAAATGGAAGCCTTGCTACACTGATGGGCGGGATGTAAATTGCCAAGAGCCACTCCGGAGAAGTGTCCGGTGAGTCCTGAAACATCTGAAAAACACAGCTTAGAGAGCATAGGGCACTTCCACTAATGGGGGTATAAATTGGGAAAATGAAAAATCAGCAAGACACAAGCACCCCAAAGTTTAGGGCTGCTCTGTTGACCAGGACCTCCACTTCATTCCACCTTAAATATCCCAGGAAAGAGAAAAATGGATAAAGAAGTTGTGGTCCTTATGTACAATGGAATATCACTCAGCCAGGAAATCAATGTCGTAAGGTTAGTAGCAGCATGATGAGTGGATTTAGGTACGACGATTCTAAGTGAAATAAGTCACACAGAAAAGGACACTTCTCATAAGGTATCACTGATAGAGGGAATGTAAAAACCGTTACACTTGAACTGAATTACAAAACAGAACAGAGTCACACATGCAGAAAACACACTATGGCTGCTTAACGGGAAAGGTGAGGTGGGGTGATACATAAAACAAGGGTATCAAATTAGCTCAGATACCGTTCCATAAACCCAATATGTAATAGACAAGACCTACTCCTTGCTCAGAGAACTGTACTCAACACGCCCTATTCACCGCACAGGAATATATCTGAATAGTAATAATCGTAAAACCTATGTATTGATATCTCTCTGTTAGTGTGTCAAGTGGGTGTAAAGCGGCATAAACACAGCAGTGAAAAGCAGCTAAACCCCATTATAAAAATAAATTACTTTGAAACACCCATGAAACAAAGACAGTGAAAGAGAGAGAAATTCTTACACAATGCGTTCAGGGGCTGTGATGCAACCTGGATTGACCATATCTAGACGCACAGCTGGATGAGACATAAGGGTGGACACTCTTGGGGCTGAGAGGTTCGGTGAGGTTGGGTGAGCAAATGCAGACCCTTCAAAGTAATACTGCGTGGTACCCATCGCATGGGTCCCAAATCTCCAGTTTCAAGGGCATCTTCCTAAATCAAAATTATGCATGAGAAACCCAGAAGATGGTACACCGTGTGATGGGGAAAGGTTTCTAAAACGCACCTCATTTCTCATCTCCTTGTGCCCGGGTTCGCCATTCCAGCCGCTTTACTAGCAAGCTCCCTACTTGGAGCATCAGCACCTTTAACATCCTGTTCCGTACAGGTTGCAATTTGTCCTGAGGATAAATGGGAAGACGTGGAACCAACGAGAGACTAGCTCTTGGTGTTGAGACAGGCACAGGTCACTCTATTTTCCCATCAGAAAGAAGAATTAACCACCGGCTCAGCCTGACCCCTGGAACCAGAACAGGGCCTGAAGCCATTCTGCGATTTTGCGGGCAGCTCCCATAAAAACGAGTTGTAAAATGGAGGTTCAGGGCACTGCAATTCACAAACCTGCAGAGTTATAAATGATAACTCTCGTCCACAAATATATTGAGGGAAGGCAAAGAAGAGGATTTGAAATCAAGGCAGAATTGCAGGAAACAGATTTCAGGAGGTATATTCGAATCGCCTTTAAAGCACATGAAAAGCGGCAAAAAGTTGACAATGATGCCCTTGGCCAAAAAGGGCGTATGCGTTTTTTCCTGAATATATTCAGGAAAAAACGCATACGCCCTTTTTGGCCAACCAAGCAACCTGGAAAGGCAAATCAGCGCTACAAAGAAGTCTCGCTTCCCATCGGTCAAAAGGGCCATGCTGAAAAAAGTGTCAAAACCAGAAATGCAGGACAGGCCATGGAGAAATGGGAGCCTTGCTACACTGATGGGCGGGATGTAAATTGCCAAGAGCCACTCCGGAGAAGTGTACGGTGAGTCCTGAAACATCTGAAAAACACAGCTTAGAGAGCATAGGGCACTTCCACTCATGGGGGTATAAATTGGGAAAATTAAAAATCAGCAAGACACAAGCACCCCAAAGTTTAGGGCTGCTCTGTTGACCAGGACCTCCACTTCACTCCACCTTAAATATCCCAGGAAAGAGAAAAATGGATAAAGAAGTTGTGGTCCTTATGTACAATGGAATATCACTCAGCCAGGAAATAAATGTTGTAAGGTTAGTAGCAGCATGATGAGTGGATTTAGGTACGACGATTCTAAGTGAAATAAGTCACACAGAAAAGGACACTTCTCATAAGGTATCACTGATAGAGGGAATGTAAAAACCGTTACACTTGAACTGAATTACAAAACAGAACAGAGTCACACATGCAGAAAACACACTATGGCTGCTTAACGGGAAAGGTGAGGTGGGGTGATACATAAAACAAGGGTATCAAATAAGCTCAGATACCGTTCCAGAAACCCAATATGTAAAAGACAAGACCTACTCCTTGCTCAGAGAATTGGACTCAACACGCCCTATTCACCACACAAGAATATATCTGACTAATAATAATCGTAAAACCTATGTATTGATATCTCTCTGTTAGTGTGTCAAGTGGGTGTAAAGCGGCATAAACACAGCAGTGAAAAGCAGCTAAACCCCATTATAAAAATAAATTACTTTGAAACACCCATGAAACAAAGACAGTGATAGAGAGAGAAATTCTTACACAATGCGTTCAGGGGCTGTGATGCAACCTGGATTAACCATATCTAGACGCACAGCTGGATGAGACATAAGGGTGGACACTCTTGGGGTTGAGAGGTTTGGTGAGGTTGGGTGAGCAAACGCAGACCCTTTAAAGTAATACTGCGTGGTACCCATCGCATGGGTCCCAAATCTCCAGGTTCAAGGGCATCTTCGTACATCAAAAACATGCATGAGAAACCCAGAAGATGGTACATCGTGTGATGGGGAAAGGTTTCTAAAACGCACCTCATTTCTCATCTCCTTGTGCCCGGGTTCGCCATTCCAGCCCCTTTACTAGCAAGCTCCCTACTTGGAGCATCAGCACCTTTAACCTCCTGTTCCGTACAGGTTGCAATTTGTCCTGAGAATAAACGGGAAGACGTGGAACCAATGAGAGACTAGCTCTTGGTGTTGGGACAGGCACAGGTCACTCTATTTTCCCATCAGAAAGAAGAATTAACCACAGACTCAGCCTGCCCCCCGGAACCAGAACAGGGCCTGAAGCCATTCTGCGATTTTGCGGCCAGCTCCCATAAAAACGAGTTGTAAAATGGAGGTTCAGGGCACTGCAATTCACAAACCTGCAGAGTTATAAATGATAACTCTCGTCCACAAGTATATTGAGGGAAGGCAAAGAAGAGGATTTGAAATCAAGGCAGAATTGCAGGAAACAGATTTCAGGAGGTAGATACGAATCGCCTTTAAAGCACATGAAAAGCGGCAAAACGTTGACAATGATGCCCTTGGCCAAAAAGGGCGTATGTGTTTTTTCCTGAATATATTCAGGAAAAAACGCATACGCCCTTTTTGGCCAACCAAGCAACCTGGAAAGGCAAATCAGCGCTACAAAGAAGTCTCGCTTCCCATCGGTCAAAAGGGCCATGCTGAAAAAAGTGTCAAAACCAGAAATGCAGGACAGGCCATGGAGAAATGGGAGCCTTGCTACACTGATGGGCGGGATGTAAATTGCCAAGAGCCACTCTGGAGAAGTGTCCGGTGAGTCCTGAAACATCTGAAAAACACAGCTTAGAGAGCATAGGGCACTTCCACTCATGGGGGTATAAATTGGGAAAATTAAAAATCAGCAAGACACAAGCACCCCAAAGTTTAGGGCTGCTCTGTTGACCAGGACCTCCACTTCATTCCACCTTAAATATCCCAGGAAAGAGAAAAATGGATAAAGAAGTTGTGGTCCTTATGTACAATGGAATATCACTCAGCCAGGAAATCAATGTCGTAAGGTTAGTAGCAGCATGATGAGTGGATTTAGGTACGACGATTCTAAGTGAAATAAGTCACACAGAAAAGGACACTTCTCATAAGGTATCACTGATAGAGGGAATGTAAAAACCGTTACACTTGAACTGAATTACAAAACAGAACAGAGTCACACATGCAGAAAACACACTATGGCTGCTTAACGGGAAAGGTGAGGTGGGGTGATACATAAAACAAGTGTATCAAATTAGCTCAGATACCGTTCCATAAACCCAATATGTAATAGACAAGACCTACTCCTTGCTCAGAGAACTGGACTCAACACGCCCTATTCACCACACAAGAATATATCTGACTAGTAATAATCGTAAAACCTATGTATTGATATCTCTCTGTTAGTGTGTCAAGTGGGTGTAAAGCGGCATAAACACAGCAGTGAAAAGCAGCTAAATCCCATTATGAAAATAAATAACTTAGAAAAACCCATGAAACAAAGACAGTGAAAGAGAGAGAAAGTCTGACACAATGTGTTCAGGGGCTGGGATGCAACCTGGATTGACCATATCTAGACCCACAGCTGGATGAGACATAAGGGTGGACACTGTTGGGGCTGAGAGGTTTGGTGAGGTTGGGTGAGCAAACGCAGACCCTTTAAAGTAATACTGCGTGGTACCCATCGCATACGTCCCAAATCTCCAGGTTCAAGGGCATCTTCCTATATCGAAAACATGCATGAGAAACCCAGAAGATGGTACACCGTGTGATGGGGAAAGGTTTCTAAAACGCACCTCATTTCTCATCTCCTTGTGCCCGGGTTCGCCATTCCAGCCGCTTTACCAGCAATCTCCCTACTTGGAGCATCAGCACCTTTCACCTCCTGTTCTGTACAGGTTGCAATTTGTCCTGAGGATGAACGGGAAGACGGGGAACCAACGAGAGACTAGCTCTTGGTGTTGGGACAGGCACAGGTCACTCTATTTGCCCATCAGAAAGGAGAATTAACCACAGGCTCAGCCTGCCCACCGGAACCAGAACAGGGCCTGAAGCCATCCTGCGCTTTTGCGGCCAGCTCCCAAAAAAGCGAGCTGTAAAATGGAGGTTCAGGGCACTGCAATTCACAAACCTGCAGAGTTATCAATGATAACTCTCGTCCACAAATATATTGAGGGAAGGCAAAGAAGAGGATTTGAAATCAAGGCAGAATTGCAGGAAAGAGATTTCAGGAGGTAGATTCGAATCGCCTTTAAAGCACATGAAAAGCGGCAAAACGTTGACAATGATGCCCTTGGCCAAAAAGGGCGTATGCGTTTTTTCCTGAATATATTCAGGAAAAAACGCATACGCCCTTTTTGGCCAACCAAGCAACCTGGAAAGGCAAATCAGCGCTACAAAGAAGTCTCGCTTCCCATCGGTCAAAAGGGCCATGCTGAAAAAAGTGTCAAAACCAGAAATGCAGGACAGGCCATGGAGAAATGGAAGCCTTGCTACACTGATGGGCGGGATGTAAATTGCCAAGAGCCACTCCGGAGAAGTGTCCGGTGAGTCCTGAAACATCTGAAAAACACAGCTTAGAGAGCATAGGGCACTTCCACTCATGGGGGTATAAATTGGGAAAATGAAAAATCAGCAAGACACAAGCACCCCAAAGTTTAGGGCTGCTCTGTTGACCAGGACCTCCACTTCATTCCACCTTAAATATCCCAGGAAAGAGAAAAATGGATAAAGAAGTTGTGGTCCTTATGTACAATGGAATATCACTCAGCCAGGAAATCAATGTCGTAAGGTTAGTAGCAGCATGATGAGTGGATTTAGGTACGACGATTCTAAGTGAAATAAGTCACACAGAAAAGGACACTTCTCATAAGGTATCACTGATAGAGGGAATGTAAAAACCGTTACACTTGAACTGAATTACAAAACAGAACAGAGTCACACATGCAGAAAACACACTATGGCTGCTTAACGGGAAAGGTGAGGTGGGGTGATACATAAAACAAGGGTATCAAATTAGCTCAGATACCGTTCCATAAACCCAATATGTAATAGACAAGACCTACTCCTTGCTCAGAGAACTGTACTCAACACGCCCTATTCACCGCACAGGAATATATCTGAATAGTAATAATCGTAAAACCTATGTATTGATATCTCTCTGTTAGTGTGTCAAGTGGGTGTAAAGCGGCATAAACACAGCAGTGAAAAGCAGCTAAACCCCATTATAAAAATAAATTACTTTGAAACACCCATGAAACAAAGACAGTGAAAGAGAGAGAAATTCTTACACAATGCGTTCAGGGGCTGTGATGCAACCTGGATTGACCATATCTAGACGCACAGCTGGATGAGACATAAGGGTGGACACTCTTGGGGCTGAGAGGTTCGGTGAGGTTGGGTGAGCAAATGCAGACCCTTCAAAGTAATACTGCGTGGTACCCATCGCATGGGTCCCAAATCTCCAGTTTCAAGGGCATCTTCCTAAATCAAAATTATGCATGAGAAACCCAGAAGATGGTACACCGTGTGATGGGGAAAGGTTTCTAAAACGCACCTCATTTCTCATCTCCTTGTGCCCGGGTTCGCCATTCCAGCCGCTTTACTAGCAAGCTCCCTACTTGGAGCATCAGCACCTTTAACATCCTGTTCCGTACAGGTTGCAATTTGTCCTGAGGATAAATGGGAAGACGTGGAACCAACGAGAGACTAGCTCTTGGTGTTGAGACAGGCACAGGTCACTCTATTTTCCCATCAGAAAGAAGAATTAACCACCGGCTCAGCCTGACCCCTGGAACCAGAACAGGGCCTGAAGCCATTCTGCGATTTTGCGGGCAGCTCCCATAAAAACGAGTTGTAAAATGGAGGTTCAGGGCACTGCAATTCACAAACCTGCAGAGTTATAAATGATAACTCTCGTCCACAAATATATTGAGGGAAGGCAAAGAAGAGGATTTGAAATCAAGGCAGAATTGCAGGAAACAGATTTCAGGAGGTATATTCGAATCGCCTTTAAAGCACATGAAAAGCGGCAAAAAGTTGACAATGATGCCCTTGGCCAAAAAGGGCGTATGCGTTTTTTCCTGAATATATTCAGGAAAAAACGCATACGCCCTTTTTGGCCAACCAAGCAACCTGGAAAGGCAAATCAGCGCTACAAAGAAGTCTCGCTTCCCATCGGTCAAAAGGGCCATGCTGAAAAAAGTGTCAAAACCAGAAATGCAGGACAGGCCATGGAGAAATGGGAGCCTTGCTACACTGATGGGCGGGATGTAAATTGCCAAGAGCCACTCCGGAGAAGTGTCCGGTGAGTCCTGAAACATCTGAAAAACACAGCTTAGAGAGCATAGGGCACTTCCACTCATGGGGGTATAAATTGGGAAAATTAAAAATCAGCAAGACACAAGCACCCCAAAGTTTAGGGCTGCTCTGTTGACCAGGACCTCCACTTCACTCCACCTTAAATATCCCAGGAAAGAGAAAAATGGATAAAGAAGTTGTGGTCCTTATGTACAATGGAATATCACTCAGCCAGGAAATAAATGTTGTAAGGTTAGTAGCAGCATGATGAGTGGATTTAGGTACGACGATTCTAAGTGAAATAAGTCACACAGAAAAGGACACTTCTCATAAGGTATCACTGATAGAGGGAATGTAAAAACCGTTACACTTGAACTGAATTACAAAACAGAACAGAGTCACACATGCAGAAAACACACTATGGCTGCTTAACGGGAAAGGTGAGGTGGGGTGATACATAAAACAAGGGTATCAAATAAGCTCAGATACCGTTCCAGAAACCCAATATGTAAAAGACAAGACCTACTCCTTGCTCAGAGAATTGGACTCAACACGCCCTATTCACCACACAAGAATATATCTGACTAATAATAATCGTAAAACCTATGTATTGATATCTCTCTGTTAGTGTGTCAAGTGGGTGTAAAGCGGCATAAACACAGCAGTGAAAAGCAGCTAAACCCCATTATAAAAATAAATTACTTTGAAACACCCATGAAACAAAGACAGTGATAGAGAGAGAAATTCTTACACAATGCGTTCAGGGGCTGTGATGCAACCTGGATTAACCATATCTAGACGCACAGCTGGATGAGACATAAGGGTGGACACTCTTGGGGTTGAGAGGTTTGGTGAGGTTGGGTGAGCAAACGCAGACCCTTTAAAGTAATACTGCGTGGTACCCATCGCATGGGTCCCAAATCTCCAGGTTCAAGGGCATCTTCGTACATCAAAAACATGCATGAGAAACCCAGAAGATGGTACATCGTGTGATGGGGAAAGGTTTCTAAAACGCACCTCATTTCTCATCTCCTTGTGCCCGGGTTCGCCATTCCAGCCACTTTACTAGCAAGCTCCCTACTTGGAGCATCAGCACCTTTAACCTCCTGTTCCGTACAGGTTGCAATTTGTCCTGAGAATAAACGGGAAGACGTGGAACCAATGAGAGACTAGCTCTTGGTGTTGGGACAGGCACAGGTCACTCTATTTTCCCATCAGAAAGAAGAATTAACCACAGACTCAGCCTGCCCCCCGGAACCAGAACAGGGCCTGAAGCCATTCTGCGATTTTGCGGCCAGCTCCCATAAAAACGAGTTGTAAAATGGAGGTTCAGGGCACTGCAATTCACAAACCTGCAGAGTTATAAATGATAACTCTCGTCCACAAGTATATTGAGGGAAGGCAAAGAAGAGGATTTGAAATCAAGGCAGAATTGCAGGAAACAGATTTCAGGAGGTAGATACGAATCGCCTTTAAAGCACATGAAAAGCGGCAAAACGTTGACAATGATGCCCTTGGCCAAAAAGGGCGTATGCGTTTTTTCCTGAATATATTCAGGAAAAAACGCATACGCCCTTTTTGGCCAACCAAGCAACCTGGAAAGGCAAATCAGCGCTACAAAGAAGTCTCGCTTCCCATCGGTCAAAAGGGCCATGCTGAAAAAAGTGTCAAAACCAGAAATGCAGGACAGGCCATGGAGAAATGGGAGCCTTGCTACACTGATGGGCGGGATGTAAATTGCCAAGAGCCACTCTGGAGAAGAGTCCGGTGAGTCCTGAAACATCTGAAAAACACAGCTTAGAAAGCATAGGGCACTTCCACTCATGGGGGTATAAATTGGGAAAATGAAAAATCAGCAAGACACAAGCACCCCAAAGTTTAGGGCTGCTCTGTTGACCAGGACCTCCACTTCATTCCACCGTAAATATCCCAGGAAAGAGAAAAATGGATAAAGAAGTTGTGGTCCTTATGTACAATGGAATATCACTCAGCCATGAAATCAATGTCGTAAGGTTAGTAGCAGCATGATGAGTGGATTTAGGTACGACGATTCTAAGTGAAATAAGTCACACAGAAAAGGACACTTCTCATAAGGTATCACTGATAGAGGGAATGTAAAAACCGTTACACTTGAACTGAATTACAAAACAGAACAGAGTCACACATGCAGAAAACACACTATGGCTGCTTAACGGGAAAGGTGAGGTGGGGTGATACATAAAACAAGGGTTTCAAATTAGCTCAGATACCGTTCCATAAACCCAATATGTAATAGACAAGACCTACTCCTTGCTCAGAGAACTGGACTCAACACGCCCTATTCACCGCACAAGAATATATCTGACTAGTAATAATCGTAAAACCTATGTATTGATATCTCTCTGTTAGTGTGTCAAGTGGGTGTAAAGCGGCATAAACACAGCAGTGAAAAGCAGCTAAACCCCATTATAAAAATAAATTACTTTGAAACACCCATGAAACAACGACAGTGAAAGAGAGAGAGATTCTTACACAATGCGTTCAGGGGCTGTGATGCAACCTGGATTGACCATATCTAGACGCACAGCTGGATGAGACATAAGGGTGGACACTCTTGGGGCTGAGAGGTTTGGTGAGGTTGGGTGAGCAAACGCAGACCCTTTAAAGTAATACTGCGTGGTACCCATCGCATGGGTCCCAAATCTCCAGGTTCAAGGGCATCTTCGTACATCAAAAACATGCATGAGAAATCCAGAAGATGGTACACCGTGTGATGGGGAAAGGTTTCTAAAACGCACCTCATTTCTCATCTCCTTGTGCCCGGGTTCGCCATTCCAGCCGCTTTACTAGCAAGCTCCCTACTTGGAGCATCAGCACCTTTAACCTCCTGTTCCGTACAGGTTGCAATTAGTCCTGAGGATGAACGGGAAGACGGGGAACCAATGAGAGACTAGCTCTTGGTATCGGGACAGGCACAGGTCACTCTATTTTCCCATCAGAAAGAAGAATTAACCACAGGCTCAGCCTGCCCACCGGAACCAGAACAGGGCCTGAAGCCATTCTGCGATTTTGCGGGCAGCTCCCATAAAAACGAGTTGTAAAATGGAGGTTCAGGGCACTGCAATTCACAAACCTGCAGAGTTATAAATGATAACTCTCGTCCACAAATATATTGAGGGAAGGCAAAGAAGAGGATTTGAAATCAAGGCAGAATTGCAGGAAACAGATTTCAGGAGGTAGATACGAATCGCCTTTAAAGCACATGAAAAGCGGCAAAACGTTGACAATGATGCCCTTGGCCAAAAAGGGCGTATGCGTTTTTTCCTGAATATATTCAGGAAAAAACGCATACGCCCTTTGTGGCCAACCAAGCAACCTGGAAAGGCAAATCAGCGCTACAAAGAAGTCTCGCTTCCCATCGGTCAAAAGGGCCATGCTGAAAAAAGTGTCAAAACCAGAAATGCAGGACAGGCCATGGAGAAATGGGAGCCTTGCTACACTGATGGGCGGGATGTAAATTGCCAAGAGCCACTCTGGAGAAGTGTCCGGTGAGTCCTGAAACATCTGAAAAACACAGCTTAGAGAGCATAGGGCACTTCCACTCATGGGGGTATAAATTGGGAAAATTAAAAATCAGCAAGACACAAGCACCCCAAAGTTTAGGGCTGCTCTGTTGACCAGGACCTCCACTTCATTCCACCTTCAATATCCCAGGAAAGAGAAAAATGGATAAAGAAGTTGTGGTCCTTATGTACAATGGAATATCACTCAGCCATGAAATCAATGTCGTAAGGTTAGTAGCAGCATGATGAGTGGATTTAGGTACGACGATTCTAAGTGAAATAAGTCACACAGAAAAGGACACTTCTCATAAGGTATCACTGATAGAGGGAATGTAAAAACCGTTACACTTGAACTGAATTACAAAACAGAACAGAGTCACACATGCAGAAAACACACTATGGCTGCTTAACGGGAAAGGTGAGGTGGGGTGATACATAAAACAAGGGTATCAAATTAGCTCAGATACCGTTCCATAAACCCAATATGTAATAGACAAGACCTACTCCTTGCTCAGAGAACTGGACTCAACACGCCCTATTCACCGCACAAGAATATATCTGACTAGTAATAATCGTAAAACCTATGTATTGATATCTCTCTGTTAGTGTGTCAAGTGGGTGTAAAGCGGCATAAACACAGCAGTGAAAAGCAGCTAAATCCCATTATGAAAATAAATAACTTAGAAAAACCCATGAAACTAAGACAGTGAAAGAGAGAGAAAGTCTGACACAATGTGTTCAGGGGCTGGGATGCAACCTGGATTGACCATATCTAGACCCACAGCTGGATGAGACATAAGGGTGGACACTGTTGGGGCTGAGAGGTTTGGTGAGGTTGGGTGAGCAAACGCAGACCCTTTAAAGTAATACTGCGTGGTACCCATCGCATGGGTCCCAAATCTCCAGGTTCAAGGGCATCTTCCTATATCGAAAACATGCATGAGAAACCCAGAAGATGGTACACCGTGTGATGGGGAAAGGTTTCTAAAACGCACCTCATTTCTCATCTCCTTGTGCCCGGGTTCGCCATTCCAGCCGCTTTACCAGCAATCTCCCTACTTGGAGCATCAGCACCTTTCACCTCCTGTTCCGTACAGGTTGCAATTTGTCCTGAGGATGAACGGGAAGACGGGGAACCAAAGAGAGACTAGCTCTTGGTGTTGGGACAGGCACAGGTCACTCTATTTGCCCATCAGAAAGAAGAATTAACCACAGGCTCAGCCTGCCCACCGGAACCAGAACAGGGCCTGAAGCCATCCTGCGCTTTTGCGGCCAGCTCCCAAAAAAGCGAGCTGTAAAATGGAGGTTCAGGGCACTGCAATTCACAAACCTGCAGAGTTATCAATGATAACTCTCGTCCACAAATATATTGAGGGAAGGCAAAGAAGAGGATTTGATATCAAGGCAGAATTGCAGGAAACAGATTTCAGGAGGTAGATCCGAATCGCCTTTAAAGCACATGAAAAGCGGCAAAACGTTGACAATGATGCCCTTGGCCAAAAAGGGCGTATGCGTTTTTTCCTGAATATATTCAGGAAAAAACGCATACGCCCTTTTTGGCCAACCAAGCAACCTGGAAAGGCAAATCAGCGCTACAAAGAAGTCTCGCTTCCCATCGGTCAAAAGGGCCATGCTGAAAAAAGTGTCAAAACCAGAAATGCAGGACAGGCCATGGAGAAATGGGAGCCTTGCTACACTGATGGGCGGGATGTAAATTGCCAAGAGCCACTCTGGAGAAGAGTCCGGTGAGTCCTGAAACATCTGAAAAACACAGCTTAGAGAGCATAGGGCACTTCCACTCATGGGGGTATAAATTGGGAAAATTAAAAATCAGCAAGACACAAGCACCCCAAAGTTTAGGGCTGCTCTGTTGACCAGGACCTCCACTTCATTCCACCTTAAATATCCCAGGAAAGAGAAAAATGGATAAAGAAGTTGTGGTCCTTATGTACAATGGAATATCACTCAGCCAGGAAATCAATGTCGTAAGGTTAGTAGCAGCATGATGAGTGGATTTAGGTACGACGATTCTAAGTGAAATAAGTCACACAGAAAAGGACACTTCTCATAAGGTATCACTGATAGAGGGAATGTAAAAACCGTTACACTTGAACTGAATTACAAAACAGAACAGAGTCACACATGCAGAAAACACACTATGGCTGCTTAACGGGAAAGGTGAGGTGGGGTGATACATAAAACAAGGGTATCAAATTAGCTCAGATACCGTTCCATAAACCCAATATGTAATAGACAAGACCTACTCCTTGCTCAGAGAACTGGACTCAACACGCCCTATTCACCGCACAAGAATATATCTGACTAATAATAATCGTAAAACCTATGTATTGATATCTCTCTGTTAGTGTGTCAAGTGGGTGTAAAGCGGCATAAACACAGCAGTGAAAAGCAGCTAAACCCCATTATAAAAATAAATTACTTTGAAACACCCATGAAACAAAGGCAGTGAAAGAGAGAGAAATTCTTACACAATGCGTTCAGGGGCTGTGATGCAACCTGGATTGACCATATCTAGACGCACAGCTGGATGAGACATAAGGGTGGACACTCTTGGGGCTGAGAGGTTTGGTGAGGTTGGGTGAGCAAACGCAGACCCTTTAAAGTAATACTGCGTGGTACCCATCGCATGGGTCCCAAATCTCCAGGTTCAAGGGCATCTTCGTACATCAAAAACATGCATGAGAAATCCAGAAGATGGTACACCGTGTGATGGGGAAAGGTTTCTAAAACGCACCTCATTTCTCATCTCCTTGTGCCCGGGTTCGCCATTCCAGCCGCTTTACTAGCAAGCTCCCTACTTGGAGCATCAGCACCTTTAACCTCCTGTTCCGTACAGGTTGCAATTTGTCCTGAGGATGAACGGGAAGACGGGGAACCAACGAGAGACTAGCTCTTGGTGTCGGGACAGGCACAGGTCACTCTATTTTCCCATCAGAAAGAAGAATTAACCACAGGCTCAGCCTGCCCCCCGGAACCAGAACAGGGCCTGAAGCCATTCTGCGCTTTTGCGGCCAGCTCCCATAAAAACGAGTTGTAAAATGGAGGTTCAGGGCACTGCAATTCACAAACCTGCAGAGTTATAAATGATAACTCTCGTCCACAAGTATATTGAGGGAAGGCAAAGAAGAGGATTTGAAATCAAGGCAGAATTGCAGGAAACAGATTTCAGGAGGTAGATACGAATCGCCTTTAAAGCACATGAAAAGCGGCAAAACGTTGACAATGATGCCCTTGGCCAAAAAGGGCGTATGCGTTTTTTCCTGAATATATTCAGGAAAAAACGCATACGCCCTTTTTGGCCAACCAAGCAACCTGGAAAGGCAAATCAGCGCTACAAAGAAGTCTCGCTTCCCATCGGTCAAAAGGGCCATGCTGAAAAAAGTGTCAAAACCAGAAATGCAGGACAGGCCATGGAGAAATGGGAGCCTTGCTACACTGATGGGCGGGATGTAAATTGCCAAGAGCCACTCCGGAGAAGTGTCCGGTGAGTCCTGAAACATCTGAAAAACACAGCTTAGAGAGCATAGGGCACTTCCACTCATGGGGGTATAAATTGGGAAAATTAAAAATCAGCAAGACACAAGCACCCCAAAGTTTAGGGCTGCTCTGTTGACCAGGACCTCCACTTCATTCCACCTTAAATATCCCAGGAAAGAGAAAAATGGATAAAGAAGTTGTGGTCCTTATATACAATGGAATATCACTCAGCCATGAAATCAATGTCGTAAGGTTAGTAGCAGCATGATGAGTGGATTTAGGTACGACGATTCTAAGTGAAATAAGTCACACAGAAAAGGACACTTCTCATAAGGTATCACTGATAGAGGGAATGTAAAAACCGTTACACTTGAACTGAATTACAAAACAGAACAGAGTCACACATGCAGAAAACACACTATGGCTGCTTAACGGGAAAGGTGAGGTGGGGTGATACATAAAACAAGGGTATCAAATTAGCTCAGATACCGTTCCATAAACCCAATATGTAATAGACAAGACCTACTCCTTGCTCAGAGAACTGGACTCAACACGCCCTATTCACCGCACAAGAATATATCTGACTAGTAATAATCGTAAAACCTATGTATTGATATCTCTCTGTTAGTGTGTCAAGTGGGTGTAAAGCGGCATAAACACAGCAGTGAAAAGCAGCTAAATCCCATTATGAAAATAAATAACTTAGAAAAACCCATGAAACAAAGACAGTGAAAGAGAGAGAAAGTCTGACACAATGTGTTCAGGGGCTGGGATGCAACCTGGATTGACCATATCTAGACCCACAGCTGGATGAGACATAAGGGTGGACACTGTTGGGGCTGAGAGGTTTGGTGAGGTTGGGTGAGCAAACGCAGACCCTTTAAAGTAATACTGCGTGGTACCCATCGCATGGGTCCCAAATCTCCTGGTTCAAGGGCATCTTCCTATATCGAAAACATGCATGAGAAACCCAGAAGATGGTACACCGTGTGATGGGGAAAGGTTTCTAAAACGCACCTCATTTCTCATCTCCTTGTGCCCGGGTTCGCCATTCCAGCCGCTTTACCAGCAATCTCCCTACTTGGAGCATCAGCACCTTTCACCTCCTGTTCCATACAGGTTGCAATTTGTCCTGAGGATGAACGGGAAGACGGGGAACCAACGAGAGACTAGCTCTTGGTGTTGGGACAGGCACAGGTCACTCTATTTGCCCATCAGAAAGAAGAATTAACCACAGGCTCAGCCTGCCCACTGGAACAAGAACAGGGCCTGAAGCCATCCTGCACTTTTGCGGCCAGCTCCCAAAAAAGCGAGCTGTAAAATGGAGGTTCAGGGCACTGCAATTCACAAACCTGCAGAGTTATCAATGATAACTCTCGTCCACAAATATATTGAAGGAAGGCAAAGAAGAGGATTTGAAATCAAGGCAGAATTGCAGGAAACAGATTTCAGGAGGTATATTCGAATCGCCTTTAAAGCACATGAAAAGCGGCAAAACGTTGACAATGATGCCCTTGGCCAAAAAGGGCGTATGCGTTTTTTCCTGAATATATTCAGGAAAAAACGCATACGCCCTTTTTGGCCAACCAAGCAACCTGGAAAGGCAAATCAGCGCTACAAAGAAGTCTCGCTTCCCATCGGTCAAAAGGGCCATGCTGAAAAAAGTGTCAAAACCAGAAATGCAGGACAGGCCATGGAGAAATGGGAGCCTTGCTACACTGATGGGCGGGATGTAAATTGCCAAGAGCCACTCCGGAGAAGTGTCCGGTGAGTCCTGAAACATCTGAAAAACACAGCTTAGAGAGCATAGGGCACTTCCACTCATGGGGGTATAAATTGGGAAAATGAAAAATCAGCAAGACACAAGCACCCCAAAGTTTAGGGCTGCTCTGTTGACCAGGACCTCCACTTCATTCCACCTTAAATATCCCAGGAAAGAGAAAAATGGATAAAGAAGTTGTGGTCCTTATGTACAATGGAATATCACTCAGCCAGGAAATCAATGTCGTAAGGTTAGTAGCAGCATGATGAGTGGATTTAGGTACGACGATTCTAAGTGAAATAAGTCACACAGAAAAGGACACTTCTCATAAGGTATCACTGATAGAGGGAATGTAAAAACCGTTACACTTGAACTGAATTACAAAACAGAACAGAGTCACACATGCAGAAAACACACTATGGCTGCTTAACGGGAAAGGTGAGGTGGGGTGATACATAAAACAAGGGTATCAAATAAGCTCAGGTACCGTTCCAGAAACCCAATATGTAATAGACAAGACCTACTCCTTGCTCAGAGAATTGGACTCAACACGCCCTATTCACCACACAAGAATATATCTGACTAATAATAATCGTAAAACCTATGTATTGATATCTCTCTGTTAGTGTGTCAAGTGGGTGTAAAGCGGCATAAACACAGCAGTGAAAAGCAGCTAAACCCCATTATAAAAATAAATTACTTTGAAACACCCATGAAACAAAGGCAGTGAAAGAGAGAGAAATTCTTACACAATGCGTTCAGGGGCTGTGATGCAACCTGGATTGACCATATCTAGACGCACAGCTGGATGAGACATAAGGGTGGACACTCTTGGGGCTGAGAGGTTTGGTGAGGTTGGGTGAGCAAACGCAGACCCTTTAAAGTAATACTGCGTGGTACCCATCGCATGGGTCCCAAATCTCCAGTTTCAAGGGCATCTTCCTACATCAAAATTATGCATGAGAAACCCAGAAGATGGTACACCGTGTGATGGGGAAAGGTTTCTAAAACGCACCTCATTCCTCATCTCCTTGTGCCCGGGTTCGCCATTCCAGCCGCTTTACTAGCAAGCTCCCTACTTGGAGCATCAGCACCTTTAACATCCTGTTCCGTACAGGTTGCAATTTGTCCTGAGGATAAACGGGAAGACGTGGAAACAACGAGAGACTAGCTCTTGGTGTTGGGACAGGCACAGGTCACTCTATTTTCCCATCAGAAAGAAGAATTAACCACAGGCTCAGCCTGACCCCCGGAACCAGAACAGGGCCTGAAGCCATTCTGCGATTTTGCGGGCAGCTCCCATAAAAACGAGTTGTAAAATGGAGGTTCAGGGCACTGCAATTCACAAACCTGCAGAGTTATAAATGATAACTCTCGTCCACAAATATATTGAGGGAAGGCAAAGAAGAGGATTTGAAATCAAGGCAGAATTGCAGGAAACAGATTTCAGGAGGTAGATACGAATCGCCTTTAAAGCACATGAAAAGCGGCAAAACGTTGACAATGATGCCCTTGGCCAAAAAGGGCGTATGCGTTTTTTCCTGAATATATTCAGGAAAAAACGCATACGCCCTTTGTGGCCAACCAAGCAACCTGGAAATGCAAATCAGCGCTTCAAAGAAGTCTCGCTTCCCATCGGTCAAAAGGGCCATGCTGAAAAAAGTGTCAAAACCAGAAATGCAGGACAGGCCATGGAGAAATGGGAGCCTTGCTACACTGATGGGCGGGATGTAAATTGCGAACAGCCACTCTGGAGAAGTGTACGGTGTGTCCTGAAACATCTGAAAAACACAGCTTAGAGAGCATAGGGCACTTCCACTCATGGGGGTATAAATTGGGAAAATGAAAAATCAGCAAGTCACAAGCACCCCAAAGTTGAGGGCTGCTCTGTTGACAAGGACCTCCACTTCATTCCACCTTCAATATCCCAGGAAAGAGAAAAATGGATAAAGAAGTTGTGGTCCTTATGTACAATGGAATATCACTCAGCCAGGAAATCAATGTCGTAAGGTTAGTAGCAGCATGATGAGTGGATTTAGGTACGACGATTCTAAGTGAAATAAGTCACACAGAAAAGGACACTTCTCATAAGGTATCACTGATAGAGGGAATGTAAAAACCGTTACACTTGAACTGAATTACAAAACAGAACAGAGTCACACATGCAGAAAACAGACTATGGCTGCTTAACGGGAAAGGTGAGGAGGGGTGATACATAAAACAAGGGTATCAAATTAGCTCAGATACCGTTCCATAAACCCAATATGTAATAGACAAGACCTACTCCTTGCTCAGAGAACTGGACTCAACACGCCCTATTCACCGCACAAGAATATATCTGACTAGTAATAATCATAAAACCTATGTATTGATATCTCTCTGTTAGTGTGTCAAGTGGGTGTAAAGCGGCATAAACACAGCAGTGAAAAGCAGCTAAATCCCATTATGAAAATAAATAACTTAGAAAAACCCATGAAACAAAGACAGTGAAAGAGAGAGAAAGTCTGACACAATGTGTTCAGGGGCTGGGATGCAACCTGTATTGACCATATCTAGACCCACAGCTGGATGAGACATAAGGGTGGACACTGTTGGGGCTGAGAGGTTTGGTGAGGTTGGGTGAGCAAACGCAGACCCTTTAAAGTAATACTGCGTGGTACCCATCGCATGGGTCCCAAATCTCCAGGTTCAAGGGCATCTTCCTATATCGAAAACATGCATGAGAAACCCAGAAGATGGTACACCGTGTGATGGGGAAAGGTTTCTAAAACGCACCTCATTTCTCATCTCCTTGTGCCCGGGTTCGCCATTCCAGCCGCTTTACCAGCAATCTCCCTACTTGGAGCATCAGCACCTTTCACCTCCTGTTCCGTACAGGTTGCAATTTGTCCTGAGGATGAACGGGAAGACGGGGAACCAACGAGAGACTAGCTCTTGGTGTTGGGACAGGCACAGGTCACTCTATTTGCCCATCAGAAAGAAGAATTAACCACAGGCTCAGCCTGCCCACCGGAACCAGAACAGGGCCTGAAGCCATCCTGCGCTTTTGCGGCCAGCTCCCAAAAAAGCGAGCTGTAAAATGGAGGTTCAGGGCACTGCAATTCACAAACCTGCAGAGTTATCAGTGATAACTCTCGTCCACAAATATATTGAGGGAAGGCAAAGAAGAGGATTTGAAATCAAGGCAGAATTGCAGGAAACAGATTTCAGGAGGTATATTCGAATCGCCTTTAAAGCACATGAAAAGCGGCAAAACGTTGACAATGATGCCCTTGGCCAAAAAGGGCGTATGCGTTTTTTCCTGAATATATTTAGGAAAAAACGCATACGCCCTTTGTGGCCAACCAAGCAACCTGGAAAGGCAAATCAGCGCTACAAAGAAGTCTCGCTTCCCATCGGTCAAAAGGGCCATGCTGAAAAAAGTGTCAAAACCAGAAATGCAGGACAGGCCATGGAGAAATGGGAGCCTTGCTACACTGATGGGCGGGATGTAAATTGCCAAGAGCCACTCCGGAGAAGTGTCCGGTGAGTCCTGAAACATCTGAAAAACACAGCTTAGAGAGCATAGGGCACTTCCACTCATGGGGGTATAAATTGGGAAAATGAAAAATCAGCAAGACACAAGCACCCCAAAGTTTAGGGCTGCTCTGTTGACCAGGACCTCCACTTCATTCCACCTTAAATATCCCAGGAAAGAGAAAAATGGATAAAGAAGTTGTGGTCCTTATGTACAATGGAATATCACTCAGCCAGGAAATCAATGTCGTAAGGTGAGTAGCAGCATGATGAGTGGATTTAGGTACGACGATTCTAAGTGAAATAAGTCACACAGAAAAGGACACTTCTCATAAGGTATCACTGATAGAGGGAATGTAAAAACCGTTACACTTGAACTGAATTACAAAACAGAACAGAGTCACACATGCAGAAAACACACTATGGCTGCTTAACGGGAAAGGTGAGGTGGGGTGATACATAAAACAAGGGTATCAAATTAGCTCAGATACCGTTCCATAAACCCAATATGTAATAGACAAGACCTACTCCTTGCTCAGAGAACTGGACTCAACACGCCCTATTCACCGCACAAGAATATATCTGACTAATAATAATCGTAAAACCTATGTATTGATATCTCTCTGTTAGTGTGTCAAGTGGGTGTAAAGCGGCATAAACACAGCAGTGAAAAGCAGCTAAACCCCATTATAAAAATAAATTACTTTGAAACACCCATGAAACAAAGGCAGTGAAAGAGAGAGAAATTCTTACACAATGCGTTCAGGGGCTGTGATGCAACCTGGATTGACCATATCTAGACGCACAGCTGGATGAGACATAAGGGTGGACACTCTTGGGGCTGAGAGGTTTGGTGAGGTTGGGTGAGCAAACGCAGACCCTTTAAAGTAATACTGCGTGGTACCCATCGCATGGGTCCCAAATCTCCAGGTTCAAGGGCATCTTCGTACATCAAAAACATGCATGAGAAATCCAGAAGATGGTACACCGTGTGATGGGGAAAGGTTTCTAAAACGCACCTCATTTCTCATCTCCTTGTGCCCGGGTTCGCCATTCCAGCCGCTTTACTAGCAAGCTCCCTACTTGGAGCATCAGCACCTTTAACCTCCTGTTCCGTACAGGTTGCAATTTGTCCTGAGGATGAACGGGAAGACGGGGAACCAACGAGAGACTAGCTCTTGGTGTCGGGACAGGCACAGGTCACTCTATTTTCCCATCAGAAAGAAGAATTAACCACAGGCTCAGCCTGCCCACCGGAACCAGAACAGGGCCTGAAGCCATTCTGCGATTTTGCGGGCAGCTCCCAAAAAAACGAGTTGTAAAATGGAGGTTCAGGGCACTGCAATTCACAAACCTGCAGAGTTATAAATGATAACTCTCGTCCACAAATATATTGAGGGAAGGCAAAGAAGAGGATTTGAAATCAAGGCAGAATTGCAGGAAACAGATTTCAGGAGGTAGATACGAATCGCCTTTAAAGCACATGAAAAGCGGCAAAACGTTGACAATGATGCCCTTGGCCAAAAAGGGCGTATGCGTTTTTTCCTGAATATATTCAGGAAAAAACGCATACGCCCTTTTTGGCCAACCAAGCAACCTGGAAAGGCAAATCAGCGCTACAAAGAAGTCTCGCTTCCCATCGGTCAAAAGGGCCATGCTGAAAAAAGTGTCAAAACCAGAAATGCAGGACAGGCCATGGAGAAATGGGAGCCTTGCTACACTGATGGGCGGGATGTAAATTGCCAAGAGCCACTCTGGAGAAGTGTCCGGTGAGTCCTGAAACATCTGAAAAACACAGCTTAGAGAGCATAGGGCACTTCCACTCATGGGGGTATAAATTGGGAAAATTAAAAATCAGCAAGACACAAGAACCCCAAAGTTTAGGGCTGCTCTGTTGACCAGGACCTCCACTTCATTCCACCTTCAATATCCCAGGAAAGAGAAAAATGGATAAAGAAGTTGTGGTCCTTATGTACAATGGAATATCACTCAGCCATGAAATCAATGTCGTAAGGTTAGTAGCAGCATGATGAGTGGATTTAGGTACGACGATTCTAAGTGAAATAAGTCACACAGAAAAGGACACTTCTCATAAGGTATCACTGATAGAGGGAATGTAAAAACCGTTACACTTGAACTGAATTACAAAACAGAACAGAGTCACACATGCAGAAAACACACTATGGCTGCTTAACGGGAAAGGTGAGGTGGGGTGATACATAAAACAAGGGTATCAAATTAGCTCAGATACCGTTCCATAAACCCAATATGTAATAGACAAGACCTACTCCTTGCTCAGAGAACTGGACTCAACACGCCCTATTCACCGCACAAGAATATATCTGACTAGTAATAATCGTAAAACCTATGTATTGATATCTCTCTGTTAGTGTGTCAAGTGGGTGTAAAGCGGCATAAACACAGCAGTGAAAAGCAGCTAAATCCCATTATGAAAATAAATAACTTAGAAAAACCCATGAAACAAAGACAGTGAAAGAGAGAGAAAGTCTGACACAATGTGTTCAGGGGCTGGGATGCAACCTGGATTGACCATATCTAGACCCACAGCTGGATGAGACATAAGGGTGGACACTGTTGGGGCTGAGAGGTTTGGTGAGGTTGGGTGAGC
This sequence comes from Balaenoptera borealis, assembly GCF_965194805.1. Taxonomy (NCBI): domain Eukaryota; kingdom Metazoa; phylum Chordata; class Mammalia; order Artiodactyla; family Balaenopteridae; genus Balaenoptera; species Balaenoptera borealis. The sequence continues at coordinate 321,074 of NW_028123493.1, read as the reverse complement.
AAACGCAGACCCTTTAAAGTAATACTGCGTGGTACCCATCGCATGGGTCCCAAATCTCCAGGTTCAAGGGCATCTTCCTATATCGAAAACATGCATGAGAAACCCAGAAGATGGTACACCGTGTGATGGGGAAAGGTTTCTAAAACGCACCTCATTTCTCATCTCCTTGTGCCCGGGTTCGCCATTCCAGCCGCTTTACCAGCAATCTCCCTACTTGGAGCATCAGCACCTTTCACCTCCTGTTCCGTACAGGTTGCAATTTGTCCTGTGGATGAACGGGAAGACGGGGAACCAACGAGAGAGTAGCTCTTGGTGTTGGGACAGGCACAGGTCACTCTATTTGCCCATCAGAAAGAAGAATTAACCACAGGCTCAGCCTGCCCACCGGAACCAGAACAGGGCCTGAAGCCATCCTGCGCTTTTGCGGCCAGCTCCCAAAAAAGCGAGCTGTAAAATGGAGGTTCAGGGCACTGCAATTCACAAACCTGCAGAGTTATCAGTGATAACTCTCGTCCACAAATATATTGAGGGAAGGCAAAGAAGAGGATTTGAAATCAAGGCAGAATTGCAGGAAACAGATTTCAGGAGGTAGATACGAATCGCCTTTAAAGCACATGAAAAGCGGCAAAACGTTGACAATGATGCCCTTGGCCAAAAAGGGCGTATGCGTTTTTTCCTGAATATATTCAGGAAAAAACGCATACGCCCTTTGTGGCCAACCAAGCAACCTGGAAAGGCAAATCAGCGCTACAAAGAAGTCTCGCTTCCCATCGGTCAAAAGGGCCATGCTGAAAAAAGTGTCAAAACCAGAAATGCAGGACAGGCCATGGAGAAATGGGAGCCTTGCTACACTGATGGGCGGGATGTAAATTGCCAAGAGCCACTCTGGAGAAGAGTCCGGTGACTCCTGAAACATCTGAAAAACACAGCTTAGAGAGCATAGGGCACTTCCACTCATGGGGGTATAAATTGGGAAAATTAAAAATCAGCAAGACACAAGCACCCCAAAGTTTAGGGCTGCTCTGTTGACCAGGACCTCCACTTCATTCCACCTTAAATATCCCAGGAAAGAGAAAAATGGATAAAGAAGTTGTGGTCCTTATGTACAATGGAATATCACTCAGCCATGAAATCAATGTCATAAGGTTAGGAGCAGCATGATGAGTGGATTTAGGTACGACGATTCTAAGTGAAATAAGTCACACAGAAAAGGACACTTCTCATAAGGTATCACTGATAGAGGGAATGTAAAAACCGTTACACTTGAACTGAATTACAAAACAGAACAGAGTCACACATGCAGAAAACACACTATGGCTGCCTAACGGGAAAGGTGAGGTGGGGTGATACATAAAACAAGGGTATCAAATTAGCTCAGATACCGTTCCATAAACCCAATATGTAATAGACAAGACCTACTCCTTGCTCAGAGAACTGGACTCAACACGCCCTATTCACCGCACAAGAATATATCTGACTAATAATAATCGTAAAACCTATGTATTGATATCTCTCTGTTAGTGTGTCAAGTGGGTGTAAAGCGGCATAAACACAGCAGTGAAAAGCAGCTAAACCCCATTATAAAAATAAATTACTTTGAAACACCCATGAAACAAAGACAGTGATAGAGAGAGAAATTCTTACACAATGCGTTCAGGGGCTGTGATGCAACCTGGATTAACCATATCTAGACGCACAGCTGGATGAGACATAAGGGTGGACACTCTTGGGGCTGAGAGGTTTGGTGAGGTTGGGTGAGCAAACGCAGACCCTTTAAAGTAATACTGCGTGGTACCATCGCATGGGTCCCAAATCTCCAGGTTCAAGGGCATCTTCCTACATCAAAAACATGCATGAGAAACCCAGAAGATGGTACACCGTGTGATGGGGAAAGGTTTCTAAAACGCACCTCATTTCTCATCTCCTTGTGCCCGGGTTCGCCATTCCAGCCGCTTTACTAGCAAGCTCCCTACGTGGAGCATCAGCACCTTTAACCTCCTGTTCCGTACAGGTTGCAATTTGTCCTGTGGATGAACGGGAAGACGGGGAACCAACGAGAGAGTAGCTCTTGGTGTTGGGACAGGCACAGGTCACTCTATTTGCCCATCAGAAAGAAGAATTAACCACAGGCTCAGCCTGCCCACCGGAACCAGAACAGGGCCTGAAGCCATCCTGCGCTTTTGCGGCCAGCTCCCAAAAAAGCGAGCTGTAAAATGGAGGTTCAGGGCACTGCAATTCACAAACCTGCAGAGTTATCAGTGATAACTCTCGTCCACAAATATATTGAGGGAAGGCAAAGAAGAGGATTTGAAATCAAGGCAGAATTGCAGGAAACAGATTTCAGGAGGTAGATACGAATCGCCTTTAAAGCACATGAAAAGCGGCAAAACGTTGACAATGATGCCCTTGGCCAAAAAGGGCGTATGCGTTTTTTCCTGAATATATTCAGGAAAAAACGCATACGCCCTTTGTGGCCAACCAAGCAACCTGGAAAGGCAAATCAGCGCTACAAAGAAGTCTCGCTTCCCATCGGTCAAAAGGGCCATGCTGAAAAAAGTGTCAAAACCAGAAATGCAGGACAGGCCATGGAGAAATGGGAGCCTTGCTACACTGATGGGCGGGATGTAAATTGCCAAGAGCCACTCTGGAGAAGAGTCCGGTGACTCCTGAAACATCTGAAAAACACAGCTTAGAGAGCATAGGGCACTTCCACTCATGGGGGTATAAATTGGGAAAATTAAAAATCAGCAAGACACAAGCACCCCAAAGTTTAGGGCTGCTCTGTTGACCAGGACCTCCACTTCATTCCACCTTAAATATCCCAGGAAAGAGAAAAATGGATAAAGAAGTTGTGGTCCTTATGTACAATGGAATATCACTCAGCCATGAAATCAATGTCATAAGGTTAGGAGCAGCATGATGAGTGGATTTAGGTACGACGATTCTAAGTGAAATAAGTCACACAGAAAAGGACACTTCTCATAAGGTATCACTGATAGAGGGAATGTAAAAACCGTTACACTTGAACTGAATTACAAAACAGAACAGAGTCACACATGCAGAAAACACACTATGGCTGCCTAACGGGAAAGGTGAGGTGGGGTGATACATAAAACAAGGGTATCAAATTAGCTCAGATACCGTTCCATAAACCCAATATGTAATAGACAAGACCTACTCCTTGCTCAGAGAACTGGACTCAACACGCCCTATTCACCGCACAAGAATATATCTGACTAATAATAATCGTAAAACCTATGTATTGATATCTCTCTGTTAGTGTGTCAAGTGGGTGTAAAGCGGCATAAACACAGCAGTGAAAAGCAGCTAAACCCCATTATAAAAATAAATTACTTTGAAACACCCATGAAACAAAGACAGTGATAGAGAGAGAAATTCTTACACAATGCGTTCAGGGGCTGTGATGCAACCTGGATTAACCATATCTAGACGCACAGCTGGATGAGACATAAGGGTGGACACTCTTGGGGCTGAGAGGTTTGGTGAGGTTGGGTGAGCAAACGCAGACCCTTTAAAGTAATACTGCGTGGTACCATCGCATGGGTCCCAAATCTCCAGGTTCAAGGGCATCTTCCTACATCAAAAACATGCATGAGAAACCCAGAAGATGGTACACCGTGTGATGGGGAAAGGTTTCTAAAACGCACCTCATTTCTCATCTCCTTGTGCCCGGGTTCGCCATTCCAGCCGCTTTACTAGCAAGCTCCCTACGTGGAGCATCAGCACCTTTAACCTCCTGTTCCGTACAGGTTGCAATTTGTCCTGAGGATAAACAGGAAGACGTGGAACCAACGAGAGACTAGCTCTTGGTGTTGGGACAGGCACAGGTCACTCTATTTTCCCATCAGAAAGAAGAATTAACCACAGGCTCAGTCTGCCCCCCTGAGCCAGAACAGGGCCTGAAGCCATTCTGCGATTTTGTGGCCAGCTCCCATAAAAACGAGTTGTAAAATGGAGGTTCAGGGCACTGCAATTCACAAACCTGCAGAGTTATAAATGATAACTCTCGTCCACAAATATATTGAGGGAAGGCAAAGAAGAGGATTTGAAATCAAGGCAGAATTGCAGGAAACAGATTTCAGGAGGTAGATACGAATCGCCTTTAAAGCACATGAAAAGCGGCAAAACGTTGACAATGATGCCCTTGGCCATAAAGGGCGTATGCGTTTTTTCCTGAATATATTCAGGAAAAAACGCATACGCCCTATTTGGCCAACCAAGCAACCTGGAAAGGCAAATCAGCGCTACAAAGAAGTCTCGCTTCCCATCGGTCAAAAGGGCCATGCTGAAAAAAGTGTCAAAACCAGAAATGCAGGACAGGCCATGGAGAAATGGGAGACTTGCTACACTGATGGGCGGGATGTAAATTGCCAAGAGCCACTCTGGAGAAGAGTCCGGTGAGTCCTGAAACATCTGAAAAACACAGCTTAGAGAGCATAGGGCACTTCCACTCATGGGGGTATAAATTGGGAAAATTAAAAATCAGCAAGACACAAGCACCCCAAAGTTTAGGGCTGCTCTGTTGACCAGAACCTCCACTTCATTCCACCTTAAATATCCCAGGAAAGAGAAAAATGGATAAAGAATTTGTGGTCCTTATGTACAATGGAATATCACTCAGCCAGGAAATCAATGTCGTAAGGTTAGTAGCAGCATGATGAGTGGATTTAGGTACGACGATTCTAAGTGAAATAAGTCACACAGAAAAGGACACTTCTCATAAGGTATCACTGATAGAGGGAATGTAAAAACCGTTACACTTGAACTGAATTACAAAACAGAACAGAGTCACACATGCAGAAAACACACTATGGCTGCCTAACGGGAAAGGTGAGGTGGGGTGATACATAAAACAAGGGTATCAAATTAGCTCAGATACCGTTCCATAAACCCAATATGTAATAGACAAGACCTACTCCTTGCTCAGAGAACTGGACTCAACACGCCCTATTCACCGCACAAGAATATATCTGACTAATAATAATCGTAAAACCTATGTATTGATATCTCTCTGTTAGTGTGTCAAGTGGGTGTAAAGCGGCATAAACACAGCAGTGAAAAGCAGCTAAACCCCATTATAAAAATAAATTACTTTGAAATGCCCATGAAACAAAGACAGTGATAGAGAGAGAAATTCTTACACAATGCGTTCAGGGGCTGTGATGCAACCTGGATTGACCATATCTAGACCCACAGCTGGATGAGACATAAGGGTGGACACTCTTGGGGCTGAGAGGTTTGGTGAGGTTGGGTGAGCAAACGCAGACCCTTTAAAGTAATACTGCGTGGTACCCATCGCATGGGTCCCAAATCTCCAGGTTCAAGGGCATCTTCCTACATCAAAAACATGCATGAGAAACCCAGAAGATGGTACACCGTGTGATGGGGAAAGGTTTCTAAAACGCACCTCATTTCTCATCTCCTTGTGCCCGGGTTCGCCATTCCAGCCGCTTTCCTAGCAAGCTCCCTACTTGGAGCATCAGCACCTTTAACCTCCTGTTCCGTACAGGTTGCACTTTGTCCTGAGGATAAACGGGAAGACGTGGAACCAAAGAGAGACTAGCTCTTGGTGTTGGGACAGGCACAGGTCACTCTATTTTCCCATCAGAAAGAAGAATTAACCACAGGCTCAGCCTGCCCCCCGGAACCAGAACAGGGCCTGAAGCCATTCTGCGCTTTTGCGGCCAGCTCCCATAAAAACGAGTTGTAAAATGGAGGTTCAGGGCACTGCAATTCACAAACCTGCAGAGTTATAAATGATAACTCTCGTCCACAAATATATTGAGGGAAGGCAAAGAAGAGGATTTGAAATCAAGGCAGAATTGCAGGAAACAGATTTCAGGAGGTAGATACGAATCGCCTTTAAAGCACATGAAAAGCGGCAAAACGTTGACAATGATGCCCTTGGCCAAAAAGGGCGTATGCGTATTTTCCTGAATATATTCAGGAAAAAACGCATACGCACTTTTTGGCCAACCAAGCAACCTGGAAAGGCAAATCAGCGCTACAAAGAAGTCTCGCTTCCCATCGGTCAAAAGGGCCATGCTGAAAAAAGTGTCAAAACCAGAAATGCAGGACAGGCCATGGAGAAATGGGAGCCTTGCTACACTGATGGGCGGGATGTAAATTGCCAAGAGCCACTCTGGAGAAGAGTCCGGTGAGTCCTGAAACATCTGAAAAACACAGCTTAGAGAGCATAGGGCACTTCCACTCATGGGGGTATAAATTGGGAAAATGAAAAATCAGCAAGACACAAGCACCCCAAAGTTTAGGGCTGCTCTGTTGACCAGGACCTCCACTTCATTCCACCTTAAATATCCCAGGAAAGAGAAAAATGGATAAAGAAGTTGTGGTCCTTATGTACAATGGAATATCACTCAGCCATGAAATCAATGTCATAAGGTTAGGAGCAGCATGATGAGTGGATTTAGGTACGACGATTCTAAGTGAAATAAGTCACACAGAAAAGGACACTTCTCATAAGGTATCACTGATAGAGGGAATGTAAAAACCGTTACACTTGAACTGAATTACAAAACAGAACAGAGTCACACATGCAGAAAACACACTATGGCTGCCTAACGGGAAAGGTGAGGTGGGGTGATACATAAAACAAGGGTATCAAATTAGCTCAGATACCGTTCCATAAACCCAATATGTAATAGACAAGACCTACTCCTTGCTCAGAGAACTGGACTCAACACGCCCTATTCACCGCACAAGAATATATCTGACTAATAATAATCGTAAAACCTATGTATTGATATCTCTCTGTTAGTGTGTCAAGTGGGTGTAAAGCGGCATAAACACAGCAGTGAAAAGCAGCTAAACCCCATTATAAAAATAAATTACTTTGAAACACCCATGAAACAAAGACAGTGATAGAGAGAGAAATTCTTACACAATGCGTTCAGGGGCTGTGATGCAACCTGGATTAACCATATCTAGACGCACAGCTGGATGAGACATAAGGGTGGACACTCTTGGGGCTGAGAGGTTTGGTGAGGTTGGGTGAGCAAACGCAGACCCTTTAAAGTAATACTGCGTGGTACCATCGCATGGGTCCCAAATCTCCAGGTTCAAGGGCATCTTCCTACATCAAAAACATGCATGAGAAACCCAGAAGATGGTACACCGTGTGATGGGGAAAGGTTTCTAAAACGCACCTCATTTCTCATCTCCTTGTGCCCGGGTTCGCCATTCCAGCCGCTTTACTAGCAAGCTCCCTACGTGGAGCATCAGCACCTTTAACCTCCTGTTCCGTACAGGTTGCAATTTGTCCTGAGGATAAACAGGAAGACGTGGAACCAACGAGAGACTAGCTCTTGGTGTTGGGACAGGCACAGGTCACTCTATTTTCCCATCAGAAAGAAGAATTAACCACAGGCTCAGTCTGCCCCCCTGAGCCAGAACAGGGCCTGAAGCCATTCTGCGATTTTGTGGCCAGCTCCCATAAAAACGAGTTGTAAAATGGAGGTTCAGGGCACTGCAATTCACAAACCTGCAGAGTTATAAATGATAACTCTCGTCCACAAATATATTGAGGGAAGGCAAAGAAGAGGATTTGAAATCAAGGCAGAATTGCAGGAAACAGATTTCAGGAGGTAGATACGAATCGCCTTTAAAGCACATGAAAAGCGGCAAAACGTTGACAATGATGCCCTTGGCCATAAAGGGCGTATGCGTTTTTTCCTGAATATATTCAGGAAAAAACGCATACGCCCTATTTGGCCAACCAAGCAACCTGGAAAGGCAAATCAGCGCTACAAAGAAGTCTCGCTTCCCATCGGTCAAAAGGGCCATGCTGAAAAAAGTGTCAAAACCAGAAATGCAGGACAGGCCATGGAGAAATGGGAGCCTTGCTACACTGATGGGCGGGATGTAAATTGCCAAGAGCCACTCTGGAGAAGAGTCCGGTGAGTCCTGAAACATCTGAAAAACACAGCTTAGAGAGCATAGGGCACTTCCACTCATGGGGGTATAAATTGGGAAAATTAAAAATCAGCAAGACACAAGCACCCCAAAGTTTAGGGCTGCTCTGTTGACCAGAACCTCCACTTCATTCCACCTTAAATATCCCAGGAAAGAGAAAAATGGATAAAGAATTTGTGGTCCTTATGTACAATGGAATATCACTCAGCCAGGAAATCAATGTCGTAAGGTTAGTAGCAGCATGATGAGTGGATTTAGGTACGACGATTCTAAGTGAAATAAGTCACACAGAAAAGGACACTTCTCATAAGGTATCACTGATAGAGGGAATGTAAAAACCGTTACACTTGAACTGAATTACAAAACAGAACAGAGTCACACATGCAGAAAACACACTATGGCTGCTTAACGGGAAAGGTGAGGTGGGGTGATACATAAAACAAGGGTATCAAATTAGCTCAGATACCGTTCCATAAACCCAATATGTAATAGACAAGACCTACTCCTTGCTCAGAGAACTGGACTCAACACGCCCTATTCACCGCACAAGAATATATTTGACTAATAATAATCGTAAAACCTATGTATTGATATCTCTCTGTTAGTGTGTCAAGTGGGTGTAAAGCGGCATAAACACAGCAGTGAAAAGCAGCTAAACCCCATTATAAAAATAAATTACTTTGAAACACCCATGAAACAAAGGCAGTGAAAGAGAGAGAAAGTCTGACACAATGTGTTCAGGGGCTGGGATGCAACCTGGATTGACCATATCTAGACCCACAGCTGGATGAGACATAAGGGTGGACACTCTTGGGGCTGAGAGGTTTGGTGAGGTTGGGTGAGCAAACGCAGACCCTTTAAAGTAATACTGCGTGGTACCCATCGCATGGGTCCCAAATCTCCAGGTTCAAGGGCATCTTCCTATATCGAAAACATGCATGAGAAACCCAGAAGATGGTACACCGTGTGATGGGGAAAGGTTTCTAAAACGCACCTCATTTCTCATCTCCTTGTGCCCGGGTTCGCCATTCCAGCCACTTTACCAGCAACCTCCCTACTTGGAGCATCAGCACCTTTCACCACCTGTTCCGTACAGGTTGCAATTTGTCCTGAGGATGAACGGGAAGACGGGGAACCAACGAGAGACTAGCTCTTGGTGTTGGGACAGGCACAGGTCACTCTATTTGCCCATCAGAAAGAAGAATTAACCACAGGCTCAGCCTGCCCACCGGAACCAGAACAGGGCCTGAAGCCATCCTGCGATTTTGCGGCCAGCTCCCATAAAAACGAGTTGTAAAATGGAGGTTCAGGGCACTGCAATTCACAAACCTGCAGAGTTATAAATGATAACTCTCGTCCACAAATATATTGAGGGAAGGCAAAGAAGAGGATTTGAAATCAAGGCAGAATTGCAGGAAACAGATTTCAGGAGGTAGATACGAATCGCCTTTAAAGCACATGAAAAGCGGCAAAACGTTGACAATGATGCCCTTGGCCATAAAGGGCGTATGCGTTTTTTCCTGAATATATTCAGGAAAAAACGCATACGCCCTATTTGGCCAACCAAGCAACCTGGAAAGGCAAATCAGCGCTACAAAGAAGTCTCGCTTCCCATCGGTCAAAAGGGCCATGCTGAAAAAAGTGTCAAAACCAGAAATGCAGGACAGGCCATGGAGAAATGGGAGCCTTGCTACACTGATGGGCGGGATGTAAATTGCCAAGAGCCACTCTGGAGAAGAGTCCGGTGAGTCCTGAAACATCTGAAAAACACAGCTTAGAGAGCATAGGGCACTTCCACTCATGGGGGTATAAATTGGGAAAATTAAAAATCAGCAAGACACAAGCACCCCAAAGTTTAGGGCTGCTCTGTTGACCAGAACCTCCACTTCATTCCACCTTAAATATCCCAGGAAAGAGAAAAATGGATAAAGAATTTGTGGTCCTTATGTACAATGGAATATCACTCAGCCAGGAAATCAATGTCGTAAGGTTAGTAGCAGCATGATGAGTGGATTTAGGTACGACGATTCTAAGTGAAATAAGTCACACAGAAAAGGACACTTCTCATAAGGTATCACTGATAGAGGGAATGTAAAAACCGTTACACTTGAACTGAATTACAAAACAGAACAGAGTCACACATGCAGAAAACACACTATGGCTGCCTAACGGGAAAGGTGAGGTGGGGTGATACATAAAACAAGGGTATCAAATTAGCTCAGATACCGTTCCATAAACCCAATATGTAATAGACAAGACCTACTCCTTGCTCAGAGAACTGGACTCAACACGCCCTATTCACCGCACAAGAATATATCTGACTAATAATAATCGTAAAACCTATGTATTGATATCTCTCTGTTAGTGTGTCAAGTGGGTGTAAAGCGGCATAAACACAGCAGTGAAAAGCAGCTAAACCCCATTATAAAAATAAATTACTTTGAAATGCCCATGAAACAAAGACAGTGATAGAGAGAGAAATTCTTACACAATGCGTTCAGGGGCTGTGATGCAACCTGGATTGACCATATCTAGACCCACAGCTGGATGAGACATAAGGGTGGACACTCTTGGGGCTGAGAGGTTTGGTGAGGTTGGGTGAGCAAACGCAGACCCTTTAAAGTAATACTGCGTGGTACCCATCGCATGGGTCCCAAATCTCCAGGTTCAAGGGCATCTTCCTACATCAAAAACATGCATGAGAAACCCAGAAGATGGTACACCGTGTGATGGGGAAAGGTTTCTAAAACGCACCTCATTTCTCATCTCCTTGTGCCCGGGTTCGCCATTCCAGCCGCTTTCCTAGCAAGCTCCCTACTTGGAGCATCAGCACCTTTAACCTCCTGTTCCGTACAGGTTGCACTTTGTCCTGAGGATAAACGGGAAGACGTGGAACCAACGAGAGACTAGCTCTTGGTGTTGGGACAGGCACAGGTCACTCTATTTTCCCATCAGAAAGAAGAATTAACCACAGGCTCAGCCTGCCCCCCGGAACCAGAACAGGGCCTGAAGCCATTCTGCGCTTTTGCGGCCAGCTCCCATAAAAACGAGTTGTAAAATGGAGGTTCAGGGCACTGCAATTCACAAACCTGCAGAGTTATAAATGATAACTCTCGTCCACAAATATATTGAGGGAAGGCAAAGAAGAGGATTTGAAATCAAGGCAGAATTGCAGGAAACAGATTTCAGGAGGTAGATACGAATCGCCTTTAAAGCACATGAAAAGCGGCAAAACGTTGACAATGATGCCCTTGGCCAAAAAGGGCGTATGCGTATTTTCCTGAATATATTCAGGAAAAAACGCATACGCACTTTTTGGCCAACCAAGCAACCTGGAAAGGCAAATCAGCGCTACAAAGAAGTCTCGCTTCCCATCGGTCAAAAGGGCCATGCTGAAAAAAGTGTCAAAACCAGAAATGCAGGACAGGCCATGGAGAAATGGGAGCCTTGCTACACTGATGGGCGGGATGTAAATTGCCAAGAGCCACTCTGGAGAAGAGTCCGGTGAGTCCTGAAACATCTGAAAAACACAGCTTAGAGAGCATAGGGCACTTCCACTCATGGGGGTATAAATTGGGAAAATTAAAAATCAGCAAGACACAAGCACCCCAAAGTTTAGGGCTGCTCTGTTGACCAGGACCTCCACTTCATTCCACCTTAAATATCCCAGGAAAGAGAAAAATGGATAAAGAAGTTGTGGTCCTTAAGTACAATGGAATATCACTCAGCCATGAAATCAATGTCATAAGGTTAGGAGCAGCATGATGAGTGGATTTAGGTACGACGATTCTAAGTGAAATAAGTCACACAGAAAAGGACACTTCTCATAAGGTATCACTGATAGAGGGAATGTAAAAACCGTTACACTTGAACTGAATTACAAAACAGAACAGAGTCACACATGCAGAAAACACACTATGGCTGCCTAACGGGAAAGGTGAGGTGGGGTGATACATAAAACAAGGGTATCAAATTAGCTCAGATACCGTTCCATAAACCCAATATGTAATAGACAAGACCTACTCCTTGCTCAGAGAACTGGACTCAACACGCCCTATTCACCGCACAAGAATATATCTGACTAATAATAATCGTAAAACCTATGTATTGATATCTCTCTGTTAGTGTGTCAAGTGGGTGTAAAGCGGCATAAACACAGCAGTGAAAAGCAGCTAAACCCCATTATAAAAATAAATTACTTTGAAACACCCATGAAACAAAGACAGTGATAGAGAGAGAAATTCTTACACAATGCGTTCAGGGGCTGTGATGCAACCTGGATTAACCATATCTAGACGCACAGCTGGATGAGACATAAGGGTGGACACTCTTGGGGCTGAGAGGTTTGGTGAGGTTGGGTGAGCAAACGCAGACCCTTTAAAGTAATACTGCGTGGTACCATCGCATGGGTCCCAAATCTCCAGGTTCAAGGGCATCTTCCTACATCAAAAACATGCATGAGAAACCCAGAAGATGGTACACCGTGTGATGGGGAAAGGTTTCTAAAACGCACCTCATTTCTCATCTCCTTGTGCCCGGGTTCGCCATTCCAGCCGCTTTACTAGCAAGCTCCCTACGTGGAGCATCAGCACCTTTAACCTCCTGTTCCGTACAGGTTGCAATTTGTCCTGAGGATAAACAGGAAGACGTGGAACCAACGAGAGACTAGCTCTTGGTGTTGGGACAGGCACAGGTCACTCTATTTTCCCATCAGAAAGAAGAATTAACCACAGGCTCAGTCTGCCCCCCTGAGCCAGAACAGGGCCTGAAGCCATTCTGCGATTTTGTGGCCAGCTCCCATAAAAACGAGTTGTAAAATGGAGGTTCAGGGCACTGCAATTCACAAACCTGCAGAGTTATAAATGATAACTCTCGTCCACAAATATATTGAGGGAAGGCAAAGAAGAGGATTTGAAATCAAGGCAGAATTGCAGGAAACAGATTTCAGGAGGTAGATACGAATCGCCTTTAAAGCACATGAAAAGCGGCAAAACGTTGACAATGATGCCCTTGGCCATAAAGGGCGTATGCGTTTTTTCCTGAATATATTCAGGAAAAAACGCATACGCCCTATTTGGCCAACCAAGCAACCTGGAAAGGCAAATCAGCGCTACAAAGAAGTCTCGCTTCCCATCGGTCAAAAGGGCCATGCTGAAAAAAGTGTCAAAACCAGAAATGCAGGACAGGCCATGGAGAAATGGGAGCCTTGCTACACTGATGGGCGGGATGTAAATTGCCAAGAGCCACTCTGGAGAAGAGTCCGGTGAGTCCTGAAACATCTGAAAAACACAGCTTAGAGAGCATAGGGCACTTCCACTCATGGGGGTATAAATTGGGAAAATTAAAAATCAGCAAGACACAAGCACCCCAAAGTTTAGGGCTGCTCTGTTGACCAGAACCTCCACTTCATTCCACCTTAAATATCCCAGGAAAGAGAAAAATGGATAAAGAATTTGTGGTCCTTATGTACAATGGAATATCACTCAGCCAGGAAATCAATGTCGTAAGGTTAGTAGCAGCATGATGAGTGGATTTAGGTACGACGATTCTAAGTGAAATAAGTCACACAGAAAAGGACACTTCTCATAAGGTATCACTGATAGAGGGAATGTAAAAACCGTTACACTTGAACTGAATTACAAAACAGAACAGAGTCACACATGCAGAAAACACACTATGGCTGCTTAACGGGAAAGGTGAGGTGGGGTGATACATAAAACAAGGGTATCAAATTAGCTCAGATACCGTTCCATAAACCCAATATGTAATAGACAAGACCTACTCCTTGCTCAGAGAACTGGACTCAACACGCCCTATTCACCGCACAAGAATATATTTGACTAATAATAATCGTAAAACCTATGTATTGATATCTCTCTGTTAGTGTGTCAAGTGGGTGTAAAGCGGCATAAACACAGCAGTGAAAAGCAGCTAAACCCCATTATAAAAATAAATTACTTTGAAACACCCATGAAACAAAGGCAGTGAAAGAGAGAGAAAGTCTGACACAATGTGTTCAGGGGCTGGGATGCAACCTGGATTGACCATATCTAGACCCACAGCTGGATGAGACATAAGGGTGGACACTCTTGGGGCTGAGAGGTTTGGTGAGGTTGGGTGAGCAAACGCAGACCCTTTAAAGTAATACTGCGTGGTACCCATCGCATGGGTCCCAAATCTCCAGGTTCAAGGGCATCTTCCTATATCGAAAACATGCATGAGAAACCCAGAAGATGGTACACCGTGTGATGGGGAAAGGTTTCTAAAACGCACCTCATTTCTCATCTCCTTGTGCCCGGGTTCGCCATTCCAGCCGCTTTACCAGCAACCTCCCTACTTGGAGCATCAGCACCTTTCACCACCTGTTCCGTACAGGTTGCAATTTGTCCTGAGGATGAACGGGAAGACGGGGAACCAACGAGAGACTAGCTCTTGGTGTTGGGACAGGCACAGGTCACTCTATTTGCCCATCAGAAAGAAGAATTAACCACAGGCTCAGCCTGCCCACCGGAACCAGAACAGGGCCTGAAGCCATCCTGCGATTTTGCGGCCAGCTCCCATAAAAACGAGTTGTAAAATGGAGGTTCAGGGCACTGCAATTCACAAACCTGCAGAGTTATAAATGATAACTCTCGTCCACAAATATATTGAGGGAAGGCAAAGAAGAGGATTTGAAATCAAGGCAGAATTGCAGGAAACAGATTTCAGGAGGTAGATACGAATCGCCTTTAAAGCACATGAAAAGCGGAAAAACGTTGACAATGATGCCCTTGGCCATAAAGGGCGTATGCGTTTTTTCCTGAATATATTCAGGAAAAAACGCATACGCCCTATTTGGCCAACCAAGCAACCTGGAAAGGCAAATCAGCGCTACAAAGAAGTCTCGCTTCCCATCGGTCAAAAGGGCCATGCTGAAAAAAGTGTCAAAACCAGAAATGCAGGACAGCCCATGGAGAAATGGGAGCCTTGCTACACTGATGGGCGGGATGTAAATTGCCAAGAGCCACTCTGGAGAAGAGTCCGGTGAGTCCTGAAACATCTGAAAAACACAGCTTAGAGAGCATAGGGCACTTCCACTCATGGGGGTATAAATTGGGAAAATTAAAAATCAGCAAGACACAAGCACCCCAAAGTTTAGGGCTGCTCTGTTGACCAGGACCTCCACTTCATTCCATCTTAAATATCCCAGGAAAGAGAAAAATGGATAAAGAAGTTGTGGTCCTTATATACAATGGAATATCACTCAGCCATGAAATCAATGTCGTAAGGTTAGTAGCAGCATGATGAGTGGATTTAGGTACGACGATTCTAAGTGAAATAAGTCACACAGAAAAGGACACTTCTCATAAGGTATCACTGATAGAGGGAATGTAAAAACCGTTACACTTGAACTGAATTACAAAACAGAACAGAGTCACACATGCAGAAAACACACTATGGCTGCCTAACGGGAAAGGTGAGGTGGGGTGATACATAAAACAAGGGTATCAAATTAGCTCAGATACCGTTCCATAAACCCAATATGTAATAGACAAGACCTACTCCTTGCTCAGAGAACTGGACTCAACACGCCCTATTCACCGCACAAGAATATATCTGACTAATAATAATCGTAAAACCTATGTATTGATATGTCTCTGTTAGTGTGTCAAGTGGGTGTAAAGCGGCATAAACACAGCAGTGAAAAGCAGCTAAACCCCATTATAAAAATAAATTACTTTGAAACACCCATGAAACAAAGACAGTGATAGAGAGAGAAATTCTTACACAATGCGTTCAGGGGCTGTGATGCAACCTGGATTAACCATATCTAGACGCACAGCTGGATGAGACATAAGGGTGGACACTCTTGGGGCTGAGAGGTTTGGTGAGGTTGGGTGAGCAAACGCAGACCCTTTAAAGTAATACTGCGTGGTACCCATCGCATGGGTCCCAAATCTCCAGGTTCAAGGGCATCTTCCTACATCAAAAACATGCATGAGAAACCCAGAAGATGGTACACCGTGTGATGGGGAAAGGTTTCTAAAACGCACCTCATTTCTCATCTCCTTGTGCCCGGGTTCGCCATTCCAGCCGCTTTACTAGCAAGCTCCCTACGTGGAGCATCAGCACCTTTAACCTCCTGTTCCGTACAGGTTGCAATTTGTCCTGAGGATAAACAGGAAGACGTGGAACCAACGAGAGACTAGCTCTTGGTGTTGGGACAGACACAGGTCACTCTATTTTCCCATCAGAAAGAAGAATTAACCACAGGCTCAGCCTGCCCCCCGGAACCAGAACAGGGCCTGAAGCCATTCTGCGATTTTGCGGCCAGCTCCCATAAAAACGAGTTGTAAAATGGAGGTTCAGGGCACTGCAATTCACAAACCTGCAGAGTTATAATTGATAACTCTCGTCCACAAATATATTGAGGGAAGGCAAAGAAGAGGATTTGAAATCAAGGCAGAATTGCAGGAAACAGATTTCAGGAGGTAGATACGAATCGCCTTTAAAGCACATGAAAAGCGGCAAAACGTTGACAATGATGCCCTTGGCCAAAAAGGGCGTATGCGTTTTTTCCTGAATATATTCAGGAAAAAACGCATACGCCCTTTGTGGCCAACCAAGCAACCTGGAAAGGCAAATCAGCACTTCAAAGAAGTCTCGCTTCCCATCGGTCAAAAGGGCCATGCTGAAAAAAGTGTCAAAACCAGAAATGCAGGACAGGCCATGGAGAAATGGGAGCCTTGCTACACTGATGGGCGGGATGTAAATTGCCAAGAGCCACTCTGGAGAAGTGTCCGGTGAGTCCTGAAACATCTGAAAAACACAGCTTAGAGAGCATAGGGCACTTCCACTCATGGGGGTATAAATTGGGAAAATTAAAAATCAGCAAGACACAAGCACCCCAAAGTTTAGGGCTGCTCTGTTGACCAGGACCTCCACTTCATTCCACCTTAAATATCCCAGGAAAGAGAAAAATGGATAAAGAAGTTGTGGTCCTTATGTACAATGGAATATCACTCAGCCAGGAAATCAATGTCGTAAGGTTAGTAGCAGCATGATGAGTGGATTTAGGTACGACGATTCTAAGTGAAATAAGTCACACAGAAAAGGACACTTCTCATAAGGTATCACTGATAGAGGGAATGTAAAAACCGTTACACTTGATCTGAATTACAAAACAGAACAGAGTCACACATGCAGAAAACACACTATGGCTGCTTAACGGGAAAGGTGAGGTGGGGTGATACATAAAACAAGGGTATCAAATTAGCTCAGATACCGTTCCATAAACCCAATATGTAATAGACAAGACCTACTCCTTGCTCAGAGAACTGGACTCAACACTCCCTATTCACCGCACAAGAATATATCTGACTAATAATAATCGTAAAACCTATGTATTGATATCTGTCTGTTAGTGTGTCAA
Organism: Balaenoptera borealis; assembly: GCF_965194805.1. Classification (NCBI taxonomy): domain Eukaryota; kingdom Metazoa; phylum Chordata; class Mammalia; order Artiodactyla; family Balaenopteridae; genus Balaenoptera; species Balaenoptera borealis. The sequence continues at coordinate 303,709 of NW_028123493.1, read as the reverse complement.
GTGGGTGTAAAGCGGCATAAACACAGCAGTGAAAAGCAGCTAAACCCCATTATAAAAATAAATTACTTTGAAACACCCATGAAACAAAGACAGTGAAAGAGAGAGAAATTCTTACACAATGCGTTCAGGGGCTGTGATGCAACCTGGATTGACCATATCTAGACGCACAGCTGGATGAGACATAAGGGTGGACACTCTTGGGGCTGAGAGGTTTGGTGAGGTTGGGTGAGCAAACGCAGACCCTTTAAAGTAATACTGCGTGGTACCCATCGCATGGGTCCCAAATCTCCAGGTTCAAGGGCATCTTCCTACATCAAAAACATGCATGAGAAACCCAGAAGATGGTACACCGTGTGATGGGGAAAGGTTTCTAAAACGCACCTCATTTCTCATCTCCTTGTGCCCGGGTTCGCCATTCCAGCCGCTTTACTAGCAAGCTCCCTACTTGGAGCATCAGCACCTTTAACCTCCTGTTCCGTACAGGTTGCACTTTGTCCTGAGGATAAACGGGAAGACGTGGAACCAACGAGAGACTAGCTCTTGGTGTTGGGACAGGCACAGGTCACTCTATTTTCCCATCAGAAAGAAGAATTAACCACAGGCTCAGCCTGCCCCCCGGAACCAGAACAGGGCCTGAAGCCATTCTGCGCTTTTGCGGCCAGCTCCCATAAAAACGAGTTGTAAAATGGAGGTTCAGGGCACTGCAATTCACAAACCTGCAGAGTTATAAATGATAACTCTCGTCCACAAATATATTGAGGGAAGGCAAAGAAGAGGATTTGAAATCAAGGCAGAATTGCAGGAAACAGATTTCAGGAAGTAGATACGAATCGCCTTTAAAGCACATGAAAAGCGGCAAAACGTTGACAATGATGCCCTTGGCCAAAAAGGGCGTATGCGTATTTTCCTGAATATATTCAGGAAAAAACGCATACGCCCTATTTGGCCAACCAAGCAACCTGGAAAGGCAAATCAGCGCTACAAAGAAGTCTCGCTTCCCATCGGTCAAAAGGGCCATGCTGAAAAAAGTGTCAAAACCAGAAATGCAGGACAGGCCATGGAGAAATGGGAGCCTTGCTACACTGATGGGCGGGATGTAAATTGCCAAGAGCCACTCTGGAGAAGTGTCCGGTGAGTCCTGAAACATCTGAAAAACACAGCTTAGAGAGCATAGGGCACTTCCACTCATGGGGGTATAAATTGGGAAAATTAAAAATCAGCAAGACACAAGCACCCCAAAGTTTAGGGCTGCTCTGTTGATCAGGACCTCCACTTCATTCCATCTTAAATATCCCAGGAAAGAGAAAAATGGATAAAGAAGTTGTGGTCCTTATATACAATGGAATATCACTCAGCCATGAAATCAATGTCGTAAGGTTAGTAGCAGCATGATGAGTGGATTTAGGTACGACGATTCTAAGTGAAATAAGTCACACAGAAAAGGACACTTCTCATAAGGTATCACTGATAGAGGGAATGTAAAAACCGTTACACTTGAACTGAATTACAAAACAGAACAGAGTCACACATGCAGAAAACACACTATGGCTGCCTAACGGGAAAGGTGAGGTGGGGTGATACATAAAACAAGGGTATCAAATTAGCTCAGATACCGTTCCATAAACCCAATATGTAATAGACAAGACCTACTCCTTGCTCAGAGAACTGGACTCAACACGCCCTATTCACCGCACAAGAATATATCTGACTAATAATAATCGTAAAACCTATGTATTGATATCTCTCTGTTAGTGTGTCAAGTGGGTGTAAAGCGGCATAAACACAGCAGTGAAAAGCAGCTAAACCCCATTATAAAAATAAATTACTTTGAAATACCCATGAAACAAAGACAGTGATAGAGAGAGAAATTCTTACACAATGCGTTCAGGGGCTGTGATGCAACCTGGATTGACCATATCTAGACCCACAGCTGGATGAGACATAAGGGTGGACACTGTTGGGGCTGAGAGGTTTGGTGAGGTTGGGTGAGCAAACGCAGACCCTTTAAAGTAATACTGCGTGGTACCCATCGCATGGGTCCCAAATCTCCAGGTTCAAGGGCATCTTCCTACATCAAAAACATGCATGAGAAACCCAGAAGATGGTACACCGTGTGATGGGGAAAGGTTTCTAAAACGCACCTCATTTCTCATCTCCTTGTGCCCGGGTTCGCCATTCCAGCCGCTTTCCTAGCAAGCTCCCTACTTGGAGCATCAGCACCTTTAACCTCCTGTTCCGTACAGGTTGCACTTTGTCCTGAGGATAAACGGGAAGACGTGGAACCAACGAGAGACTAGCTCTTGGTGTTGGGACAGGCACAGGTCACTCTATTTTCCCATCAGGAAGAAGAATTAACCACAGGCTCAGCCTGCCCCCCGGAACCAGAACAGGGCCTGAAGCCATTCTGCGCTTTTGCGGCCAGCTCCCATAAAAACGAGTTGTAAAATGGAGGTTCAGGGCACTGCAATTCACAAACCTGCAGAGTTATAAATGATAACTCTCGTCCACAAATATATTGAGGGAAGGCAAAGAAGAAGATTTGAAATCAAGGCAGAATTGCACGAAACAGATTTCAGGAGGTAGATACGAATCGCCTTTAAAGCACATGAAAAGCGGCAAAACGTTGACAATGATGCCCTTGGCCAAAAAGGGCGTATGCGTTTTTTCCTGAATATATTCAGGAAAAAACGCATACGCCCTTTTTGGCCAACCAAGCAACCTGGAAAGGCAAATCAGCGCTACAAAGAAGTCTCGCTTCCCATCGGTCAAAAGGGCCATGCTGAAAAAAGTGTCAAAACCAGAAATGCAGGACAGGCCATGGAGAAATGGGAGCCTTGCTACACTGATGGGCGGGATGTAAATTGCCAAGAGCCACTCTGGAGAAGTGTCCAGTGAGTCCTGAAACATCTGAAAAACACAGCTTAGAGAGCATAGGGCACTTCCACTCATGGGGGTATAAATTGGGAAAATTAAAAATCAGCAAGACACAAGCACCCCAAAGTTTAGGGCTGCTCTGTTGACCAGGACCTCCACTTCATTCCACCTTCAATATCCCAGGAAAGAGAAAAATGGATAAAGAAGTTGTGGTCCTTATGTACAATGGAATATCACTCAGCCAGGAAATCAATGTCGTAAGGTTACTAGCAGCATGATGAGTGGATTTAGGTACGACGATTCTAAGTGAAATAAGTCACACAGAAAAGGACACTTCTCATAAGGTATCACTGATAGAGGGAATGTAAAAACCGTTACACTTGAACTGAATTACAAAACAGAACAGAGTCACACATGCAGAAAACACACTATGGCTGCCTAACGGGAAAGGTGAGGTGGGGTGATACATAAAACAAGGGTATCAAATTAGCTCAGATACCGTTCCATAAACCCAATATGTAATAGACAAGACCTACTCCTTGCTCAGAGAACTGGACTCAACACGCCCTATTCACCGCACAAGAATATATCTGACTAATAATAATCGTAAAACCTATGTATTGATATCTCTCTGTTAGTGTGTCAAGTGGGTGTAAAGCGGCATAAACACAGCAGTGAAAAGCAGCTAAACCCCATTATAAAAATAAATTACTTTGAAACACCCATGAAACAAAGACAGTGATAGAGAGAGAAATTCTTACACAATGCGTTCAGGGGCTGTGATGCAACCTGGATTAACCATATCTAGACGCACAGCTGGATGAGACATAAGGGTGGACACTCTTGGGGCTGAGAGGTTTGGTGAGGTTGGGTGAGCAAACGCAGACCCTTTAAAGTAATACTGCGTGGTACCATCGCATGGGTCCCAAATCTCCAGGTTCAAGGGCATCTTCCTACATCAAAAACATGCATGAGAAACCCAGAAGATGGTACACCGTGTGATGGGGAAAGGTTTCTAAAACGCACCTCATTTCTCATCTCCTTGTGCCCGGGTTCGCCATTCCAGCCGCTTTACTAGCAAGCTCCCTACGTGGAGCATCAGCACCTTTAACCTCCTGTTCCGTACAGGTTGCAATTTGTCCTGAGGATAAACAGGAAGACGTGGAACCAACGAGAGACTAGCTCTTGGTGTTGGGACAGGCACAGGTCACTCTATTTTCCCATCAGAAAGAAGAATTAACCACAGGCTCAGTCTGCCCCCCTGAGCCAGAACAGGGCCTGAAGCCATTCTGCGATTTTGTGGCCAGCTCCCATAAAAACGAGTTGTAAAATGGAGGTTCAGGGCACTGCAATTCACAAACCTGCAGAGTTATAAATGATAACTCTCGTCCACAAATATATTGAGGGAAGGCAAAGAAGAGGATTTGAAATCAAGGCAGAATTGCAGGAAACAGATTTCAGGAGGTAGATACGAATCGCCTTTAAAGCACATGAAAAGCGGCAAAACGTTGACAATGATGCCCTTGGCCATAAAGGGCGTATGCGTTTTTTCCTGAATATATTCAGGAAAAAACGCATACGCCCTATTTGGCCAACCAAGCAACCTGGAAAGGCAAATCAGCGCTACAAAGAAGTCTCGCTTCCCATCGGTCAAAAGGGCCATGCTGAAAAAAGTGTCAAAACCAGAAATGCAGGACAGGCCATGGAGAAATGGGAGCCTTGCTACACTGATGGGCGGGATGTAAATTGCCAAGAGCCACTCTGGAGAAGAGTCCGGTGAGTCCTGAAACATCTGAAAAACACAGCTTAGAGAGCATAGGGCACTTCCACTCATGGGGGTATAAATTGGGAAAATTAAAAATCAGCAAGACACAAGCACCCCAAAGTTTAGGGCTGCTCTGTTGACCAGAACCTCCACTTCATTCCACCTTAAATATCCCAGGAAAGAGAAAAATGGATAAAGAATTTGTGGTCCTTATGTACAATGGAATATCACTCAGCCAGGAAATCAATGTCGTAAGGTTAGTAGCAGCATGATGAGTGGATTTAGGTACGACGATTCTAAGTGAAATAAGTCACACAGAAAAGGACACTTCTCATAAGGTATCACTGATAGAGGGAATGTAAAAACCGTTACACTTGAACTGAATTACAAAACAGAACAGAGTCACACATGCAGAAAACACACTATGGCTGCTTAACGGGAAAGGTGAGGTGGGGTGATACATAAAACAAGGGTATCAAATTAGCTCAGATACCGTTCCATAAACCCAATATGTAATAGACAAGACCTACTCCTTGCTCAGAGAACTGGACTCAACACGCCCTATTCACCGCACAAGAATATATCTGACTAATAATAATCGTAAAACCTATGTATTGATATCTCTCTGTTAGTGTGTCAAGTGGGTGTAAAGCGGCATAAACACAGCAGTGAAAAGCAGCTAAACCCCATTATAAAAATAAATTACTTTGAAACACCCATGAAACAAAGACAGTGAAAGAGAGAGAAATTCTTACACAATGCGTTCAGGGGCTGTGATGCAACCTGGATTGACCATATCTAGACGCACAGCTGGATGAGACATAAGGGTGGACACTCTTGGGGCTGAGAGGTTTGGTGAGGTTGGGTGAGCAAACGCAGACCCTTTAAAGTAATACTGCGTGGTACCCATCGCATGGGTCCCAAATCTCCAGGTTCAAGGGCATCTTCCTACATCAAAAACATGCATGAGAAACCCAGAAGATGGTACACCGTGTGATGGGGAAAGGTTTCTAAAACGCACCTCATTTCTCATCTCCTTGTGCCCGGGTTCGCCATTCCAGCCGCTTTACTAGCAAGCTCCCTACTTGGAGCATCAGCACCTTTAACCTCCTGTTCCGTACAGGTTGCACTTTGTCCTGAGGATAAACGGGAAGACGTGGAACCAACGAGAGACTAGCTCTTGGTGTTGGGACAGGCACAGGTCACTCTATTTTCCCATCAGAAAGAAGAATTAACCACAGGCTCAGCCTGCCCCCCGGAACCAGAACAGGGCCTGAAGCCATTCTGCGCTTTTGCGGCCAGCTCCCATAAAAACGAGTTGTAAAATGGAGGTTCAGGGCACTGCAATTCACAAACCTGCAGAGTTATAAATGATAACTCTCGTCCACAAATATATTGAGGGAAGGCAAAGAAGAGGATTTGAAATCAAGGCAGAATTGCAGGAAACAGATTTCAGGAGGTAGATACGAATCGCCTTTAAAGCACATGAAAAGCGGCAAAACGTTGACAATGATGCCCTTGGCCAAAAAGGGCGTATGCGTATTTTCCTGAATATATTCAGGAAAAAACGCATACGCCCTTTTTGGCCAACCAAGCAACCTGGAAAGGCAAATCAGCGCTACAAAGAAGTCTCGCTTCCCATCGGTCAAAAGGGCCATGCTGAAAAAAGTGTCAAAACCAGAAATGCAGGACAGGCCATGGAGAAATGGGAGCCTTGCTACACTGATGGGCGGGATGTAAATTGCCAAGAGCCACTCTGGAGAAGAGTCCGGTGAGTCCTGAAACATCTGAAAAACACAGCTTAGAGAGCATAGGGCACTTCCACTCATGGGGGTATAAATTGGGAAAATGAAAAATCAGCAAGACACAAGCACCCCAAAGTTTAGGGCTGCTCTGTTGACCAGGACCTCCACTTCATTCCACCTTAAATATCCCAGGAAAGAGAAAAATGGATAAAGAAGTTGTGGTCCTTATGTACAATGGAATATCACTCAGCCATGAAATCAATGTCATAAGGTTAGGAGCAGCATGATGAGTGGATTTAGGTACGACGATTCTAAGTGAAATAAGTCACACAGAAAAGGACACTTCTCATAAGGTATCACTGATAGAGGGAATGTAAAAACCGTTACACTTGAACTGAATTACAAAACAGAACAGAGTCACACATGCAGAAAACACACTATGGCTGCCTAACGGGAAAGGTGAGGTGGGGTGATACATAAAACAAGGGTATCAAATTAGCTCAGATACCGTTCCATAAACCCAATATGTAATAGACAAGACCTACTCCTTGCTCAGAGAACTGGACTCAACACGCCCTATTCACTGCACAAGAATATATCTGACTAATAATAATCGTAAAACCTATGTATTGATATCTCTCTGTTAGTGTGTCAAGTGGGTGTAAAGCGGCATAAACACAGCAGTGAAAAGCAGCTAAACCCCATTATAAAAATAAATTACTTTGAAATGCCCATGAAACAAAGACAGTGATAGAGAGAGAAATTCTTACACAATGCGTTCAGGGGCTGTGATGCAACCTGGATTGACCATATCTAGACCCACAGCTGGATGAGACATAAGGGTGGACACTCTTGGGGCTGAGAGGTTTGGTGAGGTTGGGTGAGCAAACGCAGACCCTTTAAAGTAATACTGCGTGGTACCCATCGCATGGGTCCCAAATCTCCAGGTTCAAGGGCATCTTCCTACATCAAAAACATGCATGAGAAACCCAGAAGATGGTACACCGTGTGATGGGGAAAGGTTTCTAAAACGCACCTCATTTCTCATCTCCTTGTGCCCGGGTTCGCCATTCCAGCCGCTTTCCTAGCAAGCTCCCTACTTGGAGCATCAGCACCTTTAACCTCCTGTTCCGTACAGGTTGCACTTTGTCCTGAGGATAAACGGGAAGACGTGGAACCAACGAGAGACTAGCTCTTGGTGTTGGGACAGGCACAGGTCACTCTATTTTCCCATCAGGAAGAAGAATTAACCACAGGCTCAGCCTGCCCCCCGGAACCAGAACAGGGCCTGAAGCCATTCTGCGCTTTTGCGGCCAGCTCCCATAAAAACGAGTTGTAAAATGGAGGTTCAGGGCACTGCAATTCACAAACCTGCAGAGTTATAAATGATAACTCTCGTCCACAAATATATTGAGGGAAGGCAAAGAAGAGGATTTGAAATCAAGGCAGAATTGCAGGAAACAGATTTCAGGAGGTAGATACGAATCGCCTTTAAAGCACATGAAAAGCGGCAAAACGTTGACAATGATGCCCTTGGCCAAAAAGGGCGTATGCGTATTTTCCTGAATATATTCAGGAAAAAACGCATACGCCCTTTTTGGCCAACCAAGCAACCTGGAAAGGCAAATCAGCGCTACAAAGAAGTCTCGCTTCCCATCGGTCAAAAGGGCCATGCTGAAAAAAGTGTCAAAACCAGAAATGCAGGACAGGCCATGGAGAAATGGGAGCCTTGCTACACTGATGGGCGGGATGTAAATTGCCAAGAGCCACTCTGGAGAAGAGTCCGGTGAGTCCTGAAACATCTGAAAAACACAGCTTAGAGAGCATAGGGCACTTCCACTCATGGGGGTATAAATTGGGAAAATGAAAAATCAGCAAGACACAAGCACCCCAAAGTTTAGGGCTGCTCTGTTGACCAGGACCTCCACTTCATTCCACCTTAAATATCCCAGGAAAGAGAAAAATGGATAAAGAAGTTGTGGTCCTTATGTACAATGGAATATCACTCAGCCATGAAATCAATGTCATAAGGTTAGGAGCAGCATGATGAGTGGATTTAGGTACGACGATTCTAAGTGAAATAAGTCACACAGAAAAGGACACTTCTCATAAGGTATCACTGATAGAGGGAATGTAAAAACCGTTACACTTGAACTGAATTACAAAACAGAACAGAGTCACACATGCAGAAAACACACTATGGCTGCCTAACGGGAAAGGTGAGGTGGGGTGATACATAAAACAAGGGTATCAAATTAGCTCAGATACCGTTCCATAAACCCAATATGTAATAGACAAGACCTACTCCTTGCTCAGAGAACTGGACTCAACACGCCCTATTCACCGCACAAGAATATATCTGACTAATAATAATCGTAAAACCTATGTATTGATATCTCTCTGTTAGTGTGTCAAGTGGGTGTAAAGCGGCATAAACACAGCAGTGAAAAGCAGCTAAACCCCATTATAAAAATAAATTACTTTGAAACACCCATGAAACAAAGACAGTGATAGAGAGAGAAATTCTTACACAATGCGTTCAGGGGCTGTGATGCAACCTGGATTAACCATATCTAGACGCACAGCTGGATGAGACATAAGGGTGGACACTCTTGGGGCTGAGAGGTTTGGTGAGGTTGGGTGAGCAAACGCAGACCCTTTAAAGTAATACTGCGTGGTACCATCGCATGGGTCCCAAATCTCCAGGTTCAAGGGCATCTTCCTACATCAAAAACATGCATGAGAAACCCAGAAGATGGTACACCGTGTGATGGGGAAAGGTTTCTAAAACGCACCTCATTTCTCATCTCCTTGTGCCCGGGTTCGCCATTCCAGCCGCTTTACTAGCAAGCTCCCTACGTGGAGCATCAGCACCTTTAACCTCCTGTTCCGTACAGGTTGCAATTTGTCCTGAGGATAAACAGGAAGACGTGGAACCAACGAGAGACTAGCTCTTGGTGTTGGGACAGGCACAGGTCACTCTATTTTCCCATCAGAAAGAAGAATTAACCACAGGCTCAGTCTGCCCCCCTGAGCCAGAACAGGGCCTGAAGCCATTCTGCGATTTTGTGGCCAGCTCCCATAAAAACGAGTTGTAAAATGGAGGTTCAGGGCACTGCAATTCACAAACCTGCAGAGTTATAAATGATAACTCTCGTCCACAAATATATTGAGGGAAGGCAAAGAAGAGGATTTGAAATCAAGGCAGAATTGCAGGAAACAGATTTCAGGAGGTAGATACGAATCGCCTTTAAAGCACATGAAAAGCGGCAAAACGTTGACAATGATGCCCTTGGCCATAAAGGGCGTATGCGTTTTTTCCTGAATATATTCAGGAAAAAACGCATACGCCCTATTTGGCCAACCAAGCAACCTGGAAAGGCAAATCAGCGCTACAAAGAAGTCTCGCTTCCCATCGGTCAAAAGGGCCATGCTGAAAAAAGTGTCAAAACCAGAAATGCAGGACAGGCCATGGAGAAATGGGAGCCTTGCTACACTGATGGGCGGGATGTAAATTGCCAAGAGCCACTCTGGAGAAGAGTCCGGTGAGTCCTGAAACATCTGAAAAACACAGCTTAGAGAGCATAGGGCACTTCCACTCATGGGGGTATAAATTGGGAAAATTAAAAATCAGCAAGACACAAGCACCCCAAAGTTTAGGGCTGCTCTGTTGACCAGAACCTCCACTTCATTCCACCTTAAATATCCCAGGAAAGAGAAAAATGGATAAAGAATTTGTGGTCCTTATGTACAATGGAATATCACTCAGCCAGGAAATCAATGTCGTAAGGTTAGTAGCAGCATGATGAGTGGATTTAGGTACGACGATTCTAAGTGAAATAAGTCACACAGAAAAGGACACTTCTCATAAGGTATCACTGATAGAGGGTATGTAAAAACCGTTACACTTGAACTGAATTACAAAACAGAACAGAGTCACACATGCAGAAAACACACTATGGCTGCCTAACGGGAAAGGTGAGGTGGGGTGATACATAAAACAAGGGTATCAAATTAGCTCAGATACCGTTCCATAAACCCAATATGTAATAGACAAGACCTACTCCTTGCTCAGAGAACTGGACTCAACACGCCCTATTCACCGCACAAGAATATATCTGACTAATAATAATCGTAAAACCTATGTATTGATATCTCTCTGTTAGTGTGTCAAGTGGGTGTAAAGCGGCATAAACACAGCAGTGAAAAGCAGCTAAACCCCATTATAAAAATAAATTACTTTGAAATGCCCATGAAACAAAGACAGTGATAGAGAGAGAAATTCTTACACAATGCGTTCAGGGGCTGTGATGCAACCTGGATTGACCATATCTAGACCCACAGCTGGATGAGACATAAGGGTGGACACTCTTGGGGCTGAGAGGTTTGGTGAGGTTGGGTGAGCAAACGCAGACCCTTTAAAGTAATACTGCGTGGTACCCATCGCATGGGTCCCAAATCTCCAGGTTCAAGGGCATCTTCCTACATCAAAAACATGCATGAGAAACCCAGAAGATGGTACACCGTGTGATGGGGAAAGGTTTCTAAAACGCACCTCATTTCTCATCTCCTTGTGCCCGGGTTCGCCATTCCAGCCGCTTTCCTAGCAAGCTCCCTACTTGGAGCATCAGCACCTTTAACCTCCTGTTCCGTACAGGTTGCACTTTGTCCTGAGGATAAACGGGAAGACGTGGAACCAACGAGAGACTAGCTCTTGGTGTTGGGACAGGCACAGGTCACTCTATTTTCCCATCAGGAAGAAGAATTAACCACAGGCTCAGCCTGCCCCCCGGAACCAGAACAGGGCCTGAAGCCATTCTGCGCTTTTGCGGCCAGCTCCCATAAAAACGAGTTGTAAAATGGAGGTTCAGGGCACTGCAATTCACAAACCTGCAGAGTTATAAATGATAACTCTCGTCCACAAATATATTGAGGGAAGGCAAAGAAGAGGATTTGAAATCAAGGCAGAATTGCAGGAAACAGATTTCAGGAGGTAGATACGAATCGCCTTTAAAGCACATGAAAAGCGGCAAAACGTTGACAATGATGCCCTTGGCCAAAAAGGGCGTATGCGTATTTTCCTGAATATATTCAGGAAAAAACGCATACGCCCTTTTTGGCCAACCAAGCAACCTGGAAAGGCAAATCAGCGCTACAAAGAAGTCTCGCTTCCCATCGGTCAAAAGGGCCATGCTGAAAAAAGTGTCAAAACCAGAAATGCAGGACAGGCCATGGAGAAATGGGAGCCTTGCTACACTGATGGGCGGGATGTAAATTGCCAAGAGCCACTCTGGAGAAGAGTCCGGTGAGTCCTGAAACATCTGAAAAACACAGCTTAGAGAGCATAGGGCACTTCCACTCATGGGGGTATAAATTGGGAAAATGAAAAATCAGCAAGACACAAGCACCCCAAAGTTTAGGGCTGCTCTGTTGACCAGGACCTCCACTTCATTCCACCTTAAATATCCCAGGAAAGAGAAAAATGGATAAAGAAGTTGTGGTCCTTATGTACAATGGAATATCACTCAGCCAGGAAATCAATGTCGTAAGGTTACTAGCAGCATGATGAGTGGATTTAGGTACGACGATTCTAAGTGAAATAAGTCACACAGAAAAGGACACTTCTCATAAGGTATCACTGATAGAGGGAATGTAAAAACCGTTACACTTGAACTGAATTACAAAACAGAACAGAGTCACACATGCAGAAAACACACTATGGCTGCTTAACGGGAAAGGTGAGGTGGGGTGATACATAAAACAAGGGTTTCAAATTAGCTCAGATACCGTTCCATAAACCCAATATGTAATAGACAAGACCTACTCCTTGCTCAGAGAACTGGACTCAACACGCCCTATTCACCGCACAAGAATATATCTGACTAGTAATAATCGTAAAACCTATGTATTGATATCTCTCTGTTAGTGTGTCAAGTGGGTGTAAAGCGGCATAAACACAGCAGTGAAAAGCAGCTAAATCCCATTATGAAAATAAATTACTTTGAAAAACCCATGAAACAAAGACAGTGAAAGAGATAGAAATTCTTACACAATGCGTTCAGGGGCTGTGATGCAACCTGGATTGACCATATCTAGACGCACAGCTGGATGAGACATAAGGGTGGACACTCTTGGGGCTGAGAGGTTTGGTGAGGTTGGGTGAGCAAATGCAGACCCTTTAAAGTAATACTGCGTGGTACCCATCGCATGGGTCCCAAATCTCCAGGTTCAAGGGCATCTTCCTACATCAAAAACATGCATGAGAAACCCAGAAGATGGTACACCGTGTGATGGGGAAAGGTTTCTAAAACGCACCTCATTTCTCATCTCCTTGTGCCCGGGTTCGCCATTCCAGCCGCTTTACTAGCAAGCTCCCTACTTGGAGCATCAGCACCTTTAACCTCCTGTTCCGTACAGGTTGCAATTTGTCCTGAGGATAAACGGGAAGACGTGGAACTAACGAGAGACTAGCTCTTGGTGTTGGGACAGGCACAGGTCACTCTATTTTCCCATCAGAAAGAAGAATTAACCGCAGGCTCAGTCTGCCCCCCTGAGCCAGAACAGGGCCTGAAGCCATTCTGCGATTTTGCGGCCAGCTCCCATAAAAACGAGTTGTAAAATGGAGGTTCAGGGCACTGCAATTCACAAACCTGCAGAGTTATAAATGATAACTCTCGTCCACAAATATATTGAGGGAAGGCAAAGAAGAGGATTTGAAATCAAGGCAGAATTGCAGGAAACAGATTTCAGGAGGTAGATACGAATCACCTTTAAAGCACATGAAAAGCGGCAAAACGTTGACAATGATGCCCTTGGCCATAAAGGGCGTATGCGTTTTTTCCTGAATATATTCAGGAAAAAACGCATACGCCCTATTTGGCCAACCAAGCAACCTGGAAAGGCAAATCAGCGCTACAAAGAAGTCTCGCTTCCCATCGGTCAAAAGGGCCATGCTGAAAAAAGTGTCAAAACCAGAAATGCAGGACAGGCCATGGAGAAATGGGAGCCTTGCTACACTGATGGGCGGGATGTAAATTGCCAAGAGCCACTCTGGAGAAGTGTCCGGTGAGTCCTGAAACATCTGAAAAACACAGCTTAGAGAGCATAGGGCACTTCCACTCATGGGGGTATAAATTGGGAAAATTAAAAATCAGCAAGACACAAGCACCCCAAAGTTTAGGGCTGCTCTGTTGACCAGAACCTCCACTTCATTCCACCTTAAATATCCCAGGAAAGAGAAAAATGGATAAAGAAGTTGTGGTCCTTATGTACAATGGAATATCACTCAGCCAGGAAATCAATGTCGTAAGGTTAGTAGCAGCATGATGAGTGGATTTAGGTACGACGATTCTAAGTGAAATAAGTCACACAGAAAAGGACACTTCTCATAAGGTATCACTGATAGAGGGAATGTAAAAACCGTTACACTTGAACTGAATTACAAAACAGAACAGAGTCACACATGCAGAAAACACACTATGGCTGCCTAACGGGAAAGGTGAGGTGGGGTGATACATAAAACAAGGGTATCAAATTAGCTCAGATACCGTTCCATAAACCCAATATGTAATAGACAAGACCTACTCCTTGCTCAGAGAACTGGACTCAACACGCCCTATTCACCGCACAAGAATATATCTGACTAATAATAATCGTAAAACCTATGTATTGATATCTCTCTGTTAGTGTGTCAAGTGGGTGTAAAGCGGCATAAACACAGCAGTGAAAAGCAGCTAAACCCCATTATAAAAATAAATTACTTTGAAATACCCATGAAACAAAGACAGTGATAGAGAGAGAAATTCTTACACAATGCGTTCAGGGGCTGTGATGCAACCTGGATTGACCATATCTAGACGCACAGCTGGATGAGACATAAGGGTGGACACTCTTGGGGCTGAGAGGTTTGGTGAGGTTGGGTGAGCAAACGCAGACCCTTTAAAGTAATACTGCGTGGTACCCATCGCATGGGTCCCAAATCTCCAGGTTCAAGGGCTTCTTCCTACATCAAAAACATGCATGAGAAACCCAGAAGATGGTACACCGTGTGATGGGGAAAGGTTTCTAAAACGCACCTCATTTCTCATCTCCTTGTGCCCGGGTTCGCCATTCCAGCCGCTTTACTAGCAAGCTCCCTACGTGGAGCATCAGCACCTTTAACCTCCTGTTCCGTACAGGTTGCACTTTGTCCTGAGGATAAACGGGAAGACGTGGAACCAACGAGAGACTAGCTCTTGGTGTTGGGACAGGCACAGGTCACTCTATTTTCCCATCAGAAAGAAGAATTAACCACAGGCTCAGCCTGCCCCCCGGAACCAGAACAGGGCCTGAACCCATTCTGCGCTTTTGCGGCCAGCTCCCATAAAAACGAGTTGTAAAATGGAGGTTCAGGGCACTGCAATTCACAAACCTGCAGAGTTATAAATGATAACTCTCGTCCACAAATATATTGAGGGAGGGCAAAGAAGAAGATTTGAAATCAAGGCAGAATTGCACGAAACAGATTTCAGGAGGTAGATACGAATCGCCTTTAAAGCACATGAAAAGCGGCAAAACGTTGACAATGATGCCCTTGGCCAAAAAGGGCGTATGCGTTTTTTCCTGAATATATTCAGGAAAAAACGCATACGCCCTTTTTGGCCAACCAAGCAACCTGGAAAGGCAAATCAGCGCTACAAAGAAGTCTCGCTTCCCATCGGTCAAAAGGGCCATGCTGAAAAAAGTGTCAAAACCAGAAATGCAGGACAGGCCATGGAGAAATGGGAGCCTTGCTACACTGATGGGCGGGATGTAAATTGCCAAGAGCCACTCTGGAGAAGTGTCCAGTGAGTCCTGAAACATCTGAAAAACACAGCTTAGAGAGCATAGGGCACTTCCACTCATGGGGGTATAAATTGGGAAAATTAAAAATCAGCAAGACACAAGCACCCCAAAGTTTAGGGCTGCTCTGTTGACCAGGACCTCCACTTCATTCCACCTTAAATATCCCAGGAAAGAGAAAAATGGATAAAGAAGTTGTGGTCCTTATGTACAATGGAATATCACTCAGCCAGGAAATCAATGTCGTAAGGTTACTAGCAGCATGATGAGTGGATTTAGGTACGACGATTCTAAGTGAAATAAGTCACACAGAAAAGGACACTTCTCATAAGGTATCACTGATAGAGGGAATGTAAAAACCGTTACACTTGAACTGAATTACAAAACAGAACAGAGTCACACATACAGAAAACACACTATGGCTGCTTAACGGGAAAGGTGAGGTGGGGTGATACATAAAACAAGGGTTTCAAATTAGCTCAGATACCGTTCCATAAACCCAATATGTAATAGACAAGACCTACTCCTTGCTCAGAGAACTGGACTCAACACGCCCTATTCACCGCACAAGAATATATCTGACTAGTAATAATCGTAAAACCTATGTATTGATATCTCTCTGTTAGTGTGTCAAGTGGGTGTAAAGCGGCATAAACACAGCAGTGAAAAGCAGCTAAATCCCATTATGAAAATAAATTACTTTGAAAAACCCATGAAACAAAGACAGTGAAAGAGATAGAAATTCTTACACAATGCGTTCAGGGGCTGTGATGCAACCTGGATTGACCATATCTAGACGCACAGCTGGATGAGACATAAGGGTGGACACTCTTGGGGCTGAGAGGTTTGGTGAGGTTGGGTGAGCAAATGCAGACCCTTTAAAGTAATACTGCGTGGTACCCATCGCATGGGTCCCAAATCTCCAGGTTCAAGGGCATCTTCCTACATCAAAAACATGCATGAGAAACCCAGAAGATGGTACACCGTGTGATGGGGAAAGGTTTCTAAAACGCACCTCATTTCTCATCTCCTTGTGCCCGGGTTCGCCATTCCAGCCGCTTTACTAGCAAGCTCCCTACTTGGAGCATCAGCACCTTTAACCTCCTGTTCCGTACAGGTTGCAATTTGTCCTGAGGATAAACGGGAAGACGTGGAACTAACGAGAGACTAGCTCTTGGTGTTGGGACAGGCACAGGTCACTCTATTTTCCCATCAGAAAGAAGAATTAACCGCAGGCTCAGTCTGCCCCCCTGAGCCAGAACAGGGCCTGAAGCCATTCTGCGATTTTGCGGCCAGCTCCCATAAAAACGAGTTGTAAAATGGAGGTTCAGGGCACTGCAATTCACAAACCTGCAGAGTTATAAATGATAACTCTCGTCCACAAATATATTGAGGGAAGGCAAAGAAGAGGATTTGAAATCAAGGCAGAATTGCAGGAAACAGATTTCAGGAGGTAGATACGAATCACCTTTAAAGCACATGAAAAGCGGCAAAACGTTGACAATGATGCCCTTGGCCATAAAGGGCGTATGCGTTTTTTCCTGAATATATTCAGGAAAAAACGCATACGCCCTATTTGGCCAACCAAGCAACCTGGAAAGGCAAATCAGCGCTACAAAGAAGTCTCGCTTCCCATCGGTCAAAAGGGCCATGCTGAAAAAAGTGTCAAAACCAGAAATGCAGGACAGGCCATGGAGAAATGGGAGCCTTGCTACACTGATGGGCGGGATGTAAATTGCCAAGAGCCACTCTGGAGAAGTGTCCGGTGAGTCCTGAAACATCTGAAAAACACAGCTTAGAGAGCATAGGGCACTTCCACTCATGGGGGTATAAATTGGGAAAATTAAAAATCAGCAAGACACAAGCACCCCAAAGTTTAGGGCTGCTCTGTTGACCAGAACCTCCACTTCATTCCACCTTAAATATCCCAGGAAAGAGAAAAATGGATAAAGAAGTTGTGGTCCTTATGTACAATGGAATATCACTCAGCCAGGAAATCAATGTCGTAAGGTTAGTAGCAGCATGATGAGTGGATTTAGGTACGACGATTCTAAGTGAAATAAGTCACACAGAAAAGGACACTTCTCATAAGGTATCACTGATAGAGGGAATGTAAAAACCGTTACACTTGAACTGAATTACAAAACAGAACAGAGTCACACATGCAGAAAACACACTATGGCTGCTTAACGGGAAAGGTGAGGTGGGGTGATACATAAAACAAGGGTATCAAATTAGCTCAGATACCGTTCCATAAACCCAATATGTAATAGACAAGACCTACTCCTTGCTCAGAGAACTGGACTCAACACGCCCTATTCACCGCACAAGAATATATCTGACTAATAATAATCGTAAAACCTATGTATTGATATCTCTCTGTTAGTGTGTCAAGTGGGTGTAAAGCGGCATAAACACAGCAGTGAAAAGCAGCTAAACCCCATTATAAAAATAAATTACTTTGAAATACCCATGAAACAAAGACAGTGATAGAGAGAGAAATTCTTACACAATGCGTTCAGGGGCTGTGATGCAACCTGGATTGACCATATCTAGACGCACAGCTGGATGAGACATAAGGGTGGACACTCTTGGGGCTGAGAGGTTTGGTGAGGTTGGGTGAGCAAACGCAGACCCTTTAAAGTAATACTGCGTGGTACCCATCGCATGGGTCCCAAATCTCCAGGTTCAAGGGCTTCTTCCTACATCAAAAACATGCATGAGAAACCCAGAAGATGGTACACCGTGTGATGGGGAAAGGTTTCTAAAACGCACCTCATTTCTCATCTCCTTGTGCCCGGGTTCGCCATTCCAGCCGCTTTACTAGCAAGCTCCCTACGTGGAGCATCAGCACCTTTAACCTCCTGTTCCGTACAGGTTGCAATTTGTCCTGAGGATAAACAGGAAGACGTGGAACCAACGAGAGACTAGCTCTTGGTGTTGGGACAGGCACAGGTCACTCTATTTTCCCATCAGAAAGAAGAATTAACCACAGGCTCAGTCTGCCCCCCTGAGCCAGAACAGGGCCTGAAGCCATTCTGCGATTTTGTGGCCAGCTCCCATAAAAACGAGTTGTAAAATGGAGGTTCAGGGCACTGCAATTCACAAACCTGCAGAGTTATAAATGATAACTCTCGTCCACAAATATATTGAGGGAAGGCAAAGAAGAGGATTTGAAATCAAGGCAGAATTGCAGGAAACAGATTTCAGGAGGTAGATACGAATCGCCTTTAAAGCACATGAAAAGCGGCAAAACGTTGACAATGATGCCCTTGGCCATAAAGGGCGTATGCGTTTTTTCCTGAATATATTCAGGAAAAAACGCATACGCCCTATTTGGCCAACCAAGCAACCTGGAAAGGCAAATCAGCGCTACAAAGAAGTCTCGCTTCCCATCGGTCAAAAGGGCCATGCTGAAAAAAGTGTCAAAACCAGAAATGCAGGACAGGCCATGGAGAAATGGGAGCCTTGCTACACTGATGGGCGGGATGTAAATTGCCAAGAGCCACTCTGGAGAAGAGTCCGGTGAGTCCTGAAACATCTGAAAAACACAGCTTAGAGAGCATAGGGCACTTCCACTCATGGGGGTATAAATTGGGAAAATTAAAAATCAGCAAGACACAAGCACCCCAAAGTTTAGGGCTGCTCTGTTGACCAGAACCTCCACTTCATTCCACCTTAAATATCCCAGGAAAGAGAAAAATGGATAAAGAATTTGTGGTCCTTATGTACAATGGAATATCACTCAGCCAGGAAATCAATGTCGTAAGGTTAGTAGCAGCATGATGAGTGGATTTAGGTACGACGATTCTAAGTGAAATAAGTCACACAGAAAAGGACACTTCTCATAAGGTATCACTGATAGAGGGAATGTAAAAACCGTTACACTTGAACTGAATTACAAAACAGAACAGAGTCACACATGCAGAAAACACACTATGGCTGCTTAACGGGAAAGGTGAGGTGGGGTGATACATAAAACAAGGGTATCAAATTAGCTCAGATACCGTT
The DNA here is from genome assembly GCF_965194805.1 of Balaenoptera borealis. Classification (NCBI taxonomy): domain Eukaryota; kingdom Metazoa; phylum Chordata; class Mammalia; order Artiodactyla; family Balaenopteridae; genus Balaenoptera; species Balaenoptera borealis. Next base: position 284,494 of record NW_028123493.1, on the reverse strand, counting down.
CCATAAACCCAATATGTAATAGACAAGACCTACTCCTTGCTCAGAGAACTGGACTCAACACGCCCTATTCACCGCACAAGAATATATCTGACTAATAATAATCGTAAAACCTATGTATTGATATCTCTCTGTTAGTGTGTCAAGTGGGTGTAAAGCGGCATAAACACAGCAGTGAAAAGCAGCTAAACCCCATTATAAAAATAAATTACTTTGAAACACCCATGAAACAAAGACAGTGAAAGAGAGAGAAATTCTTACACAATGCGTTCAGGGGCTGTGATGCAACCTGGATTGACCATATCTAGACGCACAGCTGGATGAGACATAAGGGTGGACACTCTTGGGGCTGAGAGGTTTGGTGAGGTTGGGTGAGCAAACGCAGACCCTTTAAAGTAATACTGCGTGGTACCCATCGCATGGGTCCCAAATCTCCAGGTTCAAGGGCATCTTCCTACATCAAAAACATGCATGAGAAACCCAGAAGATGGTACACCGTGTGATGGGGAAAGGTTTCTAAAACGCACCTCATTTCTCATCTCCTTGTGCCCGGGTTCGCCATTCCAGCCGCTTTACTAGCAAGCTCCCTACTTGGAGCATCAGCACCTTTAACCTCCTGTTCCGTACAGGTTGCACTTTGTCCTGAGGATAAACGGGAAGACGTGGAACCAACGAGAGACTAGCTCTTGGTGTTGGGACAGGCACAGGTCACTCTATTTTCCCATCAGAAAGAAGAATTAACCACAGGCTCAGCCTGCCCCCCGGAACCAGAACAGGGCCTGAAGCCATTCTGCGCTTTTGCGGCCAGCTCCCATAAAAACGAGTTGTAAAATGGAGGTTCAGGGCACTGCAATTCACAAACCTGCAGAGTTATAAATGATAACTCTCGTCCACAAATATATTGAGGGAAGGCAAAGAAGAGGATTTGAAATCAAGGCAGAATTGCAGGAAACAGATTTCAGGAGGTAGATACGAATCGCCTTTAAAGCACATGAAAAGCGGCAAAACGTTGACAATGATGCCCTTGGCCAAAAAGGGCGTATGCGTATTTTCCTGAATATATTCAGGAAAAAACGCATACGCCCTTTTTGGCCAACCAAGCAACCTGGAAAGGCAAATCAGCGCTACAAAGAAGTCTCGCTTCCCATCGGTCAAAAGGGCCATGCTGAAAAAAGTGTCAAAACCAGAAATGCAGGACAGGCCATGGAGAAATGGGAGCCTTGCTACACTGATGGGCGGGATGTAAATTGTCAACAGCCACTCTGGAGAAGAGTCCGGTGAGTCCTGAAACATCTGAAAAACACAGCTTAGAGAGCATAGGGCACTTCCACTCATGGGGGTATAAATTGGGAAAATGAAAAATCAGCAAGACACAAGCACCCCAAAGTTTAGGGCTGCTCTGTTGACCAGGACCTCCACTTCATTCCACCTTAAATATCCCAGGAAAGAGAAAAATGGATAAAGAAGTTGTGGTCCTTATGTACAATGGAATATCACTCAGCCATGAAATCAATGTCATAAGGTTAGGAGCAGCATGATGAGTGGATTTAGGTACGACGATTCTAAGTGAAATAAGTCACACAGAAAAGGACACTTCTCATAAGGTATCACTGATAGAGGGAATGTAAAAACCGTTACACTTGAACTGAATTACAAAACAGAACAGAGTCACACATGCAGAAAACACACTATGGCTGCCTAACGGGAAAGGTGAGGTGGGGTGATACATAAAACAAGGGTATCAAATTAGCTCAGATACCGTTCCATAAACCCAATATGTAATAGACAAGACCTACTCCTTGCTCAGAGAACTGGACTCAACACGCCCTATTCACTGCACAAGAATATATCTGACTAATAATAATCGTAAAACCTATGTATTGATATCTCTCTGTTAGTGTGTCAAGTGGGTGTAAAGCGGCATAAACACAGCAGTGAAAAGCAGCTAAACCCCATTATAAAAATAAATTACTTTGAAATGCCCATGAAACAAAGACAGTGATAGAGAGAGAAATTCTTACACAATGCGTTCAGGGGCTGTGATGCAACCTGGATTGACCATATCTAGACCCACAGCTGGATGAGACATAAGGGTGGACACTCTTGGGGCTGAGAGGTTTGGTGAGGTTGGGTGAGCAAACGCAGACCCTTTAAAGTAATACTGCGTGGTACCCATCGCATGGGTCCCAAATCTCCAGGTTCAAGGGCATCTTCCTACATCAAAAACATGCATGAGAAACCCAGAAGATGGTACACCGTGTGATGGGGAAAGGTTTCTAAAACGCACCTCATTTCTCATCTCCTTGTGCCCGGGTTCGCCATTCCAGCCGCTTTCCTAGCAAGCTCCCTACTTGGAGCATCAGCACCTTTAACCTCCTGTTCCGTACAGGTTGCACTTTGTCCTGAGGATAAACGGGAAGACGTGGAACCAACGAGAGACTAGCTCTTGGTGTTGGGACAGGCACAGGTCACTCTATTTTCCCATCAGGAAGAAGAATTAACCACAGGCTCAGCCTGCCCCCCGGAACCAGAACAGGGCCTGAAGCCATTCTGCGCTTTTGCGGCCAGCTCCCATAAAAACGAGTTGTAAAATGGAGGTTCAGGGCACTGCAATTCACAAACCTGCAGAGTTATAAATGATAACTCTCGTCCACAAATATATTGAGGGAAGGCAAAGAAGAGGATTTGAAATCAAGGCAGAATTGCAGGAAACAGATTTCAGGAGGTAGATACGAATCGCCTTTAAAGCACATGAAAAGCGGCAAAACGTTGACAATGATGCCCTTGGCCAAAAAGGGCGTATGCGTATTTTCCTGAATATATTCAGGAAAAAACGCATACGCCCTTTTTGGCCAACCAAGCAACCTGGAAAGGCAAATCAGCGCTACAAAGAAGTCTCGCTTCCCATCGGTCAAAAGGGCCATGCTGAAAAAAGTGTCAAAACCAGAAATGCAGGACAGGCCATGGAGAAATGGGAGCCTTGCTACACTGATGGGCGGGATGTAAATTGCCAAGAGCCACTCTGGAGAAGAGTCCGGTGAGTCCTGAAACATCTGAAAAACACAGCTTAGAGAGCATAGGGCACTTCCACTCATGGGGGTATAAATTGGGAAAATGAAAAATCAGCAAGACACAAGCACCCCAAAGTTTAGGGCTGCTCTGTTGACCAGGACCTCCACTTCATTCCACCTTAAATATCCCAGGAAAGAGAAAAATGGATAAAGAAGTTGTGGTCCTTATGTACAATGGAATATCACTCAGCCATGAAATCAATGTCATAAGGTTAGGAGCAGCATGATGAGTGGATTTAGGTACGACGATTCTAAGTGAAATAAGTCACACAGAAAAGGACACTTCTCATAAGGTATCACTGATAGAGGGAATGTAAAAACCGTTACACTTGAACTGAATTACAAAACAGAACAGAGTCACACATGCAGAAAACACACTATGGCTGCCTAACGGGAAAGGTGAGGTGGGGTGATACATAAAACAAGGGTATCAAATTAGCTCAGATACCGTTCCATAAACCCAATATGTAATAGACAAGACCTACTCCTTGCTCAGAGAACTGGACTCAACACGCCCTATTCACCGCACAAGAATATATCTGACTAATAATAATCGTAAAACCTATGTATTGATATCTCTCTGTTAGTGTGTCAAGTGGGTGTAAAGCGGCATAAACACAGCAGTGAAAAGCAGCTAAACCCCATTATAAAAATAAATTACTTTGAAACACCCATGAAACAAAGACAGTGATAGAGAGAGAAATTCTTACACAATGCGTTCAGGGGCTGTGATGCAACCTGGATTAACCATATCTAGACGCACAGCTGGATGAGACATAAGGGTGGACACTCTTGGGGCTGAGAGGTTTGGTGAGGTTGGGTGAGCAAACGCAGACCCTTTAAAGTAATACTGCGTGGTACCATCGCATGGGTCCCAAATCTCCAGGTTCAAGGGCATCTTCCTACATCAAAAACATGCATGAGAAACCCAGAAGATGGTACACCGTGTGATGGGGAAAGGTTTCTAAAACGCACCTCATTTCTCATCTCCTTGTGCCCGGGTTCGCCATTCCAGCCGCTTTACTAGCAAGCTCCCTACGTGGAGCATCAGCACCTTTAACCTCCTGTTCCGTACAGGTTGCAATTTGTCCTGAGGATAAACAGGAAGACGTGGAACCAACGAGAGACTAGCTCTTGGTGTTGGGACAGGCACAGGTCACTCTATTTTCCCATCAGAAAGAAGAATTAACCACAGGCTCAGTCTGCCCCCCTGAGCCAGAACAGGGCCTGAAGCCATTCTGCGATTTTGTGGCCAGCTCCCATAAAAACGAGTTGTAAAATGGAGGTTCAGGGCACTGCAATTCACAAACCTGCAGAGTTATAAATGATAACTCTCGTCCACAAATATATTGAGGGAAGGCAAAGAAGAGGATTTGAAATCAAGGCAGAATTGCAGGAAACAGATTTCAGGAGGTAGATACGAATCGCCTTTAAAGCACATGAAAAGCGGCAAAACGTTGACAATGATGCCCTTGGCCATAAAGGGCGTATGCGTTTTTTCCTGAATATATTCAGGAAAAAACGCATACGCCCTATTTGGCCAACCAAGCAACCTGGAAAGGCAAATCAGCGCTACAAAGAAGTCTCGCTTCCCATCGGTCAAAAGGGCCATGCTGAAAAAAGTGTCAAAACCAGAAATGCAGGACAGGCCATGGAGAAATGGGAGCCTTGCTACACTGATGGGCGGGATGTAAATTGCCAAGAGCCACTCTGGAGAAGAGTCCGGTGAGTCCTGAAACATCTGAAAAACACAGCTTAGAGAGCATAGGGCACTTCCACTCATGGGGGTATAAATTGGGAAAATTAAAAATCAGCAAGACACAAGCACCCCAAAGTTTAGGGCTGCTCTGTTGACCAGAACCTCCACTTCATTCCACCTTAAATATCCCAGGAAAGAGAAAAATGGATAAAGAATTTGTGGTCCTTATGTACAATGGAATATCACTCAGCCAGGAAATCAATGTCGTAAGGTTAGTAGCAGCATGATGAGTGGATTTAGGTACGACGATTCTAAGTGAAATAAGTCACACAGAAAAGGACACTTCTCATAAGGTATCACTGATAGAGGGTATGTAAAAACCGTTACACTTGAACTGAATTACAAAACAGAACAGAGTCACACATGCAGAAAACACACTATGGCTGCCTAACGGGAAAGGTGAGGTGGGGTGATACATAAAACAAGGGTATCAAATTAGCTCAGATACCGTTCCATAAACCCAATATGTAATAGACAAGACCTACTCCTTGCTCAGAGAACTGGACTCAACACGCCCTATTCACCGCACAAGAATATATCTGACTAATAATAATCGTAAAACCTATGTATTGATATCTCTCTGTTAGTGTGTCAAGTGGGTGTAAAGCGGCATAAACACAGCAGTGAAAAGCAGCTAAACCCCATTATAAAAATAAATTACTTTGAAATGCCCATGAAACAAAGACAGTGATAGAGAGAGAAATTCTTACACAATGCGTTCAGGGGCTGTGATGCAACCTGGATTGACCATATCTAGACCCACAGCTGGATGAGACATAAGGGTGGACACTCTTGGGGCTGAGAGGTTTGGTGAGGTTGGGTGAGCAAACGCAGACCCTTTAAAGTAATACTGCGTGGTACCCATCGCATGGGTCCCAAATCTCCAGGTTCAAGGGCATCTTCCTACATCAAAAACATGCATGAGAAACCCAGAAGATGGTACACCGTGTGATGGGGAAAGGTTTCTAAAACGCACCTCATTTCTCATCTCCTTGTGCCCGGGTTCGCCATTCCAGCCGCTTTCCTAGCAAGCTCCCTACTTGGAGCATCAGCACCTTTAACCTCCTGTTCCGTACAGGTTGCACTTTGTCCTGAGGATAAACGGGAAGACGTGGAACCAACGAGAGACTAGCTCTTGGTGTTGGGACAGGCACAGGTCACTCTATTTTCCCATCAGGAAGAAGAATTAACCACAGGCTCAGCCTGCCCCCCGGAACCAGAACAGGGCCTGAAGCCATTCTGCGCTTTTGCGGCCAGCTCCCATAAAAACGAGTTGTAAAATGGAGGTTCAGGGCACTGCAATTCACAAACCTGCAGAGTTATAAATGATAACTCTCGTCCACAAATATATTGAGGGAAGGCAAAGAAGAGGATTTGAAATCAAGGCAGAATTGCAGGAAACAGATTTCAGGAGGTAGATACGAATCGCCTTTAAAGCACATGAAAAGCGGCAAAACGTTGACAATGATGCCCTTGGCCAAAAAGGGCGTATGCGTATTTTCCTGAATATATTCAGGAAAAAACGCATACGCCCTTTTTGGCCAACCAAGCAACCTGGAAAGGCAAATCAGCGCTACAAAGAAGTCTCGCTTCCCATCGGTCAAAAGGGCCATGCTGAAAAAAGTGTCAAAACCAGAAATGCAGGACAGGCCATGGAGAAATGGGAGCCTTGCTACACTGATGGGCGGGATGTAAATTGCCAAGAGCCACTCTGGAGAAGAGTCCGGTGAGTCCTGAAACATCTGAAAAACACAGCTTAGAGAGCATAGGGCACTTCCACTCATGGGGGTATAAATTGGGAAAATGAAAAATCAGCAAGACACAAGCACCCCAAAGTTTAGGGCTGCTCTGTTGACCAGGACCTCCACTTCATTCCACCTTAAATATCCCAGGAAAGAGAAAAATGGATAAAGAAGTTGTGGTCCTTATGTACAATGGAATATCACTCAGCCAGGAAATCAATGTCGTAAGGTTACTAGCAGCATGATGAGTGGATTTAGGTACGACGATTCTAAGTGAAATAAGTCACACAGAAAAGGACACTTCTCATAAGGTATCACTGATAGAGGGAATGTAAAAACCGTTACACTTGAACTGAATTACAAAACAGAACAGAGTCACACATGCAGAAAACACACTATGGCTGCTTAACGGGAAAGGTGAGGTGGGGTGATACATAAAACAAGGGTTTCAAATTAGCTCAGATACCGTTCCATAAACCCAATATGTAATAGACAAGACCTACTCCTTGCTCAGAGAACTGGACTCAACACGCCCTATTCACCGCACAAGAATATATCTGACTAGTAATAATCGTAAAACCTATGTATTGATATCTCTCTGTTAGTGTGTCAAGTGGGTGTAAAGCGGCATAAACACAGCAGTGAAAAGCAGCTAAATCCCATTATGAAAATAAATTACTTTGAAAAACCCATGAAACAAAGACAGTGAAAGAGATAGAAATTCTTACACAATGCGTTCAGGGGCTGTGATGCAACCTGGATTGACCATATCTAGACGCACAGCTGGATGAGACATAAGGGTGGACACTCTTGGGGCTGAGAGGTTTGGTGAGGTTGGGTGAGCAAATGCAGACCCTTTAAAGTAATACTGCGTGGTACCCATCGCATGGGTCCCAAATCTCCAGGTTCAAGGGCATCTTCCTACATCAAAAACATGCATGAGAAACCCAGAAGATGGTACACCGTGTGATGGGGAAAGGTTTCTAAAACGCACCTCATTTCTCATCTCCTTGTGCCCGGGTTCGCCATTCCAGCCGCTTTACTAGCAAGCTCCCTACTTGGAGCATCAGCACCTTTAACCTCCTGTTCCGTACAGGTTGCAATTTGTCCTGAGGATAAACGGGAAGACGTGGAACTAACGAGAGACTAGCTCTTGGTGTTGGGACAGGCACAGGTCACTCTATTTTCCCATCAGAAAGAAGAATTAACCGCAGGCTCAGTCTGCCCCCCTGAGCCAGAACAGGGCCTGAAGCCATTCTGCGATTTTGCGGCCAGCTCCCATAAAAACGAGTTGTAAAATGGAGGTTCAGGGCACTGCAATTCACAAACCTGCAGAGTTATAAATGATAACTCTCGTCCACAAATATATTGAGGGAAGGCAAAGAAGAGGATTTGAAATCAAGGCAGAATTGCAGGAAACAGATTTCAGGAGGTAGATACGAATCACCTTTAAAGCACATGAAAAGCGGCAAAACGTTGACAATGATGCCCTTGGCCATAAAGGGCGTATGCGTTTTTTCCTGAATATATTCAGGAAAAAACGCATACGCCCTATTTGGCCAACCAAGCAACCTGGAAAGGCAAATCAGCGCTACAAAGAAGTCTCGCTTCCCATCGGTCAAAAGGGCCATGCTGAAAAAAGTGTCAAAACCAGAAATGCAGGACAGGCCATGGAGAAATGGGAGCCTTGCTACACTGATGGGCGGGATGTAAATTGCCAAGAGCCACTCTGGAGAAGTGTCCGGTGAGTCCTGAAACATCTGAAAAACACAGCTTAGAGAGCATAGGGCACTTCCACTCATGGGGGTATAAATTGGGAAAATTAAAAATCAGCAAGACACAAGCACCCCAAAGTTTAGGGCTGCTCTGTTGACCAGAACCTCCACTTCATTCCACCTTAAATATCCCAGGAAAGAGAAAAATGGATAAAGAAGTTGTGGTCCTTATGTACAATGGAATATCACTCAGCCAGGAAATCAATGTCGTAAGGTTAGTAGCAGCATGATGAGTGGATTTAGGTACGACGATTCTAAGTGAAATAAGTCACACAGAAAAGGACACTTCTCATAAGGTATCACTGATAGAGGGAATGTAAAAACCGTTACACTTGAACTGAATTACAAAACAGAACAGAGTCACACATGCAGAAAACACACTATGGCTGCCTAACGGGAAAGGTGAGGTGGGGTGATACATAAAACAAGGGTATCAAATTAGCTCAGATACCGTTCCATAAACCCAATATGTAATAGACAAGACCTACTCCTTGCTCAGAGAACTGGACTCAACACGCCCTATTCACCGCACAAGAATATATCTGACTAATAATAATCGTAAAACCTATGTATTGATATCTCTCTGTTAGTGTGTCAAGTGGGTGTAAAGCGGCATAAACACAGCAGTGAAAAGCAGCTAAACCCCATTATAAAAATAAATTACTTTGAAATACCCATGAAACAAAGACAGTGATAGAGAGAGAAATTCTTACACAATGCGTTCAGGGGCTGTGATGCAACCTGGATTGACCATATCTAGACGCACAGCTGGATGAGACATAAGGGTGGACACTCTTGGGGCTGAGAGGTTTGGTGAGGTTGGGTGAGCAAACGCAGACCCTTTAAAGTAATACTGCGTGGTACCCATCGCATGGGTCCCAAATCTCCAGGTTCAAGGGCTTCTTCCTACATCAAAAACATGCATGAGAAACCCAGAAGATGGTACACCGTGTGATGGGGAAAGGTTTCTAAAACGCACCTCATTTCTCATCTCCTTGTGCCCGGGTTCGCCATTCCAGCCGCTTTACTAGCAAGCTCCCTACGTGGAGCATCAGCACCTTTAACCTCCTGTTCCGTACAGGTTGCACTTTGTCCTGAGGATAAACGGGAAGACGTGGAACCAACGAGAGACTAGCTCTTGGTGTTGGGACAGGCACAGGTCACTCTATTTTCCCATCAGAAAGAAGAATTAACCACAGGCTCAGCCTGCCCCCCGGAACCAGAACAGGGCCTGAACCCATTCTGCGCTTTTGCGGCCAGCTCCCATAAAAACGAGTTGTAAAATGGAGGTTCAGGGCACTGCAATTCACAAACCTGCAGAGTTATAAATGATAACTCTCGTCCACAAATATATTGAGGGAGGGCAAAGAAGAAGATTTGAAATCAAGGCAGAATTGCACGAAACAGATTTCAGGAGGTAGATACGAATCGCCTTTAAAGCACATGAAAAGCGGCAAAACGTTGACAATGATGCCCTTGGCCAAAAAGGGCGTATGCGTTTTTTCCTGAATATATTCAGGAAAAAACGCATACGCCCTTTTTGGCCAACCAAGCAACCTGGAAAGGCAAATCAGCGCTACAAAGAAGTCTCGCTTCCCATCGGTCAAAAGGGCCATGCTGAAAAAAGTGTCAAAACCAGAAATGCAGGACAGGCCATGGAGAAATGGGAGCCTTGCTACACTGATGGGCGGGATGTAAATTGCCAACAGCCACTCTGGAGAAGTGTCCAGTGAGTCCTGAAACATCTGAAAAACACAGCTTAGAGAGCATAGGGCACTTCCACTCATGGGGGTATAAATTGGGAAAATTAAAAATCAGCAAGACACAAGCACCCCAAAGTTTAGGGCTGCTCTGTTGACCAGGACCTCCACTTCATTCCACCTTAAATATCCCAGGAAAGAGAAAAATGGATAAAGAAGTTGTGGTCCTTATGTACAATGGAATATCACTCAGCCAGGAAATCAATGTCGTAAGGTTACTAGCAGCATGATGAGTGGATTTAGGTACGACGATTCTAAGTGAAATAAGTCACACAGAAAAGGACACTTCTCATAAGGTATCACTGATAGAGGGAATGTAAAAACCGTTACACTTGAACTGAATTACAAAACAGAACAGAGTCACACATACAGAAAACACACTATGGCTGCTTAACGGGAAAGGTGAGGTGGGGTGATACATAAAACAAGGGTTTCAAATTAGCTCAGATACCGTTCCATAAACCCAATATGTAATAGACAAGACCTACTCCTTGCTCAGAGAACTGGACTCAACACGCCCTATTCACCGCACAAGAATATATCTGACTAGTAATAATCGTAAAACCTATGTATTGATATCTCTCTGTTAGTGTGTCAAGTGGGTGTAAAGCGGCATAAACACAGCAGTGAAAAGCAGCTAAATCCCATTATGAAAATAAATTACTTTGAAAAACCCATGAAACAAAGACAGTGAAAGAGATAGAAATTCTTACACAATGCGTTCAGGGGCTGTGATGCAACCTGGATTGACCATATCTAGACGCACAGCTGGATGAGACATAAGGGTGGACACTCTTGGGGCTGAGAGGTTTGGTGAGGTTGGGTGAGCAAATGCAGACCCTTTAAAGTAATACTGCGTGGTACCCATCGCATGGGTCCCAAATCTCCAGGTTCAAGGGCATCTTCCTACATCAAAAACATGCATGAGAAACCCAGAAGATGGTACACCGTGTGATGGGGAAAGGTTTCTAAAACGCACCTCATTTCTCATCTCCTTGTGCCCGGGTTCGCCATTCCAGCCGCTTTACTAGCAAGCTCCCTACTTGGAGCATCAGCACCTTTAACCTCCTGTTCCGTACAGGTTGCAATTTGTCCTGAGGATAAACGGGAAGACGTGGAACTAACGAGAGACTAGCTCTTGGTGTTGGGACAGGCACAGGTCACTCTATTTTCCCATCAGAAAGAAGAATTAACCGCAGGCTCAGTCTGCCCCCCTGAGCCAGAACAGGGCCTGAAGCCATTCTGCGATTTTGCGGCCAGCTCCCATAAAAACGAGTTGTAAAATGGAGGTTCAGGGCACTGCAATTCACAAACCTGCAGAGTTATAAATGATAACTCTCGTCCACAAATATATTGAGGGAAGGCAAAGAAGAGGATTTGAAATCAAGGCAGAATTGCAGGAAACAGATTTCAGGAGGTAGATACGAATCACCTTTAAAGCACATGAAAAGCGGCAAAACGTTGACAATGATGCCCTTGGCCATAAAGGGCGTATGCGTTTTTTCCTGAATATATTCAGGAAAAAACGCATACGCCCTATTTGGCCAACCAAGCAACCTGGAAAGGCAAATCAGCGCTACAAAGAAGTCTCGCTTCCCATCGGTCAAAAGGGCCATGCTGAAAAAAGTGTCAAAACCAGAAATGCAGGACAGGCCATGGAGAAATGGGAGCCTTGCTACACTGATGGGCGGGATGTAAATTGCCAAGAGCCACTCTGGAGAAGTGTCCGGTGAGTCCTGAAACATCTGAAAAACACAGCTTAGAGAGCATAGGGCACTTCCACTCATGGGGGTATAAATTGGGAAAATTAAAAATCAGCAAGACACAAGCACCCCAAAGTTTAGGGCTGCTCTGTTGACCAGAACCTCCACTTCATTCCACCTTAAATATCCCAGGAAAGAGAAAAATGGATAAAGAAGTTGTGGTCCTTATGTACAATGGAATATCACTCAGCCAGGAAATCAATGTCGTAAGGTTAGTAGCAGCATGATGAGTGGATTTAGGTACGACGATTCTAAGTGAAATAAGTCACACAGAAAAGGACACTTCTCATAAGGTATCACTGATAGAGGGAATGTAAAAACCGTTACACTTGAACTGAATTACAAAACAGAACAGAGTCACACATGCAGAAAACACACTATGGCTGCTTAACGGGAAAGGTGAGGTGGGGTGATACATAAAACAAGGGTATCAAATTAGCTCAGATACCGTTCCATAAACCCAATATGTAATAGACAAGACCTACTCCTTGCTCAGAGAACTGGACTCAACACGCCCTATTCACCGCACAAGAATATATCTGACTAATAATAATCGTAAAACCTATGTATTGATATCTCTCTGTTAGTGTGTCAAGTGGGTGTAAAGCGGCATAAACACAGCAGTGAAAAGCAGCTAAACCCCATTATAAAAATAAATTACTTTGAAATACCCATGAAACAAAGACAGTGATAGAGAGAGAAATTCTTACACAATGCGTTCAGGGGCTGTGATGCAACCTGGATTGACCATATCTAGACGCACAGCTGGATGAGACATAAGGGTGGACACTCTTGGGGCTGAGAGGTTTGGTGAGGTTGGGTGAGCAAACGCAGACCCTTTAAAGTAATACTGCGTGGTACCCATCGCATGGGTCCCAAATCTCCAGGTTCAAGGGCTTCTTCCTACATCAAAAACATGCATGAGAAACCCAGAAGATGGTACACCGTGTGATGGGGAAAGGTTTCTAAAACGCACCTCATTTCTCATCTCCTTGTGCCCGGGTTCGCCATTCCAGCCGCTTTACTAGCAAGCTCCCTACGTGGAGCATCAGCACCTTTAACCTCCTGTTCCGTACAGGTTGCACTTTGTCCTGAGGATAAACGGGAAGACGTGGAACCAACGAGAGACTAGCTCTTGGTGTTGGGACAGGCACAGGTCACTCTATTTTCCCATCAGAAAGAAGAATTAACCACAGGCTCAGCCTGCCCCCCGGAACCAGAACAGGGCCTGAAGCCATTCTGCGCTTTTGCGGCCAGCTCCCATAAAAACGAGTTGTAAAATGGAGGTTCAGGGCACTGCAATTCACAAACCTGCAGAGTTATAAATGATAACTCTCGTCCACAAATATATTGAGGGAGGGCAAAGAAGAAGATTTGAAATCAAGGCAGAATTGCACGAAACAGATTTCAGGAGGTAGATACGAATCGCCTTTAAAGCACATGAAAAGCGGCAAAACGTTGACAATGATGCCCTTGGCCAAAAAGGGCGTATGCGTTTTTTCCTGAATATATTCAGGAAAAAACGCATACGCCCTTTTTGGCCAACCAAGCAACCTGGAAAGGCAAATCAGCGCTACAAAGAAGTCTCGCTTCCCATCGGTCAAAAGGGCCATGCTGAAAAAAGTGTCAAAACCAGAAATGCAGGACAGGCCATGGAGAAATGGGAGCCTTGCTACACTGATGGGCGGGATGTAAATTGCCAACAGCCACTCTGGAGAAGTGTCCAGTGAGTCCTGAAACATCTGAAAAACACAGCTTAGAGAGCATAGGGCACTTCCACTCATGGGGGTATAAATTGGGAAAATTAAAAATCAGCAAGACACAAGCACCCCAAAGTTTAGGGCTGCTCTGTTGACCAGGACCTCCACTTCATTCCACCTTAAATATCCCAGGAAAGAGAAAAATGGATAAAGAAGTTGTGGTCCTTATGTACAATGGAATATCACTCAGCCAGGAAATCAATGTCGTAAGGTTACTAGCAGCATGATGAGTGGATTTAGGTACGACGATTCTAAGTGAAATAAGTCACACAGAAAAGGACACTTCTCATAAGGTATCACTGATAGAGGGAATGTAAAAACCGTTACACTTGAACTGAATTACAAAACAGAACAGAGTCACACATGCAGAAAACACACTATGGCTGCTTAACGGGAAAGGTGAGGTGGGGTGATACATAAAACAAGGGTTTCAAATTAGCTCAGATACCGTTCCATAAACCCAATATGTAATAGACAAGACCTACTCCTTGCTCAGAGAACTGGACTCAACACGCCCTATTCACCGCACAAGAATATATCTGACTAGTAATAATCGTAAAACCTATGTATTGATATCTCTCTGTTAGTGTGTCAAGTGGGTGTAAAGCGGCATAAACACAGCAGTGAAAAGCAGCTAAATCCCATTATGAAAATAAATTACTTTGAAAAACCCATGAAACAAAGACAGTGAAAGAGATAGAAATTCTTACACAATGCGTTCAGGGGCTGTGATGCAACCTGGATTGACCATATCTAGACGCACAGCTGGATGAGACATAAGGGTGGACACTCTTGGGGCTGAGAGGTTTGGTGAGGTTGGGTGAGCAAATGCAGACCCTTTAAAGTAATACTGCGTGGTACCCATCGCATGGGTCCCAAATCTCCAGGTTCAAGGGCATCTTCCTACATCAAAAACATGCATGAGAAACCCAGAAGATGGTACACCGTGTGATGGGGAAAGGTTTCTAAAACGCACCTCATTTCTCATCTCCTTGTGCCCGGGTTCGCCATTCCAGCCGCTTTACTAGCAAGCTCCCTACTTGGAGCATCAGCACCTTTAACCTCCTGTTCCGTACAGGTTGCAATTTGTCCTGAGGATAAACGGGAAGACGTGGAACTAACGAGAGACTAGCTCTTGGTGTTGGGACAGGCACAGGTCACTCTATTTCCCCATCAGAAAGAAGAATTAACCGCAGGCTCAGTCTGCCCCCCTGAGCCAGAACAGGGCCTGAAGCCATTCTGCGATTTTGCGGCCAGCTCCCATAAAAACGAGTTGTAAAATGGAGGTTCAGGGCACTGCAATTCACAAACCTGCAGAGTTATAAATGATAACTCTCGTCCACAAATATATTGAGGGAAGGCAAAGAAGAGGATTTGAAATCAAGGCAGAATTGCAGGAAACAGATTTCAGGAGGTAGATACGAATCGCCTTTAAAGCACATGAAAAGCGGCAAAACGTTGACAATGATGCCCTTGGCCATAAAGGGCGTATGCGTTTTTTCCTGAATATATTCAGGAAAAAACGCATACGCCCTATTTGGCCAACCAAGCAACCTGGAAAGGCAAATCAGCGCTACAAAGAAGTCTCGCTTCCCATCGGTCAAAAGGGCCATGCTGAAAAAAGTGTCAAAACCAGAAATGCAGGACAGGCCATGGAGAAATGGGAGCCTTGCTACACTGATGGGCGGGATGTAAATTGCCAAGAGCCACTCTGGAGAAGTGTCCGGTGAGTCCTGAAACATCTGAAAAACACAGCTTAGAGAGCATAGGGCACTTCCACTCATGGGGGTATAAATTGGGAAAATGAAAAATCAGCAAGACACAAGCACCCCAAAGTTTAGGGCTGCTCTGTTGACCAGAACCTCCACTTCATTCCACCTTAAATATCCCAGGAAAGAGAAAAATGGATAAAGAAGTTGTGGTCCTTATGTACAATGGAATATCACTCAGCCAGGAAATCAATGTCGTAAGGTTAGTAGCAGCATGATGAGTGGATTTAGGTACGACGATTCTAAGTGAAATAAGTCACACAGAAAAGGACACTTCTCATAAGGTATCACTGATAGAGGGAATGTAAAAACCGTTACACTTGAACTGAATTACAAAACAGAACAGAGTCACACATGCAGAAAACACACTATGGCTGCTTAACGGGAAAGGTGAGGTGGGGTGATACATAAAACAAGGGTATCAAATTAGCTCAGATACCGTTCCATAAACCCAATATGTAATAGACAAGACCTACTCCTTGCTCAGAGAACTGGACTCAACACGCCCTATTCACCGCACAAGAATATATCTGACTAATAATAATCGTAAAACCTATGTATTGATATCTCTCTGTTAGTGTGTCAAGTGGGTGTAAAGCGGCATAAACACAGCAGTGAAAAGCAGCTAAACCCCATTATAAAAATAAATTACTTTGAAATGCCCATGAAACAAAGACAGTGATAGAGAGAGAAATTCTTACACAATGCGTTCAGGGGCTGTGATGCAACCTGGATTGACCATATCTAGACGCACAGCTGGATGAGACATAAGGGTGGACACTCTTGGGGCTGAGAGGTTTGGTGAGGTTGGGTGAGCAAATGCAGACCCTTTAAAGTAATACTGCGTGGTACCCATCGCATGGGTCCCAAATCTCCAGGTTCAAGGGCATCTTCCTACATCAAAAACATGCATGAGAAACCCAGAAGATGGTACACCGTGTGATGGGGAAAGGTTTCTAAAACGCACCTCATTTCTCATCTCCTTGTGCCCGGGTTCGCCATTCCAGCCGCTTTACTAGTAAGCTCCCTACTTGGAGCATCAGCACCTGTAACCTCCTGTTCCGTACAGGTTGCACTTTGTCCTGAGGATAAACGGGAAGACGTGGAACCAACGAGAGACTAGCTCTTGGTGTTGGGACAGGCACAGGTCACTCTATTTTCCCATCAGAAAGAAGAATTAACCACAGGCTCAGCCTGCCCCCCGGAACCAGAACAGGGCCTGAAGCCATTCTGCGCTTTTGCGGCCAGCTCCCATAAAAACGAGTTGTAAAATGGAGGTTCAGGGCACTGCAATTCACAAACCTGCAGAGTTATAAATGATAACTCTCGTCCACAAATATATTGAGGGAAGGCAAAGAAGAGGATTTGAAATCAAGGCAGAATTGCAGGAAACAGATTTCAGGAGGTAGATACGAATCGCCTTTAAAGCACATGAAAAGCGGCAAAACGTTGACAATGATGCCCTTGGCCAAAAAGGGCGTATGCGTTTTTTCCTGAATATATTCAGGAAAAAACGCATACGCCCTTTTTGGCCAACCAAGCAACCTGGAAAGGCAAATCAGCGCTACAAAGAAGTCTCGCTTCCCATCGGTCAAAAGGGCCATGCTGAAAAAAGTGTCAAAACCAGAAATGCAGGACAGGCCATGGAGAAATGGGAGCCTTGCTACACTGATGGGCGGGATGTAAATTGCCAAGAGCCACTCTGGAGAAGTGTCCGGTGAGTCCTGAAACATCTGAAAAACACAGCTTAGAGAGCATAGGGCACTTCCACTCATGGGGGTATAAATTGGGAAAATTAAAAATCAGCAAGACACAAGCACCCCAAAGTTTAGGGCTGCTCTGTTGACCAGGACCTCCACTTCATTCCATCTTAAATATCCCAGGAAAGAGAAAAATGGATAAAGAAGTTGTGGTCCTTATATACAATGGAATATCACTCAGCCATGAAATCAATGTCGTAAGGTTAGTAGCAGCATGATGAGTGGATTTAGGTACGACGATTCTAAGTGAAATAAGTCACACAGAAAAGGACACTTCTCATAAGGTATCACTGATAGAGGGAATGTAAAAACCGTTACACTTGAACTGAATTACAAAACAGAACAGAGTCACACATGCAGAAAACACACTATGGCTGCCTAACGGGAAAGGTGAGGTGGGGTGATACATAAAACAAGGGTATCAAATTAGCTCAGATACCGTTCCATAAACCCAATATGTAATAGACAAGACCTACTCCTTGCTCAGAGAACTGGACTCAACACGCCCTATTCACCGCACAAGAATATATCTGACTAATAATAATCGTAAAACCTATGTATTGATATGTCTCTGTTAGTGTGTCAAGTGGGTGTAAAGCGGCATAAACACAGCAGTGAAAAGCAGCTAAACCCCATTATAAAAATAAATTACTTTGAAACACCCATGAAACAAAGACAGTGATAGAGAGAGAAATTCTTACACAATGCGTTCAGGGGCTGTGATGCAACCTGGATTAACCATATCTAGACGCACAGCTGGATGAGACATAAGGGTGGACACTCTTGGGGCTGAGAGGTTTGGTGAGGTTGGGTGAGCAAACGCAGACCCTTTAAAGTAATACTGCGTGGTACCATCGCATGGGTCCCAAATCTCCAGGTTCAAGGGCATCTTCCTACATCAAAAACATGCATGAGAAACCCAGAAGATGGTACACCGTGTGATGGGGAAAGGTTTCTAAAACGCACCTCATTTCTCATCTCCTTGTGCCCGGGTTCGCCATTCCAGCCGCTTTACTAGCAAGCTCCCTACGTGGAGCATCAGCACCTTTAACCTCCTGTTCCGTACAGGTTGCAATTTGTCCTGAGGATAAACAGGAAGACGTGGAACCAACGAGAGACTAGCTCTTGGTGTTGGGACAGGCACAGGTCACTCTATTTTCCCATCAGAAAGAAGAATTAACCACAGGCTCAGTCTGCCCCCATGAGCCAGAACAGGGCCTGAAGCCATTCTGCGATTTTGTGGCCAGCTCCCATAAAAACGAGTTGTAAAATGGAGGTTCAGGGCACTGCAATTCACAAACCTGCAGAGTTATAAATGATAACTCTCGTCCACAAATATATTGAGGGAAGGCAAAGAAGAGGATTTGAAATCAAGGCAGAATTGCAGGAAACAGATTTCAGGAGGTAGATACGAATCGCCTTTAAAGCACATGAAAAGCGGCAAAACGTTGACAATGATGCCCTTGGCCATAAAGGGCGTATGGGTTTTTTCCTGAATATATTCAGGAAAAAACGCATACGCCCTATTTGGCCAACCAAGCAACCTGGAAAGGCAAATCAGCGCTACAAAGAAGTCTCGCTTCCCATCGGTCAAAAGGGCCATGCTGAAAAAAGTGTCAAAACCAGAAATGCAGGACAGGCCATGGAGAAATGGGAGCCTTGCTACACTGATGGGCGGGATGTAAATTGCCAAGAGCCACTCTGGAGAAGAGTCCGGTGAGTCCTGAAACATCTGAAAAACACAGCTTAGAGAGCATAGGGCACTTCCACTCATGGGGGTATAAATTGGGAAAATGAAAAATCAGCAAGACACAAGCACCCCAAAGTTTAGGGCTGCTCTGTTGACCAGAACCTCCACTTCATTCCACCTTAAATATCCCAGGAAAGAGAAAAATGGATAAAGAATTTGTGGTCCTTATGTACAATGGAATATCACTCAGCCAGGAAATCAATGTCGTAAGGTTAGTAGCAGCATGATGAGTGGATTTAGGTACGACGATTCTAAGTGAAATAAGTCACACAGAAAAGGACACTTCTCATAAGGTATCACTGATAGAGGGAATGTAAAAACCGTTACACTTGAACTGAATTACAAAACAGAACAGAGTCACACATGCAGAAAACACACTATGGCTGCTTAACGGGAAAGGTGAGGTGGGGTGATACATAAAACAAGGGTATCAAATTAGCTCAGATACCGTTCCATAAACCCAATATGTAATAGACAAGACCTACTCCTTGCTCAGAGAACTGGACTCAACACGCCCTATTCACCGCACAAGAATATATCTGACTAATAATAATCGTAAAACCTATGTATTGATATCTCTCTGTTAGTGTGTCAAGTGGGTGTAAAGCGGCATAAACACAGCAGTGAAAAGCAGCTAAACCCCATTATAAAAATAAATTACTTTGAAACACCCATGAAACAAAGACAGTGAAAGAGAGAGAAATTCTTACACAATGCGTTCAGGGGCTGTGATGCAACCTGGATTGACCATATCTAGACGCACAGCTGGATGAGACATAAGGGTGGACACTCTTGGGGCTGAGAGGTTTGGTGAGGTTGGGTGAGCAAATGCAGACCCTTTAAAGTAATACTGCGTGGTACCCATCGCATGGGTCCCAAATCTCCAGGTTCAAGGGCATCTTCCTACATCAAAAACATGCATGAGAAACCCAGAAGATGGTACACCGTGTGATGGGGAAAGGTTTCTAAAACGCACCTCATTTCTCATCTCCTTGTGCCCGGGTTCGCCATTCCAGCCGCTTTACTAGTAAGCTCCCTACTTGGAGCATCAGCACCTTTAACCTCCTGTTCCGTACAGGTTGCACTTTGTCCTGAGGATAAACGGGAAGACGTGGAACCAACGAGAGACTAGCTCTTGGTGTTGGGACAGGCACAGGTCACTCTATTTTCCCATCAGAAAGAAGAATTAACCACAGGCTCAGCCTGCCCCCCGGAACCAGAACAGGGCCTGAAGCCATTCTGCGCTTTTGCGGCCAGCTCCCATAAAAACGAGTTGTAAAATGGAGGTTCAGGGCACTGCAATTCACAAACCTGCAGAGTTATAAATGATAACTCTCGTCCACAAATATATTGAGGGAAGGCAAAGAAGAGGATTTGAAATCAAGGCAGAATTGCAGGAAACAGATTTCAGGAGGTAGATACGAATCGCCTTTAAAGCACATGAAAAGCGGCAAAACGTTGACAATGATGCCCTTGGCCAAAAAGGGCGTATGCGTATTTTCCTGAATATATTCAGGAAAAAACGCATACGCACTTTTTGGCCAACCAAGCAACCTGGAAAGGCAAATCAGCGCTACAAAGAAGTCTCGCTTCCCATCGGTCAAAAGGGCCATGCTGAAAAAAGTGTCAAAACCAGAAATGCAGGACAGGCCATGGAGAAATGGGAGCCTTGCTACACTGATGGGCGGGATGTAAATTGCCAAGAGCCACTCTGGAGAAGTGTCCGGTGAGTCCTGAAACATCTGAAAAACACAGCTTAGAGAGCATAGGGCACTTCCACTCATGGGGGTATAAATTGGGAAAATTAAAAATCAGCAAGACACAAGCACCCCAAAGTTTAGGGCTGCTCTGTTGACCAGGACCTCCACTTCATTCCATCTTAAATATCCCAGGAAAGAGAAAAATGGATAAAGAAGTTGTGGTCCTTATATACAATGGAATATCACTCAGCCATGAAATCAATGTCGTAAGGTTAGTAGCAGCATGATGAGTGGATTTAGGTACGACGATTCTAAGTGAAATAAGTCACACAGAAAAGGACACTTCTCATAAGGTATCACTGATAGAGGGAATGTAAAAACCGTTACACTTGAACTGAATTACAAAACAGAACAGAGTCACACATGCAGAAAACACACTATGGCTGCCTAACGGGAAAGGTGAGGTGGGGTGATACATAAAACAAGGGTATCAAATTAGCTCAGATACCGTTCCATAAACCCAATATGTAATAGACAAGACCTACTCCTTGCTCAGAGAACTGGACTCAACACGCCCTATTCACCGCACAAGAATATATCTGACTAATAATAATCGTAAAACCTATGTATTGATATGTCTCTGTTAGTGTGTCAAGTGGGTGTAAAGCGGCATAAACACAGCAGTGAAAAGCAGCTAAACCCCATTATAAAAATAAATTACTTTGAAACACCCATGAAACAAAGACAGTGATAGAGAGAGAAATTCTTACACAATGCGTTCAGGGGCTGTGATGCAACCTGGATTAACCATATCTAGACGCACAGCTGGATGAGACATAAGGGTGGACACTCTTGGGGCTGAGAGGTTTGGTGAGGTTGGGTGAGCAAACGCAGACCCTTTAAAGTAATACTGCGTGGTACCATCGCATGGGTCCCAAATCTCCAGGTTCAAGGGCTTCTTCCTACATCAAAAACATGCATGAGAAACCCAGAAGATGGTACACCGTGTGATGGGGAAAGGTTTCTAAAACGCACCTCATTTCTCATCTCCTTGTGCCCGGGTTCGCCATTCCAGCCGCTTTACTAGCAAGCTCCCTACGTGGAGCATCAGCACCTTTAACCTCCTGTTCCGTACAGGTTGCAATTTGTCCTGAGGATAAACAGGAAGACGTGGAACCAACGAGAGACTAGCTCTTGGTGTTGGGACAGGCACAGGTCACTCTATTTTCCCATCAGAAAGAAGAATTAACCACAGGCTCAGTCTGCCCCCCTGAGCCAGAACAGGGCCTGAAGCCATTCTGCGATTTTGTGGCCAGCTCCCATAAAAACGAGTTGTAAAATGGAGGTTCAGGGCACTGCAATTCACAAACCTGCAGAGTTATAAATGATAACTCTCGTCCACAAATATATTGAGGGAAGGCAAAGAAGAGGATTTGAAATCAAGGCAGAATTGCAGGAAACAGATTTCAGGAGGTAGATACGAATCGCCTTTAAAGCACATGAAAAGCGGCAAAACGTTGACAATGATGCCCTTGGCCATAAAGGGCGTATGCGTTTTTTCCTGAATATATTCAGGAAAAAACGCATACGCCCTATTTGGTCAACCAAGCAACCTGGAAAGGCAAATCAGCGCTACAAAGAAGTCTCGCTTCCCATCGGTCAAAAGGGCCATGCTGAAAAAAGTGTCAAAACCAGAAATGCAGGACAGGCCATGGAGAAATGGGAGCCTTGCTACACTGATGGGCGGGATGTAAATTGCCAAGAGCCACTCTGGAGAAGTGTCCGGTGAGTCCTGAAACATCTGAAAAACACAGCTTAGAGAGCATAGGGCACTTCCACTCATGGGGGTATAAATTGGGAAAATTAAAAATCAGCAAGACACAAGCACCCCAAAGTTTAGGGCTGCTCTGTTGACCAGGACCTCCACTTCATTCCACCTTAAATATCCCAGGAAAGAGAAAAATGGATAAAGAAGTTGTGGTCCTTATGTACAATGGAATATCACTCAGCCAGGAAATCAATGTCGTAAGGTTAGTAGCAACATGATGAGTGGATTTAGGTACGACGATTCTAAGTGAAATAAGTCACACAGAAAAGGACACTTCTCATAAGGTATCACTGATAGAGGGAATGTAAAAACCGTTACACTTGAACTGAATTACAAAACAGAACAGAGTCACACATGCAGAAAACACACTATGGCTGCTTAACGGGAAAGGTGAGGTGGGGTGATACATAAAACAAGGGTATCAAATTAGCTCAGATACCGTTCCATAAACCCAATATGTAATAGACAAGACCTACTCCTTGCTCAGAGAACTGGACTCAACACGCCCTATTCACCGCACAAGAATATATCTGACTAATAATAATCGTAAAACCTATGTATTGATATCTCTCTGTTAGTGTGTCAAGTGGGTGTAAAGCGGCATAAACACAGCAGTGAAAAGCAGCTAAACCCCATTATAAAAATAAATTACTTTGAAACACCCATGAAACAAAGACAGTGAAAGAGAGAGAAATTCTTACACAATGCGTTCAGGGGCTGTGATGCAACCTGGATTGACCATATCTAGACGCACAGCTGGATGAGACATAAGGGTGGACACTCTTGGGGCTGAGAGGTTTGGTGAGGTTGGGTGAGCAAACGCAGACCCTTTAAAGTAATACTGCGTGGTACCCATCGCATGGGTCCCAAATCTCCAGGTTCAAGGGCATCTTCCTACATCAAAAACATGCATGAGAAACCCAGAAGATGGTACACCGTGTGATGGGGAAAGGTTTCTAAAACGCACCTCATTTCTCATCTCCTTGTGCCCGGGTTCGCCATTCCAGCCGCTTTACTAGCAAGCTCCCTACTTGGAGCATCAGCACCTTTAACCTCCTGTTCCGTACAGGTTGCACTTTGTCCTGAGGATAAACGGGAAGACGTGGAACCAACGAGAGACTAGCTCTTGGTGTTGGGACAGGCACAGGTCACTCTATTTTCCCATCAGAAAGAAGAATTAACCACAGGCTCAGCCTGCCCCCCGGAACCAGAACAGGGCCTGAAGCCATTCTGCGCTTTTGCGGCCAGCTCCCATAAAAACGAGTTGTAAAATGGAGGTTCAGGGCACTGCAATTCACAAACCTGCAGAGTTATAAATGATAACTCTCGTCCACAAATATATTGAGGGAAGGCAAAGAAGAGGATTTGAAATCAAGGCAGAATTGCAGGAAACAGATTTCAGGAGGTAGATACGAATCGCCTTTAAAGCACATGAAAAGCGGCAAAACGTTGACAATGATGCCCTTGGCCAAAAAGGGCGTATGCGTATTTTCCTGAATATATTCAGGAAAAAACGCATACGCCCTTTTTGGCCAACCAAGCAACCTGGAAAGGCAAATCAGCGCTACAAAGAAGTCTCGCTTCCCATCGGTCAAAAGGGCCATGCTGAAAAAAGTGTCAAAACCAGAAATGCAGGACAGGCCATGGAGAAATGGGAGCCTTGCTACACTGATGGGCGGGATGTAAATTGCCAAGAGCCACTCTGGAGAAGAGTCCGGTGAGTCCTGAAACATCTGAAAAACACAGCTTAGAGAGCATAGGGCACTTCCACTCATGGGGGTATAAATTGGGAAAATGAAAAATCAGCAAGACACAAGCACCCCAAAGTTTAGGGCTGCTCTGTTGACCAGGACCTCCACTTCATTCCACCTTAAATATCCCAGGAAAGAGAAAAATGGATAAAGAAGTTGTGGTCCTTATGTACAATGGAATATCACTCAGCCATGAAATCAATGTCATAAGGTTAGGAGCAGCATGATGAGTGGATTTAGGTACGACGATTCTAAGTGAAATAAGTCACACAGAAAAGGACACTTCTCATAAGGTATCACTGATAGAGGGAATGTAAAAACCGTTACACTTGAACTGAATTACAAAACAGAACAGAGTCACACATGCAGAAAACACACTATGGCTGCCTAACGGGAAAGGTGAGGTGGGGTGATACATAAAACAAGGGTATCAAATTAGCTCAGATACCGTTCCATAAACCCAATATGTAATAGACAAGACCTACTCCTTGCTCAGAGAACTGGACTCAACACGCCCTATTCACCGCACAAGAATATATCTGACTAATAATAATCGTAAAACCTATGTATTGATATCTCTCTGTTAGTGTGTCAAGTGGGTGTAAAGCGGCATAAACACAGCAGTGAAAAGCAGCTAAACCCCATTATAAAAATAAATTACTTTGAAATGCCCATGAAACAAAGACAGTGATAGAGAGAGAAATTCTTACACAATGCGTTCAGGGGCTGTGATGCAACCTGGATTGACCATATCTAGACCCACAGCTGGATGAGACATAAGGGTGGACACTCTTGGGGCTGAGAGGTTTGGTGAGGTTGGGTGAGCAAACGCAGACCCTTTAAAGTAATACTGCGTGGTACCCATCGCATGGGTCCCAAATCTCCAGGTTCAAGGGCATCTTCCTACATCAAAAACATGCATGAGAAACCCAGAAGATGGTACACCGTGTGATGGGGAAAGGTTTCTAAAACGCACCTCATTTCTCATCTCCTTGTGCCCGGGTTCGCCATTCCAGCCGCTTTCCTAGCAAGCTCCCTACTTGGAGCATCAGCACCTTTAACCTCCTGTTCCGTACAGGTTGCACTTTGTCCTGAGGATAAACGGGAAGACGTGGAACCAACGAGAGACTAGCTCTTGGTGTTGGGACAGGCACAGGTCACTCTATTTTCCCATCAGAAAGAAGAATTAACCACAGGCTCAGCCTGCCCCCCGGAACCAGAACAGGGCCTGAAGCCATTCTGCGCTTTTGCGGCCAGCTCCCATAAAAACGAGTTGTAAAATGGAGGTTCAGGGCACTGCAATTCACAAACCTGCAGAGTTATAAATGATAACTCTCGTCCACAAATATATTGAGGGAAGGCAAAGAAGAGGATTTGAAATCAAGGCAGAATTGCAGGAAACAGATTTCAGGAGGTAGATACGAATCGCCTTTAAAGCACATGAAAAGCGGCAAAACGTTGACAATGATGCCCTTGGCCAAAAAGGGCGTATGCGTATTTTCCTGAATATATTCAGGAAAAAACGCATACGCCCTTTTTGGCCAACCAAGCAACCTGGAAAGGCAAATCAGCGCTACAAAGAAGTCTCGCTTCCCATCGGTCAAAAGGGCCATGCTGAAAAAAGTGTCAAAACCAGAAATGCAGGACAGGCCATGGAGAAATGGGAGCCTTGCTACACTGATGGGCGGGATGTAAATTGCCAAGAGCCACTCTGGAGAAGAGTCCGGTGAGTCCTGAAACATCTGAAAAACACAGCTTAGAGAGCATAGGGCACTTCCACTCATGGGGGTATAAATTGGGAAAATGAAAAATCAGCAAGACACAAGCACCCCAAAGTTTAGGGCTGCTCTGTTGACCAGGACCTCCACTTCATTCCACCTTAAATATCCCAGGAAAGAGAAAAATGGATAAAGAAGTTGTGGTCCTTATGTACAATGGAATATCACTCAGCCATGAAATCAATGTCATAAGGTTAGGAGCAGCATGATGAGTGGATTTAGGTACGATGATTCTAAGTGAAATAAGTCACACAGAAAAGGACACTTCTCATAAGGTATCACTGATAGAGGGAATGTAAAAACCGTTACACTTGAACTGAATTACAAAACAGAACAGAGTCACACATGCAGAAAACACACTATGGCTGCCTAACGGGAAAGGTGAGGTGGGGTGATACATAAAACAAGGGTATCAAATTAGCTCAGATACCGTTCCATAAACCCAATATGTAATAGACAAGACCTACTCCTTGCTCAGAGAACTGGACTCAACACGCCCTATTCACCGCACAAGAATATATCTGACTAATAATAATCGTAAAACCTATGTATTGATATCTCTCTGTTAGTGTGTCAAGTGGGTGTAAAGCGGCATAAACACAGCAGTGAAAAGCAGCTAAACCCCATTATAAAAATAAATTACTTTGAAATACCCATGAAACAAAGACAGTGATAGAGAGAGAAATTCTTACACAATGCGTTCAGGGGCTGTGATGCAACCTGGATTGACCATATCTAGACGCACAGCTGGATGAGACATAAGGGTGGACACTCTTGGGGCTGAGAGGTTTGGTGAGGTTGGGTGAGCAAACGCAGACCCTTTAAAGTAATACTGCGTGGTACCCATCGCATGGGTCCCAAATCTCCAGGTTCAAGGGCTTCTTCCTACATCAAAAACATGCATGAGAAACCCAGAAGATGGTACACCGTGTGATGGGGAAAGGTTTCTAAAACGCACCTCATTTCTCATCTCCTTGTGCCCGGGTTCGCCATTCCAGCCGCTTTACTAGCAAGCTCCCTACTTGGAGCATCAGCACCTTTAACCTCCTGTTCCGTACAGGTTGCACTTTGTCCTGAGGATAAACGGGAAGACGTGGAACCAACGAGAGACTAGCTCTTGGTGTTGGGACAGGCACAGGTCACTCTATTTTCCCATCAGAAAGAAGAATTAACCACAGGCTCAGCCTGCCCCCCGGAACCAGAACAGGGCCTGAAGCCATTCTGCGCTTTTGCGGCCAGCTCCCATAAAAACGAGTTGTAAAATGGAGGTTCAGGGCACTGCAATTCACAAACCTGCAGAGTTATAAATGATAACTCTCGTCCACAAATATATTGAGGGAGGGCAAAGAAGAAGATTTGAAATCAAGGCAGAATTGCAGGAAACAGATTTCAGGAGGTAGATACGAATCGCCTCTAAAGCACATGAAAAGCGGCAAAACGTTGACAATGATGCCCTTGGCCAAAAAGGGCGTATGCGTTTTTTCCTGAATATATTCAGGAAAAAACGCATACGCCCTTTTTGGCCAACCAAGCAACCTGGAAAGGCAAATCAGCGCTACAAAGAAGTCTCGCTTCCCATCGGTCAAAAGGGCCATGCTGAAAAAAGTGTCAAAACCAGAAATGCAGGACAGGCCATGGAGAAATGGGAGCCTTGCTACACTGATGGGCGGGATGTAAATTGCCAACAGCCACTCTGGAGAAGTGTCCAGTGAGTCCTGAAACATCTGAAAAACACAGCTTAGAGAGCATAGGGCACTTCCACTCATGGGGGTATAAATTGGGAAAATTAAAAATCAGCAAGACACAAGCACCCCAAAGTTTAGGGCTGCTCTGTTGACCAGGACCTCCACTTCATTCCACCTTAAATATCCCAGGAAAGAGAAAAATGGATAAAGAAGTTGTGGTCCTTATGTACAATGGAATATCACTCAGCCAGGAAATCAATGTCGTAAGGTTACTAGCAGCATGATGAGTGGATTTAGGTACGACGATTCTAAGTGAAATAAGTCACACAGAAAAGGACACTTCTCATAAGGTATCACTGATAGAGGGAATGTAAAAACCGTTACACTTGAACTGAATTACAAAACAGAACAGAGTCACACATGCAGAAAACACACTATGGCTGCCTAACGGGAAAGGTGAGGTGGGGTGATACATAAAACAAGGGTATCAAATTAGCTCAGATACCGTTCCATAAACCCAATATGTAATAGACAAGACCTACTCCTTGCTCAGAGAACTGGACTCAACACGCCCTATTCACCGCACAAGAATATATCTGACTAATAATAATCGTAAAACCTATGTATTGATATCTCTCTGTTAGTGTGTCAAGTGGGTGTAAAGCGGCATAAACACAGCAGTGAAAAGCAGCTAAACCCCATTATAAAAATAAATTACTTTGAAATGCCCATGAAACAAAGACAGTGATAGAGAGAGAAATTCTTACACAATGCGTTCAGGGGCTGTGATGCAACCTGGATTGACCATATCTA
This sequence comes from Balaenoptera borealis, assembly GCF_965194805.1. NCBI lineage: Eukaryota > Metazoa > Chordata > Mammalia > Artiodactyla > Balaenopteridae > Balaenoptera > Balaenoptera borealis. The sequence continues at coordinate 256,033 of NW_028123493.1, read as the reverse complement.
GACCCACAGCTGGATGAGACATAAGGGTGGACACTCTTGGGGCTGAGAGGTTTGGTGAGGTTGGGTGAGCAAACGCAGACCCTTTAAAGTAATACTGCATGGTACCCATCGCATGGGTCCCAAATCTCCAGGTTCAAGGGCATCTTCCTACATCAAAAACATGCATGAGAAACCCAGAAGATGGTACACCGTGTGATGGGGAAAGGTTTCTAAAACGCACCTCATTTCTCATCTCCTTGTGCCCGGGTTCGCCATTCCAGCCGCTTTCCTAGCAAGCTCCCTACTTGGAGCATCAGCACCTTTAACCTCCTGTTCCGTACAGGTTGCACTTTGTCCTGAGGATAAACGGGAAGACGTGGAACCAACGAGAGACTAGCTCTTGGTGTTGGGACAGGCACAGGTCACTCTATTTTCCCATCAGAAAGAAGAATTAACCACAGGCTCAGCCTGCCCCCCGGAACCAGAACAGGGCCTGAAGCCATTCTGCGCTTTTGCGGCCAGCTCCCATAAAAACGAGTTGTAAAATGGAGGTTCAGGGCACTGCAATTCACAAACCTGCAGAGTTATAAATGATAACTCTCGTCCACAAATATATTGAGGGAAGGCAAAGAAGAGGATTTGAAATCAAGGCAGAATTGCAGGAAACAGATTTCAGGAGGTAGATACGAATCGCCTTTAAAGCACATGAAAAGCGGCAAAACGTTGACAATGATGCCCTTGGCCAAAAAGGGCGTATGCGTATTTTCCTGAATATATTCAGGAAAAAACGCATACGCCCTTTTTGGCCAACCAAGCAACCTGGAAAGGCAAATCAGCGCTACAAAGAAGTCTCGCTTCCCATCGGTCAAAAGGGCCATGCTGAAAAAAGTGTCAAAACCAGAAATGCAGGACAGGCCATGGAGAAATGGGAGCCTTGCTACACTGATGGGCGGGATGTAAATTGCCAAGAGCCACTCTGGAGAAGAGTCCGGTGAGTCCTGAAACATCTGAAAAACACAGCTTAGAGAGCATAGGGCACTTCCACTCATGGGGGTATAAATTGGGAAAATGAAAAATCAGCAAGACACAAGCACCCCAAAGTTTAGGGCTGCTCTGTTGACCAGGACCTCCACTTCATTCCACCTTAAATATCCCAGGAAAGAGAAAAATGGATAAAGAAGTTGTGGTCCTTATGTACAATGGAATATCACTCAGCCATGAAATCAATGTCATAAGGTTAGGAGCAGCATGATGAGTGGATTTAGGTACGACGATTCTAAGTGAAATAAGTCACACAGAAAAGGACACTTCTCATAAGGTATCACTGATAGAGGGAATGTAAAAACCGTTACACTTGAACTGAATTACAAAACAGAACAGAGTCACACATGCAGAAAACACACTATGGCTGCCTAACGGGAAAGGTGAGGTGGGGTGATACATAAAACAAGGGTATCAAATTAGCTCAGATACCGTTCCATAAACCCAATATGTAATAGACAAGACCTACTCCTTGCTCAGAGAACTGGACTCAACACGCCCTATTCACCGCACAAGAATATATCTGACTAATAATAATCGTAAAACCTATGTATTGATATCTCTCTGTTAGTGTGTCAAGTGGGTGTAAAGCGGCATAAACACAGCAGTGAAAAGCAGCTAAACCCCATTATAAAAATAAATTACTTTGAAATACCCATGAAACAAAGACAGTGATAGAGAGAGAAATTCTTACACAATGCGTTCAGGGGCTGTGATGCAACCTGGATTGACCATATCTAGACGCACAGCTGGATGAGACATAAGGGTGGACACTCTTGGGGCTGAGAGGTTTGGTGAGGTTGGGTGAGCAAACGCAGACCCTTTAAAGTAATACTGCGTGGTACCCATCGCATGGGTCCCAAATCTCCAGGTTCAAGGGCTTCTTCCTACATCAAAAACATGCATGAGAAACCCAGAAGATGGTACACCGTGTGATGGGGAAAGGTTTCTAAAACGCACCTCATTTCTCATCTCCTTGTGCCCGGGTTCGCCATTCCAGCCGCTTTACTAGCAAGCTCCCTACTTGGAGCATCAGCACCTTTAACCTCCTGTTCCGTACAGGTTGCACTTTGTCCTGAGGATAAACGGGAAGACGTGGAACCAACGAGAGACTAGCTCTTGGTGTTGGGACAGGCACAGGTCACTCTATTTTCCCATCAGAAAGAAGAATTAACCACAGGCTCAGCCTGCCCCCCGGAACCAGAACAGGGCCTGAAGCCATTCTGCGCTTTTGCGGCCAGCTCCCATAAAAACGAGTTGTAAAATGGAGGTTCAGGGCACTGCAATTCACAAACCTGCAGAGTTATAAATGATAACTCTCGTCCACAAATATATTGAGGGAGGGCAAAGAAGAAGATTTGAAATCAAGGCAGAATTGCACGAAACAGATTTCAGGAGGTAGATACGAATCGCCTTTAAAGCACATGAAAAGCGGCAAAACGTTGACAATGATGCCCTTGGCCAAAAAGGGCGTATGCGTTTTTTCCTGAATATATTCAGGAAAAAACGCATACGCCCTTTTTGGCCAACCAAGCAACCTGGAAAGGCAAATCAGCGCTACAAAGAAGTCTCGCTTCCCATCGGTCAAAAGGGCCATGCTGAAAAAAGTGTCAAAACCAGAAATGCAGGACAGGCCATGGAGAAATGGGAGCCTTGCTACACTGATGGGCGGGATGTAAATTGCCAACAGCCACTCTGGAGAAGTGTCCAGTGAGTCCTGAAACATCTGAAAAACACAGCTTAGAGAGCATAGGGCACTTCCACTCATGGGGGTATAAATTGGGAAAATTAAAAATCAGCAAGACACAAGCACCCCAAAGTTTAGGGCTGCTCTGTTGACCAGGACCTCCACTTCATTCCACCTTAAATATCCCAGGAAAGAGAAAAATGGATAAAGAAGTTGTGGTCCTTATGTACAATGGAATATCACTCAGCCAGGAAATCAATGTCGTAAGGTTACTAGCAGCATGATGAGTGGATTTAGGTACGACGATTCTAAGTGAAATAAGTCACACAGAAAAGGACACTTCTCATAAGGTATCACTGATAGAGGGAATGTAAAAACCGTTACACTTGAACTGAATTACAAAACAGAACAGAGTCACACATGCAGAAAACACACTATGGCTGCCTAACGGGAAAGGTGAGGTGGGGTGATACATAAAACAAGGGTATCAAATTAGCTCAGATACCGTTCCATAAACCCAATATGTAATAGACAAGACCTACTCCTTGCTCAGAGAACTGGACTCAACACGCCCTATTCACCGCACAAGAATATATCTGACTAATAATAATCGTAAAACCTATGTATTGATATCTCTCTGTTAGTGTGTCAAGTGGGTGTAAAGCGGCATAAACACAGCAGTGAAAAGCAGCTAAACCCCATTATAAAAATAAATTACTTTGAAATGCCCATGAAACAAAGACAGTGATAGAGAGAGAAATTCTTACACAATGCGTTCAGGGGCTGTGATGCAACCTGGATTGACCATATCTAGACCCACAGCTGGATGAGACATAAGGGTGGACACTCTTGGGGCTGAGAGGTTTGGTGAGGTTGGGTGAGCAAACGCAGACCCTTTAAAGTAATACTGCGTGGTACCCATCGCATGGGTCCCAAATCTCCAGGTTCAAGGGCATCTTCCTACATCAAAAACATGCATGAGAAACCCAGAAGATGGTACACCGTGTGATGGGGAAAGGTTTCTAAAACGCACCTCATTTCTCATCTCCTTGTGCCCGGGTTCGCCATTCCAGCCCCTTTACTAGCAAGCTCCCTACTTGGAGCATCAGCACCTTTAACCTCCTGTTCCGTACAGGTTGCACTTTGTCCTGAGGATAAACGGGAAGACGTGGAACCAACGAGAGACTAGCTCTTGGTGTTGGGACAGGCACAGGTCACTCTATTTTCCCATCAGAAAGAAGAATTAACCACAGGCTCAGCCTGCCCCCCGGAACCAGAACAGGGCCTGAAGCCATTCTGCGCTTTTGCGGCCAGCTCCCATAAAAACGAGTTGTAAAATGGAGGTTCAGGGCACTGCAATTCACAAACCTGCAGAGTTATAAATGATAACTCTCGTCCACAAATATATTGAGGGAAGGCAAAGAAGAGGATTTGAAATCAAGGCAGAATTGCAGGAAACAGATTTCAGGAGGTAGATACGAATCGCCTTTAAAGCACATGAAAAGCGGCAAAACGTTGACAATGATGCCCTTGGCCAAAAAGGGTGTATGCGTATTTTCCTGAATATATTCAGGAAAAAACGCATACGCCCTTTTTGGCCAACCAAGCAACCTGGAAAGGCAAATCAGCGCTACAAAGAAGTCTCGCTTCCCATCGGTCAAAAGGGCCATGCTGAAAAAAGTGTCAAAACCAGAAATGCAGGACAGGCCATGGAGAAATGGGAGCCTTGCTACACTGATGGGCGGGATGTAAATTGCCAAGAGCCACTCTGGAGAAGAGTCCGGTGAGTCCTGAAACATCTGAAAAACACAGCTTAGAGAGCATAGGGCACTTCCACTCATGGGGGTATAAATTGGGAAAATGAAAAATCAGCAAGACACAAGCACCCCAAAGTTTAGGGCTGCTCTGTTGACCAGGACCTCCACTTCATTCCACCTTAAATATCCCAGGAAAGAGAAAAATGGATAAAGAAGTTGTGGTCCTTATGTACAATGGAATATCACTCAGCCAGGAAATCAATGTCATAAGGTTAGTAGCAGCATGATGAGTGGATTTAGGTACGACGATTCTAAGTGAAATAAGTCACACAGAAAAGGACACTTCTCATAAGGTATCACTGATAGAGGGAATGTAAAAACCGTTACACTTGAACTGAATTACAAAACAGAACAGAGTCACACATGCAGAAAACACACTATGGCTGCCTAACGGGAAAGGTGAGGTGGGGTGATACATAAAACAAGGGTATCAAATTAGCTCAGATACCGTTCCATAAACCCAATATGTAATAGACAAGACCTACTCCTTGCTCAGAGAACTGGACTCAACACGCCCTATTCACCGCACAAGAATATATCTGACTAATAATAATCGTAAAACCTATGTATTGATATCTCTCTGTTAGTGTGTCAAGTGGGTGTAAAGCGGCATAAACACAGCAGTGAAAAGCAGCTAAACCCCATTATAAAAATAAATTACTTTGAAATACCCATGAAACAAAGACAGTGATAGAGAGAGAAATTCTTACACAATGCGTTCAGGGGCTGTGATGCAACCTGGATTGACCATATCTAGACGCACAGCTGGATGAGACATAAGGGTGGACACTCTTGGGGCTGAGAGGTTTGGTGAGGTTGGGTGAGCAAACGCAGACCCTTTAAAGTAATACTGCGTGGTACCCATCGCATGGGTCCCAAATCTCCAGGTTCAAGGGCTTCTTCCTACATCAAAAACATGCATGAGAAACCCAGAAGATGGTACACCGTGTGATGGGGAAAGGTTTCTAAAACGCACCTCATTTCTCATCTCCTTGTGCCCGGGTTCGCCATTCCAGCCGCTTTACTAGCAAGCTCCCTACTTGGAGCATCAGCACCTTTAACCTCCTGTTCCGTACAGGTTGCACTTTGTCCTGAGGATAAACGGGAAGACGTGGAACCAACGAGAGACTAGCTCTTGGTGTTGGGACAGGCACAGGTCACTCTATTTTCCCATCAGAAAGAAGAATTAACCACAGGCTCAGCCTGCCCCCCGGAACCAGAACAGGGCCTGAAGCCATTCTGCGCTTTTGCGGCCAGCTCCCATAAAAACGAGTTGTAAAATGGAGGTTCAGGGCACTGCAATTCACAAACCTGCAGAGTTATAAATGATAACTCTCGTCCACAAATATATTGAGGGAGGGCAAAGAAGAAGATTTGAAATCAAGGCAGAATTGCACGAAACAGATTTCAGGAGGTAGATACGAATCGCCTTTAAAGCACATGAAAAGCGGCAAAACGTTGACAATGATGCCCTTGGCCAAAAAGGGCGTATGCATTTTTTCCTGAATATATTCAGGAAAAAACGCATACGCCCTTTTTGGCCAACCAAGCAACCTGGAAAGGCAAATCAGCGCTACAAAGAAGTCTCGCTTCCCATCGGTCAAAAGGGCCATGCTGAAAAAAGTGTCAAAACCAGAAATGCAGGACAGGCCATGGAGAAATGGGAGCCTTGCTACACTGATGGGCGGGATGTAAATTGCCAAGAGCCACTCTGGAGAAGAGTCCGGTGAGTCCTGAAACATCTGAAAAACACAGCTTAGAGAGCATAGGGCACTTCCACTCATGGGGGTATAAATTGGGAAAATGAAAAATCAGCAAGACACAAGCACCCCAAAGTTTAGGGCTGCTCTGTTGACCAGGACCTCCACTTCATTCCACCTTAAATATCCCAGGAAAGAGAAAAATGGATAAAGAAGTTGTGGTCCTTATGTACAATGGAATATCACTCAGCCAGGAAATCAATGTCGTAAGGTTACTAGCAGCATGATGAGTGGATTTAGGTACGACGATTCTAAGTGAAATAAGTCACACAGAAAAGGACACTTCTCATAAGGTATCACTGATAGAGGGAATGTAAAAACCGTTACACTTGAACTGAATTACAAAACAGAACAGAGTCACACATGCAGAAAACACACTATGGCTGCCTAACGGGAAAGGTGAGGTGGGGTGATACATAAAACAAGGGTATCAAATTAGCTCAGATACCGTTCCATAAACCCAATATGTAATAGACAAGACCTACTCCTTGCTCAGAGAACTGGACTCAACACGCCCTATTCACCGCACAAGAATATATCTGACTAATAATAATCGTAAAACCTATGTATTGATATCTCTCTGTTAGTGTGTCAAGTGGGTGTAAAGCGGCATAAACACAGCAGTGAAAAGCAGCTAAACCCCATTATAAAAATAAATTACTTTGAAATGCCCATGAAACAAAGACAGTGATAGAGAGAGAAATTCTTACACAATGCGTTCAGGGGCTGTGATGCAACCTGGATTGACCATATCTAGACCCACAGCTGGATGAGACATAAGGGTGGACACTCTTGGGGCTGAGAGGTTTGGTGAGGTTGGGTGAGCAAACGCAGACCCTTTAAAGTAATACTGCGTGGTACCCATCGCATGGGTCCCAAATCTCCAGGTTCAAGGGCATCTTCCTACATCAAAAACATGCATGAGAAACCCAGAAGATGGTACACCGTGTGATGGGGAAAGGTTTCTAAAACGCACCTCATTTCTCATCTCCTTGTGCCCGGGTTCGCCATTCCAGCCGCTTTCCTAGCAAGCTCCCTACTTGGAGCATCAGCACCTTTAACCTCCTGTTCCGTACAGGTTGCACTTTGTCCTGAGGATAAACGGGAAGACGTGGAACCAACGAGAGACTAGCTCTTGGTGTTGGGACAGGCACAGGTCACTCTATTTTCCCATCAGAAAGAAGAATTAACCACAGGCTCAGCCTGCCCCCCGGAACCAGAACAGGGCCTGAAGCCATTCTGCGCTTTTGCGGCCAGCTCCCATAAAAACGAGTTGTAAAATGGAGGTTCAGGGCACTGCAATTCACAAACCTGCAGAGTTATAAATGATAACTCTCGTCCACAAATATATTGAGGGAAGGCAAAGAAGAGGATTTGAAATCAAGGCAGAATTGCAGGAAACAGATTTCAGGAGGTAGATACGAATCGCCTTTAAAGCACATGAAAAGCGGCAAAACGTTGACAATGATGCCCTTGGCCAAAAAGGGCGTATGCGTATTTTCCTGAATATATTCAGGAAAAAACGCATACGCCCTTTTTGGCCAACCAAGCAACCTGGAAAGGCAAATCAGCGCTACAAAGAAGTCTCGCTTCCCATCGGTCAAAAGGGCCATGCTGAAAAAAGTGTCAAAACCAGAAATGCAGGACAGGCCATGGAGAAATGGGAGCCTTGCTACACTGATGGGCGGGATGTAAATTGCCAAGAGCCACTCTGGAGAAGAGTCCGGTGAGTCCTGAAACATCTGAAAAACACAGCTTAGAGAGCATAGGGCACTTCCACTCATGGGGGTATAAATTGGGAAAATGAAAAATCAGCAAGACACAAGCACCCCAAAGTTTAGGGCTGCTCTGTTGACCAGGACCTCCACTTCATTCCACCTTAAATATCCCAGGAAAGAGAAAAATGGATAAAGAAGTTGTGGTCCTTATGTACAATGGAATATCACTCAGCCATGAAATCAATGTCATAAGGTTAGGAGCAGCATGATGAGTGGATTTAGGTACGACGATTCTAAGTGAAATAAGTCACACAGAAAAGGACACTTCTCATAAGGTATCACTGATAGAGGGAATGTAAAAACCGTTACACTTGAACTGAATTACAAAACAGAACAGAGTCACACATGCAGAAAACACACTATGGCTGCCTAACGGGAAAGGTGAGGTGGGGTGATACATAAAACAAGGGTATCAAATTAGCTCAGATACCGTTCCATAAACCCAATATGTAATAGACAAGACCTACTCCTTGCTCAGAGAACTGGACTCAACACGCCCTATTCACCGCACAAGAATATATCTGACTAATAATAATCGTAAAACCTATGTATTGATATCTCTCTGTTAGTGTGTCAAGTGGGTGTAAAGCGGCATAAACACAGCAGTGAAAAGCAGCTAAACCCCATTATAAAAATAAATTACTTTGAAATACCCATGAAACAAAGACAGTGATAGAGAGAGAAATTCTTACACAATGCGTTCAGGGGCTGTGATGCAACCTGGATTGACCATATCTAGACGCACAGCTGGATGAGACATAAGGGTGGACACTCTTGGGGCTGAGAGGTTTGGTGAGGTTGGGTGAGCAAACGCAGACCCTTTAAAGTAATACTGCGTGGTACCCATCGCATGGGTCCCAAATCTCCAGGTTCAAGGGCTTCTTCCTACATCAAAAACATGCATGAGAAACCCAGAAGATGGTACACCGTGTGATGGGGAAAGGTTTCTAAAACGCACCTCATTTCTCATCTCCTTGTGCCCGGGTTCGCCATTCCAGCCGCTTTACTAGCAAGCTCCCTACTTGGAGCATCAGCACCTTTAACCTCCTGTTCCGTACAGGTTGCACTTTGTCCTGAGGATAAACGGGAAGACGTGGAACCAACGAGAGACTAGCTCTTGGTGTTGGGACAGGCACAGGTCACTCTATTTTCCCATCAGAAAGAAGAATTAACCACAGGCTCAGCCTGCCCCCCGGAACCAGAACAGGGCCTGAAGCCATTCTGCGCTTTTGCGGCCAGCTCCCATAAAAACGAGTTGTAAAATGGAGGTTCAGGGCACTGCAATTCACAAACCTGCAGAGTTATAAATGATAACTCTCGTCCACAAATATATTGAGGGAGGGCAAAGAAGAAGATTTGAAATCAAGGCAGAATTGCACGAAACAGATTTCAGGAGGTAGATACGAATCGCCTTTAAAGCACATGAAAAGCGGCAAAACGTTGACAATGATGCCCTTGGCCAAAAAGGGCGTATGCGTTTTTTCCTGAATATATTCAGGAAAAAACGCATACGCCCTTTTTGGCCAACCAAGCAACCTGGAAAGGCAAATCAGCGCTACAAAGAAGTCTCGCTTCCCATCGGTCAAAAGGGCCATGCTGAAAAAAGTGTCAAAACCAGAAATGCAGGACAGGCCATGGAGAAATGGGAGCCTTGCTACACTGATGGGCGGGATGTAAATTGCCAACAGCCACTCTGGAGAAGTGTCCAGTGAGTCCTGAAACATCTGAAAAACACAGCTTAGAGAGCATAGGGCACTTCCACTCATGGGGGTATAAATTGGGAAAATTAAAAATCAGCAAGACACAAGCACCCCAAAGTTTAGGGCTGCTCTGTTGACCAGGACCTCCACTTCATTCCACCTTAAATATCCCAGGAAAGAGAAAAATGGATAAAGAAGTTGTGGTCCTTATGTACAATGGAATATCACTCAGCCAGGAAATCAATGTCGTAAGGTTACTAGCAGCATGATGAGTGGATTTAGGTACGACGATTCTAAGTGAAATAAGTCACACAGAAAAGGACACTTCTCATAAGGTATCACTGATAGAGGGAATGTAAAAACCGTTACACTTGAACTGAATTACAAAACAGAACAGAGTCACACATGCAGAAAACACACTATGGCTGCCTAACGGGAAAGGTGAGGTGGGGTGATACATAAAACAAGGGTATCAAATTAGCTCAGATACCGTTCCATAAACCCAATATGTAATAGACAAGACCTACTCCTTGCTCAGAGAACTGGACTCAACACGCCCTATTCACCGCACAAGAATATATCTGACTAATAATAATCGTAAAACCTATGTATTGATATCTCTCTGTTAGTGTGTCAAGTGGGTGTAAAGCGGCATAAACACAGCAGTGAAAAGCAGCTAAACCCCATTATAAAAATAAATTACTTTGAAATGCCCATGAAACAAAGACAGTGATAGAGAGAGAAATTCTTACACAATGCGTTCAGGGGCTGTGATGCAACCTGGATTGACCATATCTAGACCCACAGCTGGATGAGACATAAGGGTGGACACTCTTGGGGCTGAGAGGTTTGGTGAGGTTGGGTGAGCAAACGCAGACCCTTTAAAGTAATACTGCGTGGTACCCATCGCATGGGTCCCAAATCTCCAGGTTCAAGGGCATCTTCCTACATCAAAAACATGCATGAGAAACCCAGAAGATGGTACACCGTGTGATGGGGAAAGGTTTCTAAAACGCACCTCATTTCTCATCTCCTTGTGCCCGGGTTCGCCATTCCAGCCGCTTTCCTAGCAAGCTCCCTACTTGGAGCATCAGCACCTTTAACCTCCTGTTCCGTACAGGTTGCACTTTGTCCTGAGGATAAACGGGAAGACGTGGAACCAACGAGAGACTAGCTCTTGGTGTTGGGACAGGCACAGGTCACTCTATTTTCCCATCAGAAAGAAGAATTAACCACAGGCTCAGCCTGCCCCCCGGAACCAGAACAGGGCCTGAAGCCATTCTGCGCTTTTGCGGCCAGCTCCCATAAAAACGAGTTGTAAAATGGAGGTTCAGGGCACTGCAATTCACAAACCTGCAGAGTTATAAATGATAACTCTCGTCCACAAATATATTGAGGGAAGGCAAAGAAGAGGATTTGAAATCAAGGCAGAATTGCAGGAAACAGATTTCAGGAGGTAGATACGAATCGCCTTTAAAGCACATGAAAAGCGGCAAAACGTTGACAATGATGCCCTTGGCCAAAAAGGGCGTATGCGTATTTTCCTGAATATATTCAGGAAAAAACGCATACGCCCTTTTTGGCCAACCAAGCAACCTGGAAAGGCAAATCAGCGCTACAAAGAAGTCTCGCTTCCCATCGGTCAAAAGGGCCATGCTGAAAAAAGTGTCAAAACCAGAAATGCAGGACAGGCCATGGAGAAATGGGAGCCTTGCTACACTGATGGGCGGGATGTAAATTGCCAAGAGCCACTCTGGAGAAGAGTCCGGTGAGTCCTGAAACATCTGAAAAACACAGCTTAGAGAGCATAGGGCACTTCCACTCATGGGGGTATAAATTGGGAAAATGAAAAATCAGCAAGACACAAGCACCCCAAAGTTTAGGGCTGCTCTGTTGACCAGGACCTCCACTTCATTCCACCTTAAATATCCCAGGAAAGAGAAAAATGGATAAAGAAGTTGTGGTCCTTATGTACAATGGAATATCACTCAGCCATGAAATCAATGTCGTAAGGTTAGTAGCAGCATGATGAGTGGATTTAGGTACGACGATTCTAAGTGAAATAAGTCACACAGAAAAGGACACTTCTCATAAGGTATCACTGATAGAGGGAATGTAAAAACCGTTACACTTGAACTGAATTACAAAACAGAACAGAGTCACACATGCAGAAAACACACTATGGCTGCCTAACGGGAAAGGTGAGGTGGGGTGATACATAAAACAAGGGTATCAAATTAGCTCAGATACCGTTCCATAAACCCAATATGTAATAGACAAGACCTACTCCTTGCTCAGAGAACTGGACTCAACACGCCCTATTCACCGCACAAGAATATATCTGACTAATAATAATCGTAAAACCTATGTATTGATATCTCTCTGTTAGTGTGTCAAGTGGGTGTAAAGCGGCATAAACACAGCAGTGAAAAGCAGCTAAACCCCATTATAAAAATAAATTACTTTGAAATACCCATGAAACAAAGACAGTGATAGAGAGAGAAATTCTTACACAATGCGTTCAGGGGCTGTGATGCAACCTGGATTGACCATATCTAGACGCACAGCTGGATGAGACATAAGGGTGGACACTCTTGGGGCTGAGAGGTTTGGTGAGGTTGGGTGAGCAAACGCAGACCCTTTAAAGTAATACTGCGTGGTACCCATCGCATGGGTCCCAAATCTCCAGGTTCAAGGGCTTCTTCCTACATCAAAAACATGCATGAGAAACCCAGAAGATGGTACACCGTGTGATGGGGAAAGGTTTCTAAAACGCACCTCATTTCTCATCTCCTTGTGCCCGGGTTCGCCATTCCAGCCGCTTTACTAGCAAGCTCCCTACTTGGAGCATCAGCACCTTTAACCTCCTGTTCCGTACAGGTTGCACTTTGTCCTGAGGATAAACGGGAAGACGTGGAACCAACGAGAGACTAGCTCTTGGTGTTGGGACAGGCACAGGTCACTCTATTTGCCCATCAGAAAGAAGAATTAACCACAGGCTCAGCCTGCCCCCCGGAACCAGAACAGGGCCTGAAGCCATTCTGCGCTTTTGCGGCCAGCTCCCATAAAAACGAGTTGTAAAATGGAGGTTCAGGGCACTGCAATTCACAAACCTGCAGAGTTATAAATGATAACTCTCGTCCACAAATATATTGAGGGAGGGCAAAGAAGAAGATTTGAAATCAAGGCAGAATTGCACGAAACAGATTTCAGGAGGTAGATACGAATCGCCTTTAAAGCACATGAAAAGCGGCAAAACGTTGACAATGATGCCCTTGGCCAAAAAGGGCGTATGCGTTTTTTCCTGAATATATTCAGGAAAAAACGCATACGCCCTTTTTGGCCAACCAAGCAACCTGGAAAGGCAAATCAGCGCTACAAAGAAGTCTCGCTTCCCATCGGTCAAAAGGGCCATGCTGAAAAAAGTGTCAAAACCAGAAATGCAGGACAGGCCATGGAGAAATGGGAGCCTTGCTACACTGATGGGCGGGATGTAAATTGCCAACAGCCACTCTGGAGAAGTGTCCAGTGAGTCCTGAAACATCTGAAAAACACAGCTTAGAGAGCATAGGGCACTTCCACTCATGGGGGTATAAATTGGGAAAATTAAAAATCAGCAAGACACAAGCACCCCAAAGTTTAGGGCTGCTCTGTTGACCAGGACCTCCACTTCATTCCACCTTAAATATCCCAGGAAAGAGAAAAATGGATAAAGAAGTTGTGGTCCTTATGTACAATGGAATATCACTCAGCCAGGAAATCAATGTCGTAAGGTTACTAGCAGCATGATGAGTGGATTTAGGTACGACGATTCTAAGTGAAATAAGTCACACAGAAAAGGACACTTCTCATAAGGTATCACTGATAGAGGGAATGTAAAAACCGTTACACTTGAACTGAATTACAAAACAGAACAGAGTCACACATGCAGAAAACACACTATGGCTGCCTAACGGGAAAGGTGAGGTGGGGTGATACATAAAACAAGGGTATCAAATTAGCTCAGATACCGTTCCATAAACCCAATATGTAATAGACAAGACCTACTCCTTGCTCAGAGAACTGGACTCAACACGCCCTATTCACCGCACAAGAATATATCTGACTAATAATAATCGTAAAACCTATGTATTGATATCTCTCTGTTAGTGTGTCAAGTGGGTGTAAAGCGGCATAAACACAGCAGTGAAAAGCAGCTAAACCCCATTATAAAAATAAATTACTTTGAAATGCCCATGAAACAAAGACAGTGATAGAGAGAGAAATTCTTACACAATGCGTTCAGGGGCTGTGATGCAACCTGGATTGACCATATCTAGACCCACAGCTGGATGAGACATAAGGGTGGACACTCTTGGGGCTGAGAGGTTTGGTGAGGTTGGGTGAGCAAACGCAGACCCTTTAAAGTAATACTGCGTGGTACCCATCGCATGGGTCCCAAATCTCCAGGTTCAAGGGCATCTTCCTACATCAAAAACATGCATGAGAAACCCAGAAGATGGTACACCGTGTGATGGGGAAAGGTTTCTAAAACGCACCTCATTTCTCATCTCCTTGTGCCCGGGTTCGCCATTCCAGCCGCTTTCCTAGCAAGCTCCCTACTTGGAGCATCAGCACCTTTAACCTCCTGTTCCGTACAGGTTGCACTTTGTCCTGAGGATAAACGGGAAGACGTGGAACCAACGAGAGACTAGCTCTTGGTGTTGGGACAGGCACAGGTCACTCTATTTTCGCATCAGAAAGAAGAATTAACCACAGGCTCAGCCTGCCCCCCGGAACCAGAACAGGGCCTGAAGCCATTCTGCGCTTTTGCGGGCAGCTCCCATAAAAACGAGTTGTAAAATGGAGGTTCAGGGCACTGCAATTCACAAACCTGCAGAGTTATAAATGATAACTCTCGTCCACAAATATATTGAGGGAAGGCAAAGAAGAGGATTTGAAATCAAGGCAGAATTGCAGGAAACAGATTTCAGGAGGTAGATACGAATCGCCTTTAAAGCACATGAAAAGCGGCAAAACGTTGACAATGATGCCCTTGGCCAAAAAGGGCGTATGCGTATTTTCCTGAATATATTCAGGAAAAAACGCATACGCCCTTTTTGGCCAACCAAGCAACCTGGAAAGGCAAATCAGCGCTACAAAGAAGTCTCGCTTCCCATCGGTCAAAAGGGCCATGCTGAAAAAAGTGTCAAAACCAGAAATGCAGGACAGGCCATGGAGAAATGGGAGCCTTGCTACACTGATGGGCGGGATGTAAATTGCCAAGAGCCACTCTGGAGAAGAGTCCGGTGAGTCCTGAAACATCTGAAAAACACAGCTTAGAGAGCATAGGGCACTTCCACTCATGGGGGTATAAATTGGGAAAATGAAAAATCAGCAAGACACAAGCACCCCAAAGTTTAGGGCTGCTCTGTTGACCAGGACCTCCACTTCATTCCACCTTAAATATCCCAGGAAAGAGAAAAATGGATAAAGAAGTTGTGGTCCTTATGTACAATGGAATATCACTCAGCCATGAAATCAATGTCATAAGGTTAGGAGCAGCATGATGAGTGGATTTAGGTACGACGATTCTAAGTGAAATAAGTCACACAGAAAAGGACACTTCTCATAAGGTATCACTGATAGAGGGAATGTAAAAACCGTTACACTTGAACTGAATTACAAAACAGAACAGAGTCACACATGCAGAAAACACACTATGGCTGCCTAACGGGAAAGGTGAGGTGGGGTGATACATAAAACAAGGGTATCAAATTAGCTCAGATACCGTTCCATAAACCCAATATGTAATAGACAAGACCTACTCCTTGCTCAGAGAACTGGACTCAACACGCCCTATTCACCGCACAAGAATATATCTGACTAATAATAATCGTAAAACCTATGTATTGATATCTCTCTGTTAGTGTGTCAAGTGGGTGTAAAGCGGCATAAACACAGCAGTGAAAAGCAGCTAAACCCCATTATAAAAATAAATTACTTTGAAATACCCATGAAACAAAGACAGTGATAGAGAGAGAAATTCTTACACAATGCGTTCAGGGGCTGTGATGCAACCTGGATTGACCATATCTAGACGCACAGCTGGATGAGACATAAGGGTGGACACTCTTGGGGCTGAGAGGTTTGGTGAGGTTGGGTGAGCAAACGCAGACCCTTTAAAGTAATACTGCGTGGTACCCATCGCATGGGTCCCAAATCTCCAGGTTCAAGGGCTTCTTCCTACATCAAAAACATGCATGAGAAACCCAGAAGATGGTACACCGTGTGATGGGGAAAGGTTTCTAAAACGCACCTCATTTCTCATCTCCTTGTGCCCGGGTTCGCCATTCCAGCCGCTTTACTAGCAAGCTCCCTACTTGGAGCATCAGCACCTTTAACCTCCTGTTCCGTACAGGTTGCACTTTGTCCTGAGGATAAACGGGAAGACGTGGAACCAACGAGAGACTAGCTCTTGGTGTTGGGACAGGCACAGGTCACTCTATTTTCCCATCAGAAAGAAGAATTAACCACAGGCTCAGCCTGCCCCCCGGAACCAGAACAGGGCCTGAAGCCATTCTGCGCTTTTGCGGCCAGCTCCCATAAAAACGAGTTGTAAAATGGAGGTTCAGGGCACTGCAATTCACAAACCTGCAGAGTTATAAATGATAACTCTCGTCCACAAATATATTGAGGGAGGGCAAAGAAGAAGATTTGAAATCAAGGCAGAATTGCACGAAACAGATTTCAGGAGGTAGATACGAATCGCCTTTAAAGCACATGAAAAGCGGCAAAACGTTGACAATGATGCCCTTGGCCAAAAAGGGCGTATGCGTTTTTTCCTGAATATATTCAGGAAAAAACGCATACGCCCTTTTTGGCCAACCAAGCAACCTGGAAAGGCAAATCAGCGCTACAGAGAAGTCTCGCTTCCCATCGGTCAAAAGGGCCATGCTGAAAAAAGTGTCAAAACCAGAAATGCAGGACAGGCCATGGAGAAATGGGAGCCTTGCTACACTGATGGGCGGGATGTAAATTGCCAACAGCCACTCTGGAGAAGTGTCCAGTGAGTCCTGAAACATCTGAAAAACACAGCTTAGAGAGCATAGGGCACTTCCACTCATGGGGGTATAAATTGGGAAAATTAAAAATCAGCAAGACACAAGCACCCCAAAGTTTAGGGCTGCTCTGTTGACCAGGACCTCCACTTCATTCCACCTTAAATATCCCAGGAAAGAGAAAAATGGATAAAGAAGTTGTGGTCCTTATGTACAATGGAATATCACTCAGCCAGGAAATCAATGTCGTAAGGTTACTAGCAGCATGATGAGTGGATTTAGGTACGACGATTCTAAGTGAAATAAGTCACACAGAAAAGGACACTTCTCATAAGGTATCACTGATAGAGGGAATGTAAAAACCGTTACACTTGAACTGAATTACAAAACAGAACAGAGTCACACATGCAGAAAACACACTATGGCTGCCTAACGGGAAAGGTGAGGTGGGGTGATACATAAAACAAGGGTATCAAATTAGCTCAGATACCGTTCCATAAACCCAATATGTAATAGACAAGACCTACTCCTTGCTCAGAGAACTGGACTCAACACGCCCTATTCACCGCACAAGAATATATCTGACTAATAATAATCGTAAAACCTATGTATTGATATCTCTCTGTTAGTGTGTCAAGTGGGTGTAAAGCGGCATAAACACAGCAGTGAAAAGCAGCTAAACCCCATTATAAAAATAAATTACTTTGAAATGCCCATGAAACAAAGACAGTGATAGAGAGAGAAATTCTTACACAATGCGTTCAGGGGCTGTGATGCAACCTGGATTGACCATATCTAGACCCACAGCTGGATGAGACATAAGGGTGGACACTCTTGGGGCTGAGAGGTTTGGTGAGGTTGGGTGAGCAAACGCAGACCCTTTAAAGTAATACTGCGTGGTACCCATCGCATGGGTCCCAAATCTCCAGGTTCAAGGGCATCTTCCTACATCAAAAACATGCATGAGAAACCCAGAAGATGGTACACCGTGTGATGGGGAAAGGTTTCTAAAACGCACCTCATTTCTCATCTCCTTGTGCCCGGGTTCGCCATTCCAGCCGCTTTCCTAGCAAGCTCCCTACTTGGAGCATCAGCACCTTTAACCTCCTGTTCCGTACAGGTTGCACTTTGTCCTGAGGATAAACGGGAAGACGTGGAACCAACGAGAGACTAGCTCTTGGTGTTGGGACAGGCACAGGTCACTCTATTTTCCCATCAGAAAGAAGAATTAACCACAGGCTCAGCCTGCCCCCCGGAACCAGAACAGGGCCTGAAGCCATTCTGCGCTTTTGCGGGCAGCTCCCATAAAAACGAGTTGTAAAATGGAGGTTCAGGGCACTGCAATTCACAAACCTGCAGAGTTATAAATGATAACTCTCGTCCACAAATATATTGAGGGAAGGCAAAGAAGAGGATTTGAAATCAAGGCAGAATTGCAGGAAACAGATTTCAGGAGGTAGATACGAATCGCCTTTAAAGCACATGAAAAGCGGCAAAACGTTGACAATGATGCCCTTGGCCAAAAAGTGCGTATGCGTATTTTCCTGAATATATTCAGGAAAAAACGCATACGCCCTTTTTGGCCAACCAAGCAACCTGGAAAGGCAAATCAGCGCTACAAAGAAGTCTCGCTTCCCATCGGTCAAAAGGGCCATGCTGAAAAAAGTGTCAAAACCAGAAATGCAGGACAGGCCATGGAGAAATGGGAGCCTTGCTACACTGATGGGCGGGATGTAAATTGCCAAGAGCCACTCTGGAGAAGAGTCCGGTGAGTCCTGAAACATCTGAAAAACACAGCTTAGAGAGCATAGGGCACTTCCACTCATGGGGGTATAAATTGGGAAAATGAAAAATCAGCAAGACACAAGCACCCCAAAGTTTAGGGCTGCTCTGTTGACCAGGACCTCCACTTCATTCCACCTTAAATATCCCAGGAAAGAGAAAAATGGATAAAGAAGTTGTGGTCCTTATGTACAATGGAATATCACTCAGCCATGAAATCAATGTCATGAGGTTAGGAGCAGCATGATGAGTGGATTTAGGTACGACGATTCTAAGTGAAATAAGTCACACAGAAAAGGACACTTCTCATAAGGTATCACTGATAGAGGGAATGTAAAAACCGTTACACTTGAACTGAATTACAAAACAGAACAGAGTCACACATGCAGAAAACACACTATGGCTGCCTAACGGGAAAGGTGAGGTGGGGTGATACATAAAACAAGGGTATCAAATTAGCTCAGATACCGTTCCATAAACCCAATATGTAATAGACAAGACCTACTCCTTGCTCAGAGAACTGGACTCAACACGCCCTATTCACCGCACAAGAATATATCTGACTAATAATAATCGTAAAACCTATGTATTGATATCTCTCTGTTAGTGTGTCAAGTGGGTGTAAAGCGGCATAAACACAGCAGTGAAAAGCAGCTAAACCCCATTATAAAAATAAATTACTTTGAAATACCCATGAAACAAAGACAGTGATAGAGAGAGAAATTCTTACACAATGCGTTCAGGGGCTGTGATGCAACCTGGATTGACCATATCTAGACGCACAGCTGGATGAGACATAAGGGTGGACACTCTTGGGGCTGAGAGGTTTGGTGAGGTTGGGTGAGCAAACGCAGACCCTTTAAAGTAATACTGCGTGGTACCCATCGCATGGGTCCCAAATCTCCAGGTTCAAGGGCTTCTTCCTACATCAAAAACATGCATGAGAAACCCAGAAGATGGTACACCGTGTGATGGGGAAAGGTTTCTAAAACGCACCTCATTTCTCATCTCCTTGTGCCCGGGTTCGCCATTCCAGCCGCTTTACTAGCAAGCTCCCTACTTGGAGCATCAGCACCTTTAACCTCCTGTTCCGTACAGGTTGCACTTTGTCCTGAGGATAAACGGGAAGACGTGGAACCAACGAGAGACTAGCTCTTGGTGTTGGGACAGGCACAGGTCACTCTATTTTCCCATCAGAAAGAAGAATTAACCACAGGCTCAGCCTGCCCCCCGGAACCAGAACAGGGCCTGAAGCCATTCTGCGCTTTTGCGGCCAGCTCCCATAAAAACGAGTTGTAAAATGGAGGTTCAGGGCACTGCAATTCACAAACCTGCAGAGTTATAAATGATAACTCTCGTCCACAAATATATTGAGGGAGGGCAAAGAAGAAGATTTGAAATCAAGGCAGAATTGCACGAAACAGATTTCAGGAGGTAGATACGAATCGCCTTTAAAGCACATGAAAAGCGGCAAAACGTTGACAATGATGCCCTTGGCCAAAAAGGGCGTATGCGTTTTTTCCTGAATATATTCAGGAAAAAACGCATACGCCCTTTTTGGCCAACCAAGCAACCTGGAAAGGCAAATCAGCGCTACAAAGAAGTCTCGCTTCCCATCGGTCAAAAGGGCCATGCTGAAAAAAGTGTCAAAACCAGAAATGCAGGACAGGCCATGGAGAAATGGGAGCCTTGCTACACTGATGGGCGGGATGTAAATTGCCAAGAGCCACTCTGGAGAAGTGTCCGGTGAGTCCTGAAACATCTGAAAAACACAGCTTAGAGAGCATAGGGCACTTCCACTCATGGGGGTATAAATTGGGAAAATTAAAAATCAGCAAGACACAAGCACCCCAAAGTTTAGGGCTGCTCTGTTGACCAGGACCTCCACTTCATTCCACCTTAAATATCCCAGGAAAGAGAAAAATGGATAAAGAAGTTGTGGTCCTTATGTACAATGGAATATCACTCAGCCAGGAAATCAATGTCGTATGGTTAGTAGCAGCATGATGAGTGGATTTAGGTACGACGATTCTAAGTGAAATAAGTCACACAGAAAAGGACACTTCTCATAAGGTATCACTGATAGAGGGAATGTAAAAACCGTTACACTTGAACTGAATTACAAAACAGAACAGAGTCACACATGCAGAAAACACACTATGGCTGCTTAACGGGAAAGGTGAGGTGGGGTGATACATAAAACAAGGGTATCAAATTAGCTCAGATACCATTCCATAAACCCAATATGTAATAGACAAGACCTACTCCTTGTTCAGAGAACTGGACTCAACACGCCCTATTCACCGCACAAGAATATATCTGACTAATAATAATCGTAAAACCTATGTATTGATATCTCTCTGTTAGTGTGTCAAGTGGGTGTAAAGCGGCATAAACACAGCAGTGAAAAGCAGCTAAACCCCATTATAAAAATAAATTACTTTGAAACACCCATGAAACAAAGACAGTGAAAGAGAGAGAAATTCTTACAAAATGCGTTCAGGGGCTGTGATGCAACCTGGATTGACCATATCTAGACGCACAGCTGGATGAGACATAAGGGTGGACACTCTTGGGGCTGAGAGGTTTGGTGAGGTTGGGTGAGCAAACGCAGACCCTTTAAAGTAATACTGCGTGGTACCCATCGCATGGGTCCCAAATCTCCAGGTTCAAGGGCATCTTCCTACATCAAAAACATGCATGAGAAACCCAGAAGATGGTACACCGTGTGATGGGGAAAGGTTTCTAAAACGCACCTCATTTCTCATCTCCTTGTGCCCGGGTTCGCCATTCCAGCCGCTTTACTAGCAAGCTCCCTACTTGGAGCATCAGCACCTTTAACCTCCTGTTCCGTACAGGTTGCACTTTGTCCTGAGGATAAACGGGAAGACGTGGAACCAACGAGAGACTAGCTCTTGGTGTTGGGACAGGCACAGGTCACTCTATTTTCCCATCAGAAAGAAGAATTAACCACAGGCTCAGCCTGCCCCCCGGAACCAGAACAGGGCCTGAAGCCATTCTGCGCTTTTGCGGCCAGCTCCCATAAAAACGAGTTGTAAAATGGAGGTTCAGGGCACTGCAATTCACAAACCTGCAGAGTTATAAATGATAACTCTCGTCCACAAATATATTGAGGGAAGGCAAAGAAGAGGATTTGAAATCAAGGCAGAATTGCAGGAAACAGATTTCAGGAGGTAGATACGAATCGCCTTTAAAGCACATGAAAAGCGGCAAAACGTTGACAATGATGCCCTTGGCCAAAAAGGGCGTATGCGTATTTTCCTGAATATATTCAGGAAAAAACGCATACGCCCTTTTTGGCCAACCAAGCAACCTGGAAAGGCAAATCAGCGCTACAAAGAAGTCTCGCTTCCCATCGGTCAAAAGGGCCATGTTGAAAAAAGTGTCAAAACCAGAAATGCAGGACAGGCCATGGAGAAATGGGAGCCTTGCTACACTGATGGGCGGGATGTAAATTGCCAAGAGCCACTCTGGAGAAGTGTCCGGTGAGTCCTGAAACATCTGAAAAACACAGCTTAGAGAGCATAGGGCACTTCCACTCATGGGGGTATAAATTGGGAAAATTAAAAATCAGCAAGACACAAGCACCCCAAAGTTTAGGGCTGCTCTGTTGACCAGGACCTCCACTTCATTCCATCTTAAATATCCCAGGAAAGAGAAAAATGGATAAAGAAGTTGTGGTCCTTATATACAATGGAATATCACTCAGCCAGGAAATCAATGTCGTAAGGTTAGTAGCAGCATGATGAGTGGATTTAGGTACGATGATTCTAAGTGAAATAAGTCACACAGAAAAGGACACTTCTCATAAGGTATCACTGATAGAGGGAATGTAAAAACCGTTACACTTGAACTGAATTACAAAACAGAACAGAGTCACACATGCAGAAAACACACTATGGCTGCCTAACGGGAAAGGTGAGGTGGGGTGATACATAAAACAAGGGTATCAAATTAGCTCAGATACCGTTTCATAAACCCAATATGTAATAGACAAGACCTACTCCTTGCTCAGAGAACTGGACTCAACACGCCCTATTCACCGCACAAGAATATATCTGACTAATAATAATCGTAAAACCTATGTATTGATATGTCTCTGTTAGTGTGTCAAGTGGGTGTAAAGCGGCATAAACACAGCAGTGAAAAGCAGCTAAACCCCATTATAAAAATAAATTACTTTGAAACACCCATGAAACAAAGACAGTGAAAGAGAGAGAAATTCTTACACAATGCGTTCAGGGGCTGTGATGCAACCTGGATTGACCATATCTAGACGCACAGCTGGATGAGACATAAGGGTGGACACTCTTGGGGCTGAGAGGTTTGGTGAGGTTGGGTGAGCAAATGCAGACCCTTTAAAGTAATACTGCGTGGTACCCATCGCATGGGTCCCAAATCTCCAGGTTCAAGGACATCTTCCTACATCAAAAACATGCATGAGTAACCCAGAAGATGGTACACCGTGTGATGGGGAAAGGTTTCTAAAACGCACCTCATTTCTCATCTCCTTGTGCCCGGGTTCGCCATTCCAGCCGCTTTACTAGCAAGCTCCCTACTTGGAGCATCAGCACCTTTAACCTCCTGTTCCGTACAGGTTGCACTTTGTCCTGAGGATAAACGGGAAGACGTGGAACCAACGAGAGACTAGCTCTTGGTGTTGGGACAGGCACAGGTCACTCTATTTTCCCATCAGAAAGAAGAATTAACCACAGGCTCAGCCTGCCCCCCGGAACCAGAACAGGGCCTGAAGCCATTCTGCGCTTTTGCGGCCAGCTCCCATAAAAACGAGTTGTAAAATGGAGGTTCAGGGCACTGCAATTCACAAACCTGCAGAGTTATAAATGATAACTCTCGTCCACAAATATATTGAGGGAAGGCAAAGAAGAGGATTTGAAATCAAGGCAGAATTGCAGGAAACAGATTTCAGGAGGTAGATACGAATCGCCTTTAAAGCACATGAAAAGCGGCAAAACGTTGACAATGATGCCCTTGGCCAAAAAGGGCGTATGCGTATTTTCCTGAATATATTCAGGAAAAAACGCATACGCCCTTTTTGGCCAACCAAGCAACCTGGAAAGGCAAATCAGCGCTACAAAGAAGTCTCGCTTCCCATCGGTCAAAAGGGCCATGCTGAAAAAAGTGTCAAAACCAGAAATGCAGGACAGGCCATGGAGAAATGGGAGCCTTGCTACACTGATGGGCGGGATGTAAATTGCCAAGAGCCACTCTGGAGAAGTGTCCGGTGAGTCCTGAAACATCTGAAAAACACAGCTTAGAGAGCATAGGGCACTTCCACTCATGGGGGTATAAATTGGGAAAATGAAAAATCAGCAAGACACAAGCACCCCAAAGTTTAGGGCTGCTCTGTTGACCAGGACCTCCACTTCATTCCATCTTAAATATCCCAGGAAAGAGAAAAATGGATAAAGAAGTTGTGGTCCTTATATACAATGGAATATCACTCAGCCAGGAAATCAATGTCGTAAGGTTAGTAGCAGCATGATGAGTGGATTTAGGTACGACGATTCTAAGTGAAATAAGTCACACAGAAAAGGACACTTCTCATAAGGTATCACTGATAGAGGGAATGTAAAAACCGTTACACTTGAACTGAATTACAAAACAGAACAGAGTCACACATGCAGAAAACACACTATGGCTGCCTAACGGGAAAGGTGAGGTGGGGTGATACATAAAACAAGGGTATCAAATTAGCTCAGATACCGTTCCAAAAACCCAATATGTAATAGACAAGACCTACTCCTTGCTCAGAGAACTGGACTCAACACGCCCTATTCACCGCACAAGAATATATCTGACTAATAATAATCGTAAAACCTATGTATTGATATGTCTCTGTTAGTGTGTCAAGTGGGTGTAAAGCGGCATAAACACAGCAGTGAAAAGCAGCTAAACCCCATTATAAAAATAAATTACTTTGAAACACCCATGAAACAAAGACAGTGAAAGAGAGAGAAATTCTTACACAATGCGTTCAGGGGCTGTGATGCAACCTGGATTGACCATATCTAGACCCACAGCTGGATGAGACATAAGGGTGGACACTCTTGGGGCTGAGAGGTTTGGTGAGGTTGGGTGAGCAAACGCAGACCCTTTAAAGTAATACTGCGTGGTACCCATCGCATGGGTCCCAAATCTCCAGGTTCAAGGGCATCTTCCTACATCAAAAACATGCATGAGAAACCCAGAAGATGGTACACCGTGTGATGGGGAAAGGTTTCTAAAACGCACCTCATTTCTCATCTCCTTGTGCCCGGGTTCGCCATTCCAGCCGCTTTACTAGCAAGCTCCCTACTTGGAGCATCAGCACCTTTAACCTCCTGTTCCGTACAGGTTGCACTTTGTCCTGAGGATAAACGGGAAGACGTGGAACCAACGAGAGACTAGCTCTTGGTGTTGGGACAGGCACAGGTCACTCTATTTTCCCATCAGAAAGAAGAATTAACCACAGGCTCAGCCTGCCCCCCGGAACCAGAACAGGGCCTGAAGCCATTCTGCGCTTTTGCGGCCAGCTCCCATAAAAACGAGTTGTAAAATGGAGGTTCAGGGCGCTGCAATTCACAAACCTGCAGAGTTATAAATGATAACTCTCGTCCACAAATATATTGAGGGAAGGCAAAGAAGAGGATTTGAAATCAAGGCAGAATTGCAGGAAACAGATTTCAGGAGGTAGATACGAATCGCCTTTAAAGCACATGAAAAGCGGCAAAACGTTGACAATGATGCCCTTGGCCAAAAAGGGCGTATGCGTATTTTCCTGAATATATTCAGGAAAAAACGCATACGCCCTTTTTGGCCAACCAAGCAACCTGGAAAGGCAAATCAGCGCTACAAAGAAGTCTCGCTTCCCATCGGTCAAAAGGGCCATGTTGAAAAAAGTGTCAAAACCAGAAATGCAGGACAGGCCATGGAGAAATGGGAGCCTTGCTACACTGATGGGCGGGATGTAAATTGCCAAGAGCCACTCTGGAGAAGTGTCCGGTGAGTCCTGAAACATCTGAAAAACACAGCTTAGAGAGCATAGGGCACTTCCACTCATGGGGGTATAAATTGGGAAAATTAAAAATCAGCAAGACACAAGCACCCCAAAGTTTAGGGCTGCTCTGTTGACCAGGACCTCCACTTCATTCCATCTTAAATATCCCAGGAAAGAGAAAAATGGATAAAGAAGTTGTGGTCCTTATATACAATGGAATATCACTCAGCCAGGAAATCAATGTCGTAAGGTTAGTAGCAGCATGATGAGTGGATTTAGGTACGACGATTCTAAGTGAAATAAGTCACACAGAAAAGGACACTTCTCATAAGGTATCACTGATAGAGGGAATGTAAAAACCGTTACACTTGAACTGAATTACAAAACAGAACAGAGTCACACATGCAGAAAACACACTATGGCTGCCTAACGGGAAAGGTGAGGTGGGGTGATACATAAAACAAGGGTATCAAATTAGCTCAGATACCGTTCCATAAACCCAATATGTAATAGACAAGACCTACTCCTTGCTCAGAGAACTGGACTCAACACGCCCTATTCACCGCACAAGAATATATCTGACTAATAATAATCGTAAAACCTATGTATTGATATGTCTCTGTTAGTGTGTCAAGTGGGTGTAAAGCGGCATAAACACAGCAGTGAAAAGCAGCTAAACCCCATTATAAAAATAAATTACTTTGAAACACCCATGAAACAAAGACAGTGATAGAGAGAGAAATTCTTACACAATGCTTTCAGGGGCTGTGATGCAACCTGGATTAACCATATCTAGACGCACAGCTGGATGAGACATAAGGGTGGACACTCTTGGGGCTGAGAGGTTTGGTGAGGTTGGGTGAGCAAACGCAGACCCTTTAAAGTAATACTGCGTGGTACCATCGCATGGGTCCCAAATCTCCAGGTTCAAGGGCATCTTCCTACATCAAAAACATGCATGAGAAACCCAGAAGATGGTACACCGTGTGATGGGGAAAGGTTTCTAAAACGCACCTCATTTCTCATCTCCTTGTGCCCGGGTTCGCCATTCCAGCCGCTTTACTAGCAAGCTCCCTACGTGGAGCATCAGCACCTTTAACCTCCTGTTCCGTACATGTTGCACTTTGTCCTGAGGATAAACGGGAAGACGTGGAACCAACGAGAGACTAGCTCTTGGTGTTGGGACAGGCACAGGTCACTCTATTTTCCCATCAGAAAGAAGAATTAACCACAGGCTCAGCCTGCCCCCCGGAACCAGAACAGGGCCTGAAGCCATTCTGCGCTTTTGCGGCCAGCTCCCATAAAAACGAGTTGTAAAATGGAGGTTCAGGGCGCTGCAATTCACAAACCTGCAGAGTTATAAATGATAACTCTCGTCCACAAATATATTGAGGGAAGGCAAAGAAGAGGATTTGAAATCAAGGCAGAATTGCAGGAAACAGATTTCAGGAGGTAGATACGAATCGCCTTTAAAGCACATGAAAAGCGGCAAAACGTTGACAATGATGCCCTTGGCCAAAAAGGGCGTATGCGTATTTTCCTGAATATATTCAGGAAAAAACGCATACGCCCTTTTTGGCCAACCAAGCAACCTGGAAAGGCAAATCAGCGCTACAAAGAAGTCTCGCTTCCCATCGGTCAAAAGGGCCATGCTGAAAAAAGTGTCAAAACCAGAAATGCAGGACAGGCCATGGAGAAATGGGAGCCTTGCTACACTGATGGGCGGGATGTAAATTGCCAAGAGCCACTCTGGAGAAGTGTCCGGTGAGTCCTGAAACATCTGAAAAACACAGCTTAGAGAGCATAGGGCACTTCCACTCATGGGGGTATAAATTGGGAAAATTAAAAATCAGCAAGACACAAGCACCCCAAAGTTTAGGGCTGCTCTGTTGACCAGGACCTCCACTTCATTCCATCTTAAATATCCCAGGAAAGAGAAAAATGGATAAAGAAGTTGTGGTCCTTATATACAATGGAATATCACTCAGCCAGGAAATCAATGTCGTAAGGTTAGTAGCAGCATGATGAGTGGATTTAGGTACGACGATTCTAAGTGAAATAAGTCACACAGAAAAGGACACTTCTCATAAGGTATCACTGATAGAGGGAATGTAAAAACCGTTACACTTGAACTGAATTACAAAACAGAACAGAGTCACACATGCAGAAAACACACTATGGCTGCCTAACGGGAAAGGTGAGGTGGGGTGATACATAAAACAAGGGTATCAAATTAGCTCAGATACCGTTCCATAAACCCAATATGTAATAGACAAGACCTACTCCTTGCTCAGAGAACTGGACTCAACACGCCCTATTCACCGCACAAGAATATATCTGACTAATAATAATCGTAAAACCTATGTATTGATATGTCTCTGTTAGTGTGTCAAGTGGGTGTAAAGCGGCATAAACACAGCAGTGAAAAGCAGCTAAACCCCATTATAAAAATAAATTACTTTGAAACACCCATGAAACAAAGACAGTGATAGAGAGAGAAATTCTTACACAATGCGTTCAGGGGCTGTGATGCAACCTGGATTAACCATATCTAGACGCACAGCTGGATGAGACATAAGGGTGGACACTCTTGGGGCTGAGAGGTTTGGTGAGGTTGGGTGAGCAAACGCAGACCCTTTAAAGTAATACTGCGTGGTACCATCGCATGGGTCCCAAATCTCCAGGTTCAAGGGCATCTTCCTACATCAAAAACATGCATGAGAAACCCAGAAGATGGTACACCGTGTGATGGGGAAAGGTTTCTAAAACGCACCTCATTTCTCATCTCCTTGTGCCCGGGTTCGCCATTCCAGCCGCTTTACTAGCAAGCTCCCTACGTGGAGCATCAGCACCTTTAACCTCCTGTTCCGTACAGGTTGCAATTTGTCCTGAGGATAAACAGGAAGACATGGAACCAACGAGAGACTAGCTCTTGGTGTTGGGACAGGCACAGGTCACTCTATTTTCCCATCAGAAAGAAGAATTAACCACAGGCTCAGCCTGCCCCCCGGAACCAGAACAGGGCCTGAAGCCATTCTGCGATTTTGCGGCCAGCTCCCATAAAAACGAGTTGTAAAATGGAGGTTCAGGGCACTGCAATTCACAAACCTGCAGAGTTATAATTGATAACTCTCGTCCACAAATATATTGAGGGAAGGCAAAGAAGAGGATTTGAAATCAAGGCAGAATTGCAGGAAACAGATTTCAGGAGGTAGATACGAATCGCCTTTAAAGCACATGAAAAGCGGCAAAACGTTGACAATGATGCCCTTGGCCAAAAAGGGCGTATGCGTATTTTCCTGAATATATTCAGGAAAAAACGCATACGCCCTTTTTGGCCAACCAAGCAACCTGGAAAGGCAAATCAGCGCTACAAAGAAGTCTCGCTTCCCATCGGTCAAAAGGGCCATGCTGAAAAAAGTGTCAAAACCAGAAATGCAGGACAGGCCATGGAGAAATGGGAGCCTTGCTACACTGATGGGCGGGATGTAAATTGCCAAGAGCCACTCTGGAGAAGTGTCCGGTGAGTCCTGAAACATCTGAAAAACACAGCTTAGAGAGCATAGGGCACTTCCACTCATGGGGGTATAAATTGGGAAAATGAAAAATCAGCAAGACACAAGCACCCCAAAGTTTAGGGCTGCTCTGTTGACCAGGACCTCCACTTCATTCCACCTTAAATATCCCAGGAAAGAGAAAAATGGATAAAGAAGTTGTGGTCCTTATGTACAATGGAATATCACTCAGCCAGGAAATCAATGTCGTATGGTTAGTAGCAGCATGATGAGTGGATTTAGGTACGACGATTCTAAGTGAAATAAGTCACACAGAAAAGGACACTTCTCATAAGGTATCACTGATAGAGGGAATGTAAAAACCGTTACACTTGAACTGAATTACAAAACAGAACAGAGTCACACATGCAGAAAACACACTATGGCTGCTTAACGGGAAAGGTGAGGTGGGGTGATACATAAAACAAGGGTATCAAATTAGCTCAGATACCATTCCATAAACCCAATATGTAATAGACAAGACCTACTCCTTGTTCAGAGAACTGGACTCAACACGCCCTATTCACCGCACAAGAATATATCTGACTAATAATAATCGTAAAACCTATGTATTGATATCTCTCTGTTAGTGTGTCAAGTGGGTGTAAAGCGGCATAAACACAGCAGTGAAAAGCAGCTAAACCCCATTATAAAAATAAATTACTTTGAAACACCCATGAAACAAAGACAGTGAAAGAGAGAGAAATTCTTACACAATGCGTTCAGGGGCTGTGATGCAACCTGGATTGACCATATCTAGACGCACAGCTGGATGAGACATAAGGGTGGACACTCTTGGGGCTGAGAGGTTTGGTGAGGTTGGGTGAGCAAACGCAGACCCTTTAAAGTAATACTGCGTGGTACCCATCGCATGGGTCCCAAATCTCCAGGTTCAAGGGCATCTTCCTACATCAAAAACATGCATGAGAAACCCAGAAGATGGTACACCGTGTGATGGGGAAAGGTTTCTAAAACGCACCTCATTTCTCATCTCCTTGTGCCCGGGTTCGCCATTCCAGCCGCTTTACTAGCAAGCTCCCTACTTGGAGCATCAGCACCTTTAACCTCCTGTTCCGTACAGGTTGCACTTTGTCCTGAGGATAAACGGGAAGACGTGGAACCAACGAGAGACTAGCTCTTGGTGTTGGGACAGGCACAGGTCACTCTATTTTCCCATCAGAAAGAAGAATTAACCACAGGCTCAGCCTGCCCCCCGGAACCAGAACAGGGCCTGAAGCCATTCTGCGCTTTTGCGGCCAGCTCCCATAAAAACGAGTTGTAAAATGGAGGTTCAGGGCACTGCAATTCACAAACCTGCAGAGTTATAAATGATAACTCTCGTCCACAAATATATTGAGGGAAGGCAAAGAAGAGGATTTGAAATCAAGGCAGAATTGCAGGAAACAGATTTCAGGAGGTAGATACGAATCGCCTTTAAAGCACATGAAAAGCGGCAAAACGTTGACAATGATGCCCTTGGCCAAAAAGGGCGTATGCGTATTTTCCTGAATATATTCAGGAAAAAACGCATACGCCCTTTTTGGCCAACCAAGCAACCTGGAAAGGCAAATCAGCGCTACAAAGAAGTCTCGCTTCCCATCGGTCAAAAGGGCCATGTTGAAAAAAGTGTCAAAACCAGAAATGCAGGACAGGCCATGGAGAAATGGGAGCCTTGCTACACTGATGGGCGGGATGTAAATTGCCAAGAGCCACTCTGGAGAAGTGTCCGGTGAGTCCTGAAACATCTGAAAAACACAGCTTAGAGAGCATAGGGCACTTCCACTCATGGGGGTATAAATTGGGAAAATTAAAAATCAGCAAGACACAAGCACCCCAAAGTTTAGGGCTGCTCTGTTGACCAGGACCTCCACTTCATTCCATCTTAAATATCCCAGGAAAGAGAAAAATGGATAAAGAAGTTGTGGTCCTTATATACAATGGAATATCACTCAGCCAGGAAATCAATGTCGTAAGGTTAGTAGCAGCATGATGAGTGGATTTAGGTACGACGATTCTAAGTGAAATAAGTCACACAGAAAAGGACACTTCTCATAAGGTATCACTGATAGAGGGAATGTAAAAACCGTTACACTTGAACTGAATTACAAAACAGAACAGAGTCACACATGCAGAAAACACACTATGGCTGCCTAACGGGAAAGGTGAGGTGGGGTGATACATAAAACAAGGGTATCAAATTAGCTCAGATACCGTTCCATAAACCCAATATGTAATAGACAAGACCTACTCCTTGCTCAGAGAACTGGACTCAACACGCCCTATTCACCGCACAAGAATATATCTGACTAATAATAATCGTAAAACCTATGTATTGATATGTCTCTGTTAGTGTGTCAAGTGGGTGTAAAGCGGCATAAACACAGCAGTGAAAAGCAGCTAAACCCCATTATAAAAATAAATTACTTTGAAACACCCATGAAACAAAGACAGTGATAGAGAGAGAAATTCTTACACAATGCGTTCAGGGGCTGTGATGCAACCTGGATTAACCATATCTAGACGCACAGCTGGATGAGACATAAGGGTGGACACTCTTGGGGCTGAGAGGTTTGGTGAGGTTGGGTGAGAAAACGCAGACCCTATAAAGTAATACTGCGTGGTACCCATCGCATGGGTCCCAAATCTCCAGGTTCAAGGGCATCTTCCTACATCAAAAACATGCATGAGAAACCCAGAAGATGGTACACCGTGTGATGGGGAAAGGTTTCTAAAACGCACCTCATTTCTCATCTCCTTGTGCCCGGGTTCGCCATTCCAGCCACTTTACTAGCAAGCTCCCTACGTGGAGCATCAGCACCTTTAACCTCCTGTTCCGTACAGGTTGCAATTTGTCCTGAGGATAAACAGGAAGACGTGGAACCAACGAGAGACTAGCTCTTGGTGTTGGGACAGGCACAGGTCACTCTATTTTCCCATCAGAAAGAAGAATTAACCACAGGCTCAGCCTGCCCCCCGGAACCAGAACAGGGCCTGAAGCCATTCTGCGATTTTGCGGCCAGCTCCCATAAAAACGAGTTGTAAAATGGAGGTTCAGGGCACTGCAATTCACAAACCTGCAGAGTTATAATTGATAACTCTCGTCCACAAATATATTGAGGGAAGGCAAAGAAGAGGATTTGAAATCAAGGCAGAATTGCAGGAAACAGATTTCAGGAGGTAGATACGAATCGCCTTTAAAGCACATGAAAAGCGGCAAAACGTTGACAATGATGCCCTTGGCCAAAAAGGGCGTATGCGTATTTTCCTGAATATATTCAGGAAAAAACGCATACGCCCTTTTTGGCCAACCAAGCGACCTGGAAAGGCAAATCAGCGCTACAAAGAAGTCTCGCTTCCCATCGGTCAAAAGGGCCATGCTGAAAAAAGTGTCAAAACCAGAAATGCAGGACAGGCCATGGAGAAATGGGAGCCTTGCTACACTGATGGGCGGAATGTAAATTGCCAAGAGCCACTCTGGAGAAGTGTCCGGTGAGTCCTGAAACATCTGAAAAACACAGCTTAGAGAGCATAGGGCACTTCCACTCATGGGGGTATAAATTGGGAAAATTAAAAATCAGCAAGACACAAGCACCCCAAAGTTTAGGGCTGCTCTGTTGACCAGGACCTCCACTTCATTCCACCTTAAATATCCCAGGAAAGAGAAAAATGGATAAAGAAGTTGTGGTCCTTATATACAATGGAATATCACTCAGCCAGGAAATCAATGTCGTAAGGTTAGTAGCAGCATGATGAGTGGATTTAGGTACGACGATTCTAAGTGAAATAAGTCACACAGAAAAGGACACTTCTCATAAGGTATCACTGATAGAGGGAATGTAAAAACCGTTACACTTGAACTGAATTACAAAACAGAACAGAGTCACACATGCAGAAAACACACTATGGCTGCCTAACGGGAAAGGTGAGGTGGGGTGATACATAAAACAAGGGTATCAAATTAGCTCAGATACCGTTCCATAAACCCAATATGTAATAGACAAGACCTACTCCTTGCTCAGAGAACTGGACTCAACACGCCCTATTCACCGCACAAGAATATATCTGACTAATAATAATCGTAAAACCTATGTATTGATATGTCTCTGTTAGTGTGTCAAGTGGGTGTAAAGCGGCATAAACACAGCAGTGAAAAGCAGCTAAACCCCATTA
Organism: Balaenoptera borealis; assembly: GCF_965194805.1. Classification (NCBI taxonomy): domain Eukaryota; kingdom Metazoa; phylum Chordata; class Mammalia; order Artiodactyla; family Balaenopteridae; genus Balaenoptera; species Balaenoptera borealis. Next base: position 222,704 of record NW_028123493.1, on the reverse strand, counting down.
TAAAAATAAATTACTTTGAAACACCCATGAAACAAAGACAGTGATAGAGAGAGAAATTCTTACACAATGCGTTCAGGGGCTGTGATGCAACCTGGATTAACCATATCTAGACGCACAGCTGGATGAGACATAAGGGTGGACACTCTTGGGGCTGAGAGGTTTGGTGAGGTTGGGTGAGCAAACGCAGACCCTTTAAAGTAATACTGCATGGTACCCATCGCATGGGTCCCAAATCTCCAGGTTCAAGGGCATCTTCCTACATCAAAAACATGCATGAGAAACCCAGAAGATGGTACACCGTGTGATGGGGAAAGGTTTCTAAAACGCACCTCATTTCTCATCTCCTTGTGCCCGGGTTCGCCATTCCAGCCGCTTTACTAGCAAGCTCCCTACGTGGAGCATCAGCACCTTTAACCTCCTGTTCCGTACAGGTTGCAATTTGTCCTGAGGATAAACAGGAAGACGTGGAACCAACGAGAGACTAGCTCTTGGTGTTGGGACAGGCACAGGTCACTCTATTTTCCCATCAGAAAGAAGAATTAACCACAGGCTCAGCCTGCCCCCCGGAACCAGAACAGGGCCTGAAGCCATTCTGCGATTTTGCGGCCAGCTCCCATAAAAACGAGTTGTAAAATGGAGGTTCAGGGCACTGCAATTCACAAACCTGCAGAGTTATAATTGATAACTCTCGTCCACAAATATATTGAGGGAAGGCAAAGAAGAGGATTTGAAATCAAGGCAGAATTGCAGGAAACAGATTTCAGGAGGTAGATACGAATCGCCTTTAAAGCACATGAAAAGCGGCAAAACGTTGACAATGATGCCCTTGGCCAAAAAGGGCGTATGCGTTTTTTCCTGAATATATTCAGGAAAAAACGCATACGCCCTTTTTGGCCAACCAAGCAACCTGGAAAGGCAAATCAGCGCTACAAAGAAGTCTCGCTTCCCATCGGTCAAAAGGGCCATGCTGAAAAAAGTGTCAAAACCAGAAATGCAGGACAGGCCATGGAGAAATGGGAGCCTTGCTACACTGATGGGCGGGATGTAAATTGCCAAGAGCCACTCTGGAGAAGTGTCCGGTGAGTCCTGAAACATCTGAAAAACACAGCTTAGAGAGCATAGGGCACTTCCACTCATGGGGGTATAAATTGGGAAAATTAAAAATCAGCAAGACACAAGCACCCCAAAGTTTAGGGCTGCTCTGTTGACCAGGACCTCCACTTCATTCCACCTTAAATATCCCAGGAAAGAGAAAAATGGATAAAGAAGTTGTGGTCCTTATGTACAATGGAATATCACTCAGCCATGAAATCAATGTCATAAGGTTAGTAGCAGCATGATGAGTGGATTTAGGTACGACGATTCTAAGTGAAATAAGTCACACAGAAAAGGACACTTCTCATAAGGTATCACTGATAGAGGGAATGTAAAAACCGTTACACTTGAACTGAATTACAAAACAGAACAGAGTCACACATGCAGAAAACACACTATGGCTGCTTAACGGGAAAGGTGAGGTGGGGTGATACATAAAACAAGGGTATCAAATTAGCTCAGATACCATTCCATAAACTCAATATGTAATAGACAAGACCTACTCCTTGCTCAGAGAACTGGACTCAACACGCCCTATTCACCGCACAAGAATATATCTGACTAATAATAATCGTAAAACCTATGTATTGATATCTCTCTGTTAGTGTGTCAAGTGGGTGTAAAGCGGCATAAACACAGCAGTGAAAAGCAGCTAAACCCCATTATAAAAATAAATTACTTTGAAACACCCATGAAACAAAGACAGTGAAAGAGAGAGAAATTCTTACACAATGCGTTCAGGGGCTGTGATGCAACCTGGATTGACCATATCTAGACGCACAGCTGGATGAGACATAAGGGTGGACACTCTTGGGGCTGAGAGGTTTGGTGAGGTTGGGTGAGCAAATGCAGACCCTTTAAAGTAATACTGCGTGGTACCCATCGCATGGGTCCCAAATCTCCAGGTTCAAGGGCATCTTCCTACATCAAAAACATGCATGAGAAACCCAGAAGATGGTACACCGTGTGATGGGGAAAGGTTTCTAAAACGCACCTCATTTCTCATCTCCTTGTGCCCGGGTTCGCCATTCCAGCCGCTTTACTAGCAAGCTCCCTACTTGGAGCATCAGCACCTTTAACCTCCTGTTCCGTACAGGTTGCACTTTGTCCTGAGGATAAACGGGAAGACGTGGAACCAACGAGAGACTAGCTCTTGGTGTTGGGACAGGCACAGGTCACTCTATTTTCCCATCAGAAAGAAGAATTAACCACAGGCTCAGCCTGCCCCCCGGAACCAGAACAGGGCCTGAAGCCATTCTGCGCTTTTGCGGCCAGCTCCCATAAAAACGAGTTGTAAAATGGAGGTTCAGGGCACTGCAATTCACAAACCTGCAGAGTTATAAATGATAACTCTCGTCCACAAATATATTGAGGGAAGGCAAAGAAGAGGATTTGAAATCAAGGCAGAATTGCAGGAAACAGATTTCAGGAGGTAGATACGAATCGCCTTTAAAGCACATGAAAAGCGGCAAAACGTTGACAATGATGCCCTTGGCCAAAAAGGGCGTATGCGTATTTTCCTGAATATATTCAGGAAAAAACGCATACGCACTTTTTGGCCAACCAAGCAACCTGGAAAGGCAAATCAGCGCTACAAAGAAGTCTCGCTTCCCATCGGTCAAAAGGGCCATGCTGAAAAAAGTGTCAAAACCAGAAATGCAGGACAGGCCATGGAGAAATGGGAGCCTTGCTACACTGATGGGCGGGATGTAAATTGCCAAGAGCCACTCTGGAGAAGTGTCCGGTGAGTCCTGAAACATCTGAAAAACACAGCTTAGAGAGCATAGGGCACTTCCACTCATGGGGGTATAAATTGGGAAAATGAAAAATCAGCAAGACACAAGCACCCCAAAGTTTAGGGCTGCTCTGTTGACCAGGACCTCCACTTCATTCCATCTTAAATATCCCAGGAAAGAGAAAAATGGATAAAGAAGTTGTGGTCCTTATATACAATGGAATATCACTCAGCCAGGAAATCAATGTCGTAAGGTTAGTAGCAGCATGATGAGTGGATTTAGGTACGACGATTCTAAGTGAAATAAGTCACACAGAAAAGGACACTTCTCATAAGGTATCACTGATAGAGGGAATGTAAAAACCGTTACACTTGAACTGAATTACAAAACAGAACAGAGTCACACATGCAGAAAACACACTATGGCTGCCTAACGGGAAAGGTGAGGTGGGGTGATACATAAAACAAGGGTATCAAATTAGCTCAGATACCGTTCCATAAACCCAATATGTAATAGACAAGACCTACTCCTTGCTCAGAGAACTGGACTCAACACGCCCTATTCACCGCACAAGAATATATCTGACTAATAATAATCGTAAAACCTATGTATTGATATGTCTCTGTTAGTGTGTCAAGTGGGTGTAAAGCGGCATAAACACAGCAGTGAAAAGCAGCTAAACCCCATTATAAAAATAAATTACTTTGAAACACCCATGAAACAAAGACAGTGATAGAGAGAGAAATTCTTACACAATGCGTTCAGGGGCTGTGATGCAACCTGGATTAACCATATCTAGACGCACAGCTGGATGAGACATAAGGGTGGACACTCTTGGGGCTGAGAGGTTTGGTGAGGTTGGGTGAGCAAACGCAGACCCTTTAAAGTAATACTGCGTGGTACCATCGCATGGGTCCCAAATCTCCAGGTTCAAGGGCATCTTCCTACATCAAAAACATGCATGAGAAACCCAGAAGATGGTACACCGTGTGATGGGGAAAGGTTTCTAAAACGCACCTCATTTCTCATCTCCTTGTGCCCGGGTTCGCCATTCCAGCCGCTTTACTAGCAAGCTCCCTACGTGGAGCATCAGCACCTTTAACCTCCTGTTCCGTACAGGTTGCAATTTGTCCTGAGGATAAACAGGAAGACGTGGAACCAACGAGAGACTAGCTCTTGGTGTTGGGACAGGCACAGGTCACTCTATTTTCCCATCAGAAAGAAGAATTAACCACAGGCTCAGCCTGCCCCCCGGAACCAGAACAGGGCCTGAAGCCATTCTGCGATTTTGCGGCCAGCTCCCATAAAAACGAGTTGTAAAATGGAGGTTCAGGGCACTGCAATTCACAAACCTGCAGAGTTATAATTGATAACTCTCGTCCACAAATATATTGAGGGAAGGCAAAGAAGAGGATTTGAAATCAAGGCAGAATTGCAGGAAACAGATTTCAGGAGGTAGATACGAATCGCCTTTAAAGCACATGAAAAGCGGCAAAACGTTGACAATGATGCCCTTGGCCAAAAAGGGCGTATGCGTTTTTTCCTGAATATATTCAGGAAAAAACGCATACGCCCTTTTTGGCCAACCAAGCAACCTGGAAAGGCAAATCAGCGCTACAAAGAAGTCTCGCTTCCCATCGGTCAAAAGGGCCATGCTGAAAAAAGTGTCAAAACCAGAAATGCAGGACAGGCCATGGAGAAATGGGAGCCTTGCTACACTGATGGGCGGGATGTAAATTGCCAAGAGCCACTCTGGAGAAGTGTCCGGTGAGTCCTGAAACATCTGAAAAACACAGCTTAGAGAGCATAGGGCACTTCCACTCATGGGGGTATAAATTGGGAAAATTAAAAATCAGCAAGACACAAGCACCCCAAAGTTTAGGGCTGCTCTGTTGACCAGGACCTCCACTTCATTCCACCTTAAATATCCCAGGAAAGAGAAAAATGGATAAAGAAGTTGTGGTCCTTATGTACAATGGAATATCACTCAGCCAGGAAATCAATGTCGTAAGGTTAGTAGCAGCATGATGAGTGGATTTAGGTACGACGATTCTAAGTGAAATAAGTCACACAGAAAAGGACACTTCTCATAAGGTATCACTGATAGAGGGAATGTAAAAACCGTTACACTTGAACTGAATTACAAAACAGAACAGAGTCACACATGCAGAAAACACACTATGGCTGCTTAACGGGAAAGGTGAGGTGGGGTGATACATAAAACAAGGGTATCAAATTAGCTCAGATACCATTCCATAAACCCAATATGTAATAGACAAGACCTACTCCTTGTTCAGAGAACTGGACTCAACACGCCCTATTCACCGCACAAGAATATATCTGACTAATAATAATCGTAAAACCTATGTATTGATATCTCTCTGTTAGTGTGTCAAGTGGGTGTAAAGCGGCATAAACACAGCAGTGAAAAGCAGCTAAACCCCATTATAAAAATAAATTACTTTGAAACACCCATGAAACAAAGACAGTGAAAGAGAGAGAAATTCTTACACAATGCGTTCAGGGGCTGTGATGCAACCTGGATTGACCATATCTAGACGCACAGCTGGATGAGACATAAGGGTGGACACTCTTGGGGCTGAGAGGTTTGGTGAGGTTGGGTGAGCAAACGCAGACCATTTAAAGTAATACTGCGTGGTACCCATCGCATGGGTCCCAAATCTCCAGGTTCAAGGGCATCTTCCTACATCAAAAACATGCATGAGAAACCCAGAAGATGGTACACCGTGTGATGGGGAAAGGTTTCTAAAACGCACCTCATTTCTCATCTCCTTGTGCCCGGGTTCGCCATTCCAGCCGCTTTACTAGCAAGCTCTCTACTTGGAGCATCAGCACCTTTAACCTCCTGTTCCGTACAGGTTGCACTTTGTCCTGAGGATAAACGGGAAGACGTGGAACCAACGAGAGACTAGCTCTTGGTGTTGGGACAGGCACAGGTCACTCTATTTTCCCATCAGAAAGAAGAATTAACCACAGGCTCAGCCTGCCCCCCGGAACCAGAACAGGGCCTGAAGCCATTCTGCGCTTTTGCGGCCAGCTCCCATAAAAACGAGTTGTAAAATGGAGGTTCAGGGCACTGCAATTCACAAACCTGCAGAGTTATAAATGATAACTCTCGTCCACAAATATATTGAGGGAAGGCAAAGAAGAGGATTTGAAATCAAGGCAGAATTGCAGGAAACAGATTTCAGGAGGTAGATACGAATCGCCTTTAAAGCACATGAAAAGCGGCAAAACGTTGACAATGATGCCCTTGGCCAAAAAGGGCGTATGCGTATTTTCCTGAATATATTCAGGAAAAAACGCATACGCCCTTTTTGGCCAACCAAGCAACCTGGAAAGGCAAATCAGCGCTACAAAGAAGTCTCGCTTCCCATCGGTCAAAAGGGCCATGTTGAAAAAAGTGTCAAAACCAGAAATGCAGGACAGGCCATGGAGAAATGGGAGCCTTGCTACACTGATGGGCGGGATGTAAATTGCCAAGAGCCACTCTGGAGAAGTGTCCAGTGAGTCCTGAAACATCTGAAAAACACAGCTTAGAGAGCATAGGGCACTTCCACTCATGGGGGTATAAATTGGGAAAATTAAAAATCAGCAAGACACAAGCACCCCAAAGTTTAGGGCTGCTCTGTTGACCAGGACCTCCACTTCATTCCATCTTAAATATCCCAGGAAAGAGAAAAATGGATAAAGAAGTTGTGGTCCTTATATACAATGGAATATCACTCAGCCAGGAAATCAATGTCGTAAGGTTAGTAGCAGCATGATGAGTGGATTTAGGTACGACGATTCTAAGTGAAATAAGTCACACAGAAAAGGACACTTCTCATAAGGTATCACTGATAGAGGGAATGTAAAAACCGTTACACTTGAACTGAATTACAAAACAGAACAGAGTCACACATGCAGAAAACACACTATGGCTGCCTAACGGGAAAGGTGAGGTGGGGTGATACATAAAACAAGGGTATCAAATTAGCTCAGATACCGTTCCATAAACCCAATATGTAATAGACAAGACCTACTCCTTGCTCAGAGAACTGGACTCAACACGCCCTATTCACCGCACAAGAATATATCTGACTAATAATAATCGTAAAACCTATGTATTGATATGTCTCTGTTAGTGTGTCAAGTGGGTGTAAAGCGGCATAAACACAGCAGTGAAAAGCAGCTAAACCCCATTATAAAAATAAATTACTTTGAAACACCCATGAAACAAAGACAGTGATAGAGAGAGAAATTCTTACACAATGCATTCAGGGGCTGTGATGCAACCTGGATTAACCATATCTAGATGCACAGCTGGATGAGACATAAGGGTGGACACTCTTGGGGCTGAGAGGTTTGGTGAGGTTGGGTGAGCAAATGCAGACCCTTTAAAGTAATACTGCGTGGTACCATCGCATGGGTCCCAAATCTCCAGGTTCAAGGGCATCTTCCTACATCAAAAACATGCATGAGAAACCCAGAAGATGGTACACCGTGTGATGGGGAAAGGTTTCTAAAACGCACCTCATTTCTCATCTCCTTGTGCCCGGGTTCGCCATTCCAGCCGCTTTACTAGCAAGCTCCCTACGTGGAGCATCAGCACCTTTAACCTCCTGTTCCGTACAGGTTGCAATTTGTCCTGAGGATAAACAGGAAGACGTGGAACCAACGAGAGACTAGCTCTTGGTGTTGGGACAGGCACAGGTCACTCTATTTTCCCATCAGAAAGAAGAATTAACCACAGGCTCAGCCTGCCCCCCGGAACCAGAACAGTGCCTGAAGCCATTCTGCGATTTTGCGGCCAGCTCCCATAAAAACGAGTTGTAAAATGGAGGTTCAGGGCACTACAATTCACAAACCTGCAGAGTCATAATTGATAACTCTCGTCCACAAATATATTGAGGGAAGGCAAAGAAGAGGATTTGAAATCAAGGCAGAATTGCAGGAAACAGATTTCAGGAGGTAGATACGAATCGCCTTTAAAGCACATGAAAAGCGGCAAAACGTTGACAATGATGCCCTTGGCCAAAAAGGGCGTATGCGTTTTTTCCTGAATATATTCAGGAAAAAACGCATACGCCCTTTTTGGCCAACCAAGCAACCTGGAAAGGCAAATCAGCGCTACAAAGAAGTCTCGCTTCCCATCGGTCAAAAGGGCCATGCTGAAAAAAGTGTCAAAACCAGAAATGCAGGACAGGCCATGGAGAAATGGGAGCCTTGCTACACTGATGGGCGGGATGTAAATTGCCAAGAGCCACTCTGGAGAAGTGTCCGGTGAGTCCTGAAACATCTGAAAAACACAGCTTAGAGAGCATAGGGCACTTCCACTCATGGGGGTATAAATTGGGAAAATTAAAAATCAGCAAGACACAAGCACCCCAAAGTTTAGGGCTGCTCTGTTGACCAGGACCTCCACTTCATTCCACCTTAAATATCCCAGGAAAGAGAAAAATGGATAAAGAAGTTGTGGTCCTTATGTACAATGGAATATCACTCAGCCATGAAAACAATGTCGTATGGTTAGTAGCAGCATGATGAGTGGATTTAGGTACGATGATTCTAAGTGAAATAACTCACACAGAAAAGGACACTTCTCATAAGGTATCACTGATAGAGGGAATGTAAAAACCGTTACACTTGAACTGAATTACAAAACAGAACAGAGTCACACATGCAGAAAACACACTATGGCTGCTTAACGGGAAAGGTGAGGTGGGGTGATACATAAAACAAGGGTATCAAATTAGCTCAGATACCATTCCATAAACTCAATATGTAATAGACAAGACCTACTCCTTGCTCAGAGAACTGGACTCAACACGCCCTATTCACCGCACAAGAATATATCTGACTAATAATAATCGTAAAACCTATGTATTGATATCTCTCTGTTAGTGTGTCAAGTGGGTGTAAAGCGGCATAAACACAGCAGTGAAAAGCAGCTAAACCCCATTATAAAAATAAATTACTTTGAAACACCCATGAAACAAAGACAGTGAAAGAGAGAGAAATTCTTACACAATGCGTTCAGGGGCTGTGATGCAACCTGGATTGACCATATCTAGACGCACAGCTGGATGAGACATAAGGGTGGACACTCTTGGGGCTGAGAGGTTTGGTGAGGTTGGGTGAGCAAATGCAGACCCTTTAAAGTAATACTGCGTGGTACCCATCGCATGGGTCCCAAATCTCCAGGTTCAAGGACATCTTCCTACATCAAAAACATGCATGAGAAACCCAGAAGATGGTACACCGTGTGATGGGGAAAGGTTTCTAAAACGCACCTCATTTCTCATCTCCTTGTGCCCGGGTTCGCCATTCCAGCCGCTTTACTAGCAAGCTCCCTACTTGGAGCATCAGCACCTTTAACCTCCTGTTCCGTACAGGTTGCACTTTGTCCTGAGGATAAACGGGAAGACGTGGAACCAACGAGAGACTAGCTCTTGGTGTTGGGACAGGCACAGGTCACTCTATTTTCCCATCAGAAAGAAGAATTAACCACAGGCTCAGCCTGCCCCCCGGAACCAGAACAGGGCCTGAAGCCATTCTGCGCTTTTGCGGCCAGCTCCCATAAAAACGAGTTGTAAAATGGAGGTTCAGGGCACTGCAATTCACAAACCTGCAGAGTTATAAATGATAACTCTCGTCCACAAATATATTGAGGGAAGGCAAAGAAGAGGATTTGAAATCAAGGCAGAATTGCAGGAAACAGATTTCAGGAGGTAGATACGAATCGCCTTTAAAGCACATGAAAAGCGGCAAAACGTTGACAATGATGCCCTTGGCCAAAAAGGGCGTATGCGTATTTTCCTGAATATATTCAGGAAAAAACGCATACGCCCTTTTTGGCCAACCAAGCAACCTGGAAAGGCAAATCAGCGCTACAAAGAAGTCTCGCTTCCCATCGGTCAAAAGGGCCATGCTGAAAAAAGTGTCAAAACCAGAAATGCAGGACAGGCCATGGAGAAATGGGAGCCTTGCTACACTGATGGGCGGGATGTAAATTGCCAAGAGCCACTCTGGAGAAGTGTCCGGTGAGTCCTGAAACATCTGAAAAACACAGCTTAGAGAGCATAGGGCACTTCCACTCATGGGGGTATAAATTGGGAAAATTAAAAATCAGCAAGACAGAAGCACCCCAAAGTTTAGGGCTGCTCTGTTGACCAGGACCTCCACTTCATTCCATCTTAAATATCCCAGGAAAGAGAAAAATGGATAAAGAAGTTGTGGTCCTTATATACAATGGAATATCACTCAGCCAGGAAATCAATGTCGTAAGGTTAGTAGCAGCATGATGAGTGGATTTAGGTACGACGATTCTAAGTGAAATAAGTCACACAGAAAAGGACACTTCTCATAAGGTATCACTGATAGAGGGAATGTAAAAACCGTTACACTTGAACTGAATTACAAAACAGAACAGAGTCACACATGCAGAAAACACACTATGGCTGCCTAACGGGAAAGGTGAGGTGGGGTGATACATAAAACAAGGGTATCAAATTAGCTCAGATACCGTTCCATAAACCCAATATGTAATAGACAAGACCTACTCCTTGCTCAGAGAACTGGACTCAACACGCCCTATTCACCGCACAAGAATATATCTGACTAATAATAATCGTAAAACCTATGTATTGATATCTCTCTGTTAGTGTGTCAAGTGGGTGTAAAGCGGCATAAACACAGCAGTGAAAAGCAGCTAAACCCCATTATAAAAATAAATTACTTTGAAACACCCATGAAACAAAGACAGTGAAAGAGAGAGAAATTCTTACACAATGCGTTCAGGGGCTGTGATGCAACCTGGATTGACCATATCTAGACGCACAGCTGGATGAGACATAAGGGTGGACACTCTTGGGGCTGAGAGGTTTGGTGAGGTTGGGTGAGCAAATGCAGACCCTTTAAAGTAATACTGCGTGGTACCCATCGCATGGGTCCCAAATCTCCAGGTTCAAGGACATCTTCCTACATCAAAAACATGCATGAGAAACCCAGAAGATGGTACACCGTGTGATGGGGAAAGGTTTCTAAAACGCACCTCATTTCTCATCTCCTTGTGCCCGGGTTCGCCATTCCAGCCGCTTTACTAGCAAGCTCCCTACTTGGAGCATCAGCACCTTTAACCTCCTGTTCCGTACAGGTTGCACTTTGTCCTGAGGATAAACGGGAAGACGTGGAACCAACGAGAGACTAGCTCTTGGTGTTGGGACAGGCACAGGTCACTCTATTTTCCCATCAGAAAGAAGAATTAACCACAGGCTCAGCCTGCCCCCCGGAACCAGAACAGGGCCTGAAGCCATTCTGCGCTTTTGCGGCCAGCTCCCATAAAAACGAGTTGTAAAATGGAGGTTCAGGGCACTGCAATTCACAAACCTGCAGAGTTATAAATGATAACTCTCGTCCACAAATATATTGAGGGAAGGCAAAGAAGAGGATTTGAAATCAAGGCAGAATTGCAGGAAACAGATTTCAGGAGGTAGATACGAATCGCCTTTAAAGCACATGAAAAGCGGCAAAACGTTGACAATGATGCCCTTGGCCAAAAAGGGCGTATGCGTATTTTCCTGAATATATTCAGGAAAAAACGCATACGCACTTTTTGGCCAACCAAGCAACCTGGAAAGGCAAATCAGCGCTACAAAGAAGTCTCGCTTCCCATCGGTCAAAAGGGCCATGCTGAAAAAAGTGTCAAAACCAGAAATGCAGGACAGGCCATGGAGAAATGGGAGCCTTGCTACACTGATGGGCGGGATGTAAATTGCCAAGAGCCACTCTGGAGAAGTGTCCGGTGAGTCCTGAAACATCTGAAAAACACAGCTTAGAGAGCATAGGGCACTTCCACTCATGGGGGTATAAATTGGGAAAATGAAAAATCAGCAAGACACAAGCACCCCAAAGTTTAGGGCTGCTCTGTTGACCAGGACCTCCACTTCATTCCATCTTAAATATCCCAGGAAAGAGAAAAATGGATAAAGAAGTTGTGGTCCTTATATACAATGGAATATCACTCAGCCAGGAAATCAATGTCGTAAGGTTAGTAGCAGCATGATGAGTGGATTTAGGTACGACGATTCTAAGTGAAATAAGTCACACAGAAAAGGACACTTCTCATAAGGTATCACTGATAGAGGGAATGTAAAAACCGTTACACTTGAAATGAATTACAAAACAGAACAGAGTCACACATGCAGAAAACACACTATGGCTGCCTAACGGGAAAGGTGAGGTGGGGTGATACATAAAACAAGGGTATCAAATTAGCTCAGATACCGTTCCATAAACCCAATATGTAATAGACAAGACCTACTCCTTGCTCAGAGAACTGGACTCAACACGCCCTATTCACCGCACAAGAATATATCTGACTAATAATAATCGTAAAACCTATGTATTGATATCTCTCTGTTAGTGTGTCAAGTGGGTGTAAAGCGGCATAAACACAGCAGTGAAAAGCAGCTAAACCCCATTATAAAAATAAATTACTTTGAAACACCCATGAAACAAAGACAGTGAAAGAGAGAGAAATTCTTACACAATGCGTTCAGGGGCTGTGATGCAACCTGGATTGACCATATCTAGACCCACAGCTGGATGAGACATAAGGGTGGACACTCTTGGGGCTGAGAGGTTTGGTGAGGTTGGGTGAGCAAACGCAGACCCTTTAAAGTAATACTGCGTGGTACCCATCGCATGGGTCCCAAATCTCCAGGTTCAAGGGCATCTTCCTACATCAAAAACATGCATGAGAAACCCAGAAGATGGTACACCATGTGATGGGGAAAGGTTTCTAAAACGCACCTCATTTCTCATCTCCTTGTGCCCGGGTTCGCCATTCCAGCCGCTTTACTAGCAAGCTCCCTACTTGGAGCATCAGCACCTTTAACCTCCTGTTCCGTACAGGTTGCACTTTGTCCTGAGGATAAACGGGAAGACGTGGAACCAACGAGAGACTAGCTCTTGGTGTTGGGACAGGCACAGGTCACTCTATTTTCCCATCAGAAAGAAGAATTAACCACAGGCTCAGCCTGCCCCCCGGAACCAGAACAGGGCCTGAAGCCATTCTGCGCTTTTGCGGCCAGCTCCCATAAAAACGAGTTGTAAAATGGAGGTTCAGGGCACTGCAATTCACAAACCTGCAGAGTTATAAATGATAACTCTCGTCCACAAATATATTGAGGGAAGGCAAAGAAGAAGATTTGAAATCAAGGCAGAATTGCAGGAAACAGATTTCAGGAGGTAGATACGAATCGCCTTTAAAGCACATGAAAAGCGGCAAAACGTTGACAATGATGCCCTTGGCCAAAAAGGGCGTATGCGTTTTTTCCTGAATATATTCAGGAAAAAACGCATACGCCCTTTTTGGCCAACCAAGCAACCTGGAAAGGCAAATCAGCGCTACAAAGAAGTCTCGCTTCCCATCGGTCAAAAGGGCCATGCTGAAAAAAGTGTCAAAACCAGAAATGCAGGACAGGCCATGGAGAAATGGGAGCCTTGCTACACTGATGGGCGGGATGTAAATTGCCAAGAGCCACTCTGGAGAAGTGTCCGGTGAGTCCTGAAACATCTGAAAAACACAGCTTAGAGAGCATAGGGCACTTCCACTCATGGGGGTATAAATTGGGAAAATTAAAAATCAGCAAGACAGAAGCACCCCAAAGTTTAGGGCTGCTCTGTTGACCAGGACCTCCACTTCATTCCATCTTAAATATCCCAGGAAAGAGAAAAATGGATAAAGAAGTTGTGGTCCTTATATACAATGGAATATCACTCAGCCATGAAATCAATGTCGTAAGGTTAGTAGCAGCATGATGAGTGGATTTAGGTACGACGATTCTAAGTGAAATAAGTCACACAGAAAAGGACACTTCTCATAAGGTATCACTGATAGAGGGAATGTAAAAACCGTTACACTTGAACTGAATTACAAAACAGAACAGAGTCACACATGCAGAAAACACACTATGGCTGCCTAACGGGAAAGGTGAGGTGGGGTGATACATAAAACAAGGGTATCAAATTAGCTCAGATACCGTTCCATAAACCCAATATGTAATAGACAAGACCTACTCCTTGCTCAGAGAACTGGACTCAACACGCCCTATTCACCGCACAAGAATATATCTGACTAATAATAATCGTAAAACCTATGTATTGATATGTCTCTGTTAGTGTGTCAAGTGGGTGTAAAGCGGCATAAACACAGCAGTGAAAAGCAGCTAAACCCCATTATAAAAATAAATTACTTTGAAACACCCATGAAACAAAGACAGTGATAGAGAGAGAAATTCTTACACAATGCATTCAGGGGCTGTGATGCAACCTGGATTAACCATATCTAGATGCACAGCTGGATGAGACATAAGGGTGGACACTCTTGGGGCTGAGAGGTTTGGTGAGGTTGGGTGAGCAAATGCAGACCCTTTAAAGTAATACTGCGTGGTACCATCGCATGGGTCCCAAATCTCCAGGTTCAAGGGCATCTTCCTACATCAAAAACATGCATGAGAAACCCAGAAGATGGTACACCGTGTGATGGGGAAAGGTTTCTAAAACGCACCTCATTTCTCATCTCCTTGTGCCCGGGTTCGCCATTCCAGCCGCTTTACTAGCAAGCTCCCTACGTGGAGCATCAGCACCTTTAACCTCCTGTTCCGTACAGGTTGCAATTTGTCCTGAGGATAAACAGGAAGACGTGGAACCAACGAGAGACTAGCTCTTGGTGTTGGGACAGGCACAGGTCACTCTATTTTCCCATCAGAAAGAAGAATTAACCACAGGCTCAGCCTGCCCCCCGGAACCAGAACAGTGCCTGAAGCCATTCTGCGATTTTGCGGCCAGCTCCCATAAAAACGAGTTGTAAAATGGAGGTTCAGGGCACTACAATTCACAAACCTGCAGAGTCATAATTGATAACTCTCGTCCACAAATATATTGAGGGAAGGCAAAGAAGAGGATTTGAAATCAAGGCAGAATTGCAGGAAACAGATTTCAGGAGGTAGATACGAATCGCCTTTAAAGCACATGAAAAGCGGCAAAACGTTGACAATGATGCCCTTGGCCAAAAAGGGCGTATGCGTTTTTTCCTGAATATATTCAGGAAAAAACGCATACGCCCTTTTTGGCCAACCAAGCAACCTGGAAAGGCAAATCAGCGCTACAAAGAAGTCTCGCTTCCCATCGGTCAAAAGGGCCATGCTGAAAAAAGTGTCAAAACCAGAAATGCAGGACAGGCCATGGAGAAATGGGAGCCTTGCTACACTGATGGGCGGGATGTAAATTGCCAAGAGCCACTCTGGAGAAGTGTCCGGTGAGTCCTGAAACATCTGAAAAACACAGCTTAGAGAGCATAGGGCACTTCCACTCATGGGGGTATAAATTGGGAAAATTAAAAATCAGCAAGACACAAGCACCCCAAAGTTTAGGGCTGCTCTGTTGACCAGGACCTCCACTTCATTCCACCTTAAATATCCCAGGAAAGAGAAAAATGGATAAAGAAGTTGTGGTCCTTATGTACAATGGAATATCACTCAGCCATGAAAACAATGTCGTATGGTTAGTAGCAGCATGATGAGTGGATTTAGGTACGATGATTCTAAGTGAAATAACTCACACAGAAAAGGACACTTCTCATAAGGTATCACTGATAGAGGGAATGTAAAAACCGTTACACTTGAACTGAATTACAAAACAGAACAGAGTCACACATGCAGAAAACACACTATGGCTGCTTAACGGGAAAGGTGAGGTGGGGTGATACATAAAACAAGGGTATCAAATTAGCTCAGATACCATTCCATAAACTCAATATGTAATAGACAAGACCTACTCCTTGCTCAGAGAACTGGACTCAACACGCCCTATTCACCGCACAAGAATATATCTGACTAATAATAATCGTAAAACCTATGTATTGATATCTCTCTGTTAGTGTGTCAAGTGGGTGTAAAGCGGCATAAACACAGCAGTGAAAAGCAGCTAAACCCCATTATAAAAATAAATTACTTTGAAACACCCATGAAACAAAGACAGTGAAAGAGAGAGAAATTCTTACACAATGCGTTCAGGGGCTGTGATGCAACCTGGATTGACCATATCTAGACGCACAGCTGGATGAGACATAAGGGTGGACACTCTTGGGGCTGAGAGGTTTGGTGAGGTTGGGTGAGCAAATGCAGACCCTTTAAAGTAATACTGCGTGGTACCCATCGCATGGGTCCCAAATCTCCAGGTTCAAGGACATCTTCCTACATCAAAAACATGCATGAGAAACCCAGAAGATGGTACACCGTGTGATGGGGAAAGGTTTCTAAAACGCACCTCATTTCTCATCTCCTTGTGCCCGGGTTCGCCATTCCAGCCGCTTTACTAGCAAGCTCCCTACTTGGAGCATCAGCACCTTTAACCTCCTGTTCCGTACAGGTTGCACTTTGTCCTGAGGATAAACGGGAAGACGTGGAACCAACGAGAGACTAGCTCTTGGTGTTGGGACAGGCACAGGTCACTCTATTTTCCCATCAGAAAGAAGAATTAACCACAGGCTCAGCCTGCCCCCCGGAACCAGAACAGGGCCTGAAGCCATTCTGCGCTTTTGCGGCCAGCTCCCATAAAAACGAGTTGTAAAATGGAGGTTCAGGGCACTGCAATTCACAAACCTGCAGAGTTATAAATGATAACTCTCGTCCACAAATATATTGAGGGAAGGCAAAGAAGAGGATTTGAAATCAAGGCAGAATTGCAGGAAACAGATTTCAGGAGGTAGATACGAATCGCCTTTAAAGCACATGAAAAGCGGCAAAACGTTGACAATGATGCCCTTGGCCAAAAAGGGCGTATGCGTATTTTCCTGAATATATTCAGGAAAAAACGCATACGCCCTTTTTGGCCAACCAAGCAACCTGGAAAGGCAAATCAGCGCTACAAAGAAGTCTCGCTTCCCATCGGTCAAAAGGGCCATGCTGAAAAAAGTGTCAAAACCAGAAATGCAGGACAGGCCATGGAGAAATGGGAGCCTTGCTACACTGATGGGCGGGATGTAAATTGCCAAGAGCCACTCTGGAGAAGTGTCCGGTGAGTCCTGAAACATCTGAAAAACACAGCTTAGAGAGCATAGGGCACTTCCACTCATGGGGGTATAAATTGGGAAAATTAAAAATCAGCAAGACAGAAGCACCCCAAAGTTTAGGGCTGCTCTGTTGACCAGGACCTCCACTTCATTCCATCTTAAATATCCCAGGAAAGAGAAAAATGGATAAAGAAGTTGTGGTCCTTATATACAATGGAATATCACTCAGCCAGGAAATCAATGTCGTAAGGTTAGTAGCAGCATGATGAGTGGATTTAGGTACGACGATTCTAAGTGAAATAAGTCACACAGAAAAGGACACTTCTCATAAGGTATCACTGATAGAGGGAATGTAAAAACCGTTACACTTGAACTGAATTACAAAACAGAACAGAGTCACACATGCAGAAAACACACTATGGCTGCCTAACGGGAAAGGTGAGGTGGGGTGATACATAAAACAAGGGTATCAAATTAGCTCAGATACCGTTCCATAAACCCAATATGTAATAGACAAGACCTACTCCTTGCTCAGAGAACTGGACTCAACACGCCCTATTCACCGCACAAGAATATATCTGACTAATAATAATCGTAAAACCTATGTATTGATATCTCTCTGTTAGTGTGTCAAGTGGGTGTAAAGCGGCATAAACACAGCAGTGAAAAGCAGCTAAACCCCATTATAAAAATAAATTACTTTGAAACACCCATGAAACAAAGACAGTGAAAGAGAGAGAAATTCTTACACAATGCGTTCAGGGGCTGTGATGCAACCTGGATTGACCATATCTAGACGCACAGCTGGATGAGACATAAGGGTGGACACTCTTGGGGCTGAGAGGTTTGGTGAGGTTGGGTGAGCAAATGCAGACCCTTTAAAGTAATACTGCGTGGTACCCATCGCATGGGTCCCAAATCTCCAGGTTCAAGGACATCTTCCTACATCAAAAACATGCATGAGAAACCCAGAAGATGGTACACCGTGTGATGGGGAAAGGTTTCTAAAACGCACCTCATTTCTCATCTCCTTGTGCCCGGGTTCGCCATTCCAGCCGCTTTACTAGCAAGCTCCCTACTTGGAGCATCAGCACCTTTAACCTCCTGTTCCGTACAGGTTGCACTTTGTCCTGAGGATAAACGGGAAGACGTGGAACCAACGAGAGACTAGCTCTTGGTGTTGGGACAGGCACAGGTCACTCTATTTTCCCATCAGAAAGAAGAATTAACCACAGGCTCAGCCTGCCCCCCGGAACCAGAACAGGGCCTGAAGCCATTCTGCGCTTTTGCGGCCAGCTCCCATAAAAACGAGTTGTAAAATGGAGGTTCAGGGCACTGCAATTCACAAACCTGCAGAGTTATAAATGATAACTCTCGTCCACAAATATATTGAGGGAAGGCAAAGAAGAGGATTTGAAATCAAGGCAGAATTGCAGGAAACAGATTTCAGGAGGTAGATACGAATCGCCTTTAAAGCACATGAAAAGCGGCAAAACGTTGACAATGATGCCCTTGGCCAAAAAGGGCGTATGCGTATTTTCCTGAATATATTCAGGAAAAAACGCATACGCACTTTTTGGCCAACCAAGCAACCTGGAAAGGCAAATCAGCGCTACAAAGAAGTCTCGCTTCCCATCGGTCAAAAGGGCCATGCTGAAAAAAGTGTCAAAACCAGAAATGCAGGACAGGCCATGGAGAAATGGGAGCCTTGCTACACTGATGGGCGGGATGTAAATTGCCAAGAGCCACTCTGGAGAAGTGTCCGGTGAGTCCTGAAACATCTGAAAAACACAGCTTAGAGAGCATAGGGCACTTCCACTCATGGGGGTATAAATTGGGAAAATGAAAAATCAGCAAGACACAAGCACCCCAAAGTTTAGGGCTGCTCTGTTGACCAGGACCTCCACTTCATTCCATCTTAAATATCCCAGGAAAGAGAAAAATGGATAAAGAAGTTGTGGTCCTTATATACAATGGAATATCACTCAGCCAGGAAATCAATGTCGTAAGGTTAGTAGCAGCATGATGAGTGGATTTAGGTACGACGATTCTAAGTGAAATAAGTCACACAGAAAAGGACACTTCTCATAAGGTATCACTGATAGAGGGAATGTAAAAACCGTTACACTTGAAATGAATTACAAAACAGAACAGAGTCACACATGCAGAAAACACACTATGGCTGCCTAACGGGAAAGGTGAGGTGGGGTGATACATAAAACAAGGGTATCAAATTAGCTCAGATACCGTTCCATAAACCCAATATGTAATAGACAAGACCTACTCCTTGCTCAGAGAACTGGACTCAACACGCCCTATTCACCGCACAAGAATATATCTGACTAATAATAATCGTAAAACCTATGTATTGATATCTCTCTGTTAGTGTGTCAAGTGGGTGTAAAGCGGCATAAACACAGCAGTGAAAAGCAGCTAAACCCCATTATAAAAATAAATTACTTTGAAACACCCATGAAACAAAGACAGTGAAAGAGAGAGAAATTCTTACACAATGCGTTCAGGGGCTGTGATGCAACCTGGATTGACCATATCTAGACCCACAGCTGGATGAGACATAAGGGTGGACACTCTTGGGGCTGAGAGGTTTGGTGAGGTTGGGTGAGCAAACGCAGACCCTTTAAAGTAATACTGCGTGGTACCCATCGCATGGGTCCCAAATCTCCAGGTTCAAGGGCATCTTCCTACATCAAAAACATGCATGAGAAACCCAGAAGATGGTACACCATGTGATGGGGAAAGGTTTCTAAAACGCACCTCATTTCTCATCTCCTTGTGCCCGGGTTCGCCATTCCAGCCGCTTTACTAGCAAGCTCCCTACTTGGAGCATCAGCACCTTTAACCTCCTGTTCCGTACAGGTTGCACTTTGTCCTGAGGATAAACGGGAAGACGTGGAACCAACGAGAGACTAGCTCTTGGTGTTGGGACAGGCACAGGTCACTCTATTTTCCCATCAGAAAGAAGAATTAACCACAGGCTCAGCCTGCCCCCCGGAACCAGAACAGGGCCTGAAGCCATTCTGCGCTTTTGCGGCCAGCTCCCATAAAAACGAGTTGTAAAATGGAGGTTCAGGGCACTGCAATTCACAAACCTGCAGAGTTATAAATGATAACTCTCGTCCACAAATATATTGAGGGAAGGCAAAGAAGAAGATTTGAAATCAAGGCAGAATTGCAGGAAACAGATTTCAGGAGGTAGATACGAATCGCCTTTAAAGCACATGAAAAGCGGCAAAACGTTGACAATGATGCCCTTGGCCAAAAAGGGCGTATGCGTTTTTTCCTGAATATATTCAGGAAAAAACGCATACGCCCTTTTTGGCCAACCAAGCAACCTGGAAAGGCAAATCAGCGCTACAAAGAAGTCTCGCTTCCCATCGGTCAAAAGGGCCATGCTGAAAAAAGTGTCAAAACCAGAAATGCAGGACAGGCCATGGAGAAATGGGAGCCTTGCTACACTGATGGGCGGGATGTAAATTGCCAAGAGCCACTCTGGAGAAGTGTCCGGTGAGTCCTGAAACATCTGAAAAACACAGCTTAGAGAGCATAGGGCACTTCCACTCATGGGGGTATAAATTGGGAAAATTAAAAATCAGCAAGACAGAAGCACCCCAAAGTTTAGGGCTGCTCTGTTGACCAGGACCTCCACTTCATTCCATCTTAAATATCCCAGGAAAGAGAAAAATGGATAAAGAAGTTGTGGTCCTTATATACAATGGAATATCACTCAGCCATGAAATCAATGTCGTAAGGTTAGTAGCAGCATGATGAGTGGATTTAGGTACGACGATTCTAAGTGAAATAAGTCACACAGAAAAGGACACTTCTCATAAGGTATCACTGATAGAGGGAATGTAAAAACCGTTACACTTGAACTGAATTACAAAACAGAACAGAGTCACACATGCAGAAAACACACTATGGCTGCCTAACGGGAAAGGTGAGGTGGGGTGATACATAAAACAAGGGTATCAAATTAGCTCAGATACCGTTCCATAAACCCAATATGTAATAGACAAGACCTACTCCTTGCTCAGAGAACTGGACTCAACACGCCCTATTCACCGCACAAGAATATATCTGACTAATAATAATCGTAAAACCTATGTATTGATATGTCTCTGTTAGTGTGTCAAGTGGGTGTAAAGCGGCATAAACACAGCAGTGAAAAGCAGCTAAACCCCATTATAAAAATAAATTACTTTGAAACACCCATGAAACAAAGACAGTGATAGAGAGAGAAATTCTTACACAATGCGTTCAGGGGCTGTGATGCAACCTGGATTAACCATATCTAGACGCACAGCTGGATGAGACATAAGGGTGGACACTCTTGGGGCTGAGAGGTTTGGTGAGGTTGGGTGAGCAAACGCAGACCCTTTAAAGTAATACTGCGTGGTACCATCGCATGGGTCCCAAATCTCCAGGTTCAAGGGCATCTGCCTACATCAAAAACATGCATGAGAAACCCAGAAGATGGTACACTGTGTGATGGGGAAAGGTTTCTAAAACGCACCTCATTTCTCATCTCCTTGTGCCCGGGTTCGCCATTCCAGCCGCTTTACTAGCAAGCTCCCTACGTGGAGCATCAGCACCTTTAACCTCCTGTTCCGTACAGGTTGCAATTTGTCCTGAGGATAAACAGGAAGACGTGGAACCAACGAGAGACTAGCTCTTGGTGTTGGGACAGGCACAGGTCACTCTATTTTCCCATCAGAAAGAAGAATTAACCACAGGCTCAGCCTGCCCCCCGGAACCAGAACAGGGCCTGAAGCCATTCTGCGATTTTGCGGCCAGCTCCCATAAAAACGAGTTGTAAAATGGAGGTTCAGGGCACTGCAATTCACAAACCTGCAGAGTTATAATTGATAACTCTCGTCCACAAATATATTGAGGGAAGGCAAAGAAGAGGATTTGAAATCAAGGCAGAATTGCAGGAAACAGATTTCAGGAGGTAGATACGAATCGCCTTTAAAGCACATGAAAAGCGGCAAAACGTTGACAATGATGCCCTTGGCCAAAAAGGGCGTATGCGTTTTTTCCTGAATATATTCAGGAAAAAACACATACGCCCTTTTTGGCCAACCAAGCAACCTGGAAAGGCAAATCAGCGCTACAAAGAAGTCTCGCTTCCCATCGGTCAAAAGGGCCATGCTGAAAAAAGTGTCAAAACCAGAAATGCAGGACAGGCCATGGAGAAATGGGAGCCTTGCTACACTGATGGGTGGGATGTAAATTGCCAAGAGCCACTCTGGAGAAGTGTCCGGTGAGTCCTGAAACATCTGAAAAACACAGCTTAGAGAGCATAGGGCACTTCCACTCATGGGGGTATAAATTGGGAAAATTAAAAATCAGCAAGACACAAGCACCCCAAAGTTTAGGGCTGCTCTGTTGACCAGGACCTCCACTTCATTCCACCTTAAATATCCCAGGAAAGAGAAAAATGGATAAAGAAGTTGTGGTCCTTATGTACAATGGAATATCACTCAGCCAGGAAATCAATGTCGTAAGGTTAGTAGCAGCATGATGAGTGGATTTAGGTACGACGATTCTAAGTGAAATAAGTCACACAGAAAAGGACACTTCTCATAAGGTATCACTGATAGAGGGAATGTAAAAACCGTTACACTTGAACTGAATTACAAAACAGAACAGAGTCACACATGCAGAAAACACACTATGGCTGCTTAACGGGAAATGTTAGGTGGGGTGATACATAAAACAAGGGTATCAAATTAGCTCAGATACCATTCCATAAACCCAATATGTAATAGACAAGACCTACTCCTTGCTCAGAGAACTGGACTCAACACGCCCTATTCACCGCACAAGAATATATCTGACTAATAATAATCGTAAAACCTATGTATTGATATCTCTCTGTTAGTGTGTCAAGTGGGTGTAAAGCGGCATAAACACAGCAGTGAAAAGCAGCTAAACCCCATTATAAAAATAAATTACTTTGAAACACCCATGAAACAAAGACAGTGAAAGAGAGAGAAATTCTTACACAATGCGTTCAGGGGCTGTGATGCAACCTGGATTGACCATATCTAGACGCACAGCTGGATGAGACATAAGGGTGGACACTCTTGGGGCTGAGAGGTTTGGTGAGGTTGGGTGAGCAAACGCAGACCCTTTAAAGTAATACTGCGTGGTACCCATCGCATGGGTCCCAAATCTCCAGGTTCAAGGCCATCTTCCTACATCAAAAACATGCATGAGAAACCCAGAAGATGGTACACCGTGTGATGGGGAAAGGTTTCTAAAACGCACCTCATTTCTCATCTCCTTGTGCCCGGGTTCGCCATTCCAGCCGCTTTACTAGCAAGCTCTCTACTTGGAGCATCAGCACCTTTAACCTCCTGTTCCGTACAGGTTGCACTTTGTCCTGAGGATAAACGGGAAGACGTGGAACCAACGAGAGACTAGCTCTTGGTGTTGGGACAGGCACAGGTCACTCTATTTTCCCATCAGAAAGAAGAATTAACCACAGGCTCACCCTGCCCCCCGGAACCAGAACAGGGCCTGAAGCCATTCTGCGCTTTTGCGGCCAGCTCCCATAAAAACGAGTTGTAAAATGGAGGTTCAGGGCACTGCAATTCACAAACCTGCAGAGTTATAAATGATAACTCTCGTCCACAAATATATTGAGGGAAGGCAAAGAAGAAGATTTGAAATCAAGGCAGAATTGCAGGAAACAGATTTCAGGAGGTAGATACGAATCGCCTTTAAAGCACATGAAAAGCGGCAAAACGTTGACAATGATGCCCTTGGCCAAAAAGGGCGTATGCGTTTTTTCCTGAATATATTCAGGAAAAAACGCATACGCCCTTTTTGGCCAACCAAGCAACCTGGAAAGGCAAATCAGCGCTACAAAGAAGTCTCGCTTCCCATCGGTCAAAAGGGCCATGCTGAAAAAAGTGTCAAAACCAGAAATGCAGGACAGGCCATGGAGAAATGGGAGCCTTGCTACACTGATGGGCGGGATGTAAATTGCCAAGAGCCACTCTGGAGAAGTGTCCGGTGAGTCCTGAAACATCTGAAAAACACAGCTTAGAGAGCATAGGGCACTTCCACTCATGGGGGTATAAATTGGGAAAATTAAAAATCAGCAAGACACAAGCACCCCAAAGTTTAGGGCTGCTCTGTTGACCAGGACCTCCACTTCATTCCATCTTAAATATCCCAGGAAAGAGAAAAATGGATAAAGAAGTTGTGGTCCTTATATACAATTGAATATCACTCAGCCAGGAAATCAATGTCGTAAGGTTCGTAGCAGCATGATGAGTGGATTTAGGTACGACGATTCTAAGTGAAATAAGTCACACAGAAAAGGACACTTCTCATAAGGTATCACTGATAGAGGGAATGTAAAAACCGTTACACTTGAACTGAATTACAAAACAGAACAGAGTCACACATGCAGAAAACACACTATGGCTGCCTAACGGGAAAGGTGAGGTGGGGTGATACATAAAACAAGGGTATCAAATTAGCTCAGATACCGTTCCATAAACCCAATATGTAATAGACAAGACCTACTCCTTGCTCAGAGAACTGGACTCAACACGCCCTATTCACCGCACAAGAATATATCTGACTAATAATAATCGTAAAACCTATGTATTGATATCTCTCTGTTAGTGTGTCAAGTGGGTGTAAAGCGGCATAAACACAGCAGTGAAAAGCAGCTAAACCACATTATAAAAATAAATTACTTTGAAACACCCATGAAACAAAAACAGTGATAGAGAGAGAAATTCTTACACAATGCGTTCAGGGGCTGTGATGCAACCTGGATTGACCATATCTAGACCCACAGCTGGATGAGACATAAGGGTGGACACTCTTGGGGCTGAGAGGTTTGGTGAGGTTGGGTGAGCAAACGCAGACCCTTTAAAGTAATACTGCGTGGTACCCATCGCATGGGTCCCAAATCTCCAGGTTCAAGGGCATCTTCCTACATCAAAAACATGCATGAGAAACCCAGAAGATGGTATACCGTGTGATGGGGAAAGGTTTCTAAAACGCACCTCATTTCTCATCTCCTTGTGCCCGGGTTCGCCATTCCAGCCGCTTTACTAGCAAGCTCCCTACTTGGAGCATCAGCACCTTTAACCTCCTGTTCCGTACAGGTTGCACTTTGTCCTGAGGATAAACGGGAAGACGTGGAACCAACGAGAGACTAGCTCTTGGTGTTGGGACAGGCACAGGTCACTCTATTTTCCCATCAGAAAGAAGAATTAACCACAGGCTCAGCCTGCCCCCCGGAACCAGAACAGGGCCTGAAGCCATTCTGCGCTTTTGCGGCCAGCTCCCATAAAAACGAGTTGAAAAATGGAGGTTCAGGGCACTGCAATTCACAAACCTGCAGAGTTATAAATGATAACTCTCGTCCACAAATATATTGAGGGAAGGCAAAGAAGAAGATTTGAAATCAAGGCAGAATTGCAGGAAACAGATTTCAGGAGGTAGATACGAATCGCCTTTAAAGCACATGAAAAGCGGCAAAACGTTGACAATGATGCCCTTGGCCAAAAAGGGCGTATGCGTTTTTTCCTGAATATATTCAGGAAAAAACGCATACGCCCTTTTTGGCCAACCAAGCAACCTGGAAAGGCAAATCAGCGCTACAAAGAAGTCTCGCTTCCCATCGGTCAAAAGGGCCATGCTGAAAAAAGTGTCAAAACCAGAAATGCAGGACAGGCCATGGAGAAATGGGAGCCTTGCTACACTGATGGGCGGGATGTAAATTGCCAAGAGCCACTCTGGAGAAGTGTCCGGTGAGTCCTGAAACATCTGAAAAACACAGCTTAGAGAGCATAGGGCACTTCCACTCATGGGGGTATAAATTGGGAAAATTAAAAATCAGCAAGACAGAAGCACCCCAAAGTTTAGGGCTGCTCTGTTGACCAGGACCTCCACTTCATTCCATCTTAAATATCCCAGGAAAGAGAAAAATGGATAAAGAAGTTGTGGTCCTTATATACAATGGAATATCACTCAGCCATGAAATCAATGTCGTAAGGTTAGTAGCAGCATGATGAGTGGATTTAGGTACGACGATTCTAAGTGAAATAAGTCACACAGAAAAGGACACTTCTCATAAGGTATCACTGATAGAGGGAATGTAAAAACCGTTACACTTGAACTGAATTACAAAACAGAACAGAGTCACACATGCAGAAAACACACTATGGCTGCCTAACGGGAAAGGTGAGGTGGGGTGATACATAAAACAAGGGTATCAAATTAGCTCAGATACCGTTCCATAAACCCAATATGTAATAGACAAGACCTACTCCTTGCTCAGAGAACTGGACTCAACACGCCCTATTCACCGCACAAGAATATATCTGACTAATAATAATCGTAAAACCTATGTATTGATATGTCTCTGTTAGTGTGTCAAGTGGGTGTAAAGCGGCATAAACACAGCAGTGAAAAGCAGCTAAACCACATTATAAAAATAAATTACTTTGAAACACCCATGAAACAAAGACAGTGATAGAGAGAGAAATTCTTACACAATGCGTTCAGGGGCTGTGATGCAACCTGGATTAACCATATCTAGACGCACAGCTGGATGAGACATAAGGGTGGACACTCTTGGGGCTGAGAGGTTTGGTGAGGTTGGGTGAGCAAACGCAGACCCTTTAAAGTAATACTGCGTGGTACCATCGCATGGGTCCCAAATCTCCAGGTTCAAGGGCATCTTCCTACATCAAAAACATGCATGAGAAACCCAGAAGATGGTACACCGTGTGATGGGGAAAGGTTTCTAAAACGCACCTCATTTCTCATCTCCTTGTGCCCGGGTTCGCCATTCCAGCCGCTTTACTAGCAAGCTCCCTACGTGGAGCATCAGCACCTTTAACCTCCTGTTCCGTACAGGTTGCAATTTGTCCTGAGGATAAACAGGAAGACGTGGAACCAACGAGAGACTAGCTCTTGGTGTTGGGACAGGCACAGGTCACTCTATTTTCCCATCAGAAAGAAGAATTAACCACAGGCTCAGCCTGCCCCCCGGAACCAGAACAGGGCCTGAAGCCATTCTGCGATTTTGCGGCCAGCTCCCATAAAAACGAGTTGTAAAATGGAGGTTCAGGGCACTGCAATTCACAAACCTGCAGAGTTATAATTGATAACTCTCGTCCACAAATATATTGAGGGAAGGCAAAGAAGAGGATTTGAAATCAAGGCAGAATTGCAGGAAACAGATTTCAGGAGGTAGATACGAATCGCCTTTAAAGCACATGAAAAGCGGCAAAACGTTGACAATGATGCCCTTGGCCAAAAAGGGCGTATGCGTTTTTTCCTGAATATATTCAGGAAAAAACACATACGCCCTTTTTGGCCAACCAAGCAACCTGGAAAGGCAAATCAGCGCTACAAAGAAGTCTCGCTTCCCATCGGTCAAAAGGGCCATGCTGAAAAAAGTGTCAAAACCAGAAATGCAGGACAGGCCATGGAGAAATGGGAGCCTTGCTACACTGATGGGTGGGATGTAAATTGCCAAGAGCCACTCTGGAGAAGTGTCCGGTGAGTCCTGAAACATCTGAAAAACACAGCTTAGAGAGCATAGGGCACTTCCACTCATGGGGGTATAAATTGGGAAAATTAAAAATCAGCAAGACACAAGCACCCCAAAGTTTAGGGCTGCTCTGTTGACCAGGACCTCCACTTCATTCCACCTTAAATATCCCAGGAAAGAGAAAAATGGATAAAGAAGTTGTGGTCCTTATGTACAATGGAATATCACTCAGCCAGGAAATCAATGTCGTAAGGTTAGTAGCAGCATGATGAGTGGATTTAGGTACGACGATTCTAAGTGAAATAAGTCACACAGAAAAGGACACTTCTCATAAGGTATCACTGATAGAGGGAATGTAAAAACCGTTACACTTGAACTGAATTACAAAACAGAACAGAGTCACACATGCAGAAAACACACTATGGCTGCCTAACGGGAAAGGTGAGGTGGGGTGATACATAAAACAAGGGTATCAAATTAGCTCAGATACCGTTCCATAAACCCAATATGTAATAGACAAGACCTACTCCTTGCTCAGAGAACTGGACTCAACACGCCCTATTCACCGCACAAGAATATATCTGACTAATAATAATCGTAAAACCTATGTATTGATATCTCTCTGTTAGTGTGTCAAGTGGGTGTAAAGCGGCATAAACACAGCAGTGAAAAGCAGCTAAACCCCATTATAAAAATAAATTACTTTGAAACACCCATGAAACAAAAACAGTGATAGAGAGAGAAATTCTTACACAATGCGTTCAGGGGCTGTGATGCAACCTGGATTGACCATATCTAGACCCACAGCTGGATGAGACATAAGGGTGGACACTCTTGGGGCTGAGAGGTTTGGTGAGGTTGGGTGAGCAAACGCAGACCCTTTAAAGTAATACTGCGTGGTACCCATCGCATGGGTCCCAAATCTCCAGGTTCAAGGGCATCTTCCTACATCAAAAACATGCATGAGAAACCCAGAAGATGGTACACCGTGTGATGGGGAAAGGTTTCTAAAACGCACCTCATTTCTCATCTCCTTGTGCCCGGGTTCGCCATTCCAGCCGCTTTACTAGCAAGCTCCCTACTTGGAGCATCAGCACCTTGAACCTCCTGTTCCGTACAGGTTGCACTTTGTCCTGAGGATAAACGGGAAGACGTGGAACCAACGAGAGACTAGCTCTTGGTGTTGGGACAGGCACAGGTCACTCTATTTTCCCATCAGAAAGAAGAATTAACCACAGGCTCAGCCTGCCCCCCGGAACCAGAACAGGGCCTGAAGCCATTCTGCGCTTTTGCGGCCAGCTCCCATAAAAACGAGTTGAAAAATGGAGGTTCAGGGCACTGCAATTCACAAACCTGCAGAGTTATAAATGATAACTCTCGTCCACAAATATATTGAGGGAAGGCAAAGAAGAAGATTTGAAATCAAGGCAGAATTGCAGGAAACAGATTTCAGGAGGTAGATACGAATCGCCTTTAAAGCACATGAAAAGCGGCAAAACGTTGACAATGATGCCCTTGGCCAAAAAGGGCGTATGCGTTTTTTCCTGAATATATTCAGGAAAAAACGCATACGCCCTTTTTGGCCAACCAAGCAACCTGGAAAGGCAAATCAGCGCTACAAAGAAGTCTCGCTTCCCATCGGTCAAAAGGGCCATGCTGAAAAAAGTGTCAAAACCAGAAATGCAGGACAGGCCATGGAGAAATGGGAGCCTTGCTACACTGATGGGCGGGATGTAAATTGCCAAGAGCCACTCTGGAGAAGTGTCCGGTGAGTCCTGAAACATCTGAAAAACACAGCTTAGAGAGCATAGGGCACTTCCACTCATGGGGGTATAAATTGGGAAAATTAAAAATCAGCAAGACACAAGCACCCCAAAGTTTAGGGCTGCTCTGTTGACCAGGACCTCCACTTCATTCCATCTTAAATATCCCAGGAAAGAGAAAAATGGATAAAGAAGTTGTGGTCCTTATATACAATGGAATATCACTCAGCCAGGAAATCAATGTCGTAAGGTTAGTAGCAGCATGATGAGTGGATTTAGGTACGACGATTCTAAGTGAAATAAGTCACACAGAAAAGGACACTTCTCATAAGGTATCACTGATAGAGGGAATGTAAAAACCGTTACACTTGAACTGAATTACAAAACAGAACAGAGTCACACATGCAGAAAACACACTATGGCTGCCTAACGGGAAAGGTGAGGTGGGGTGATACATAAAACAAGGGTATCAAATTAGCTCAGATACCGTTCCATAAACCCAATATGTAATAGACAAGACCTACTCCTTGCTCAGAGAACTGGACTCAACACGCCCTATTCACCGCACAAGAATATATCTGACTAATAATAATCGTAAAACCTATGTATTGATATCTCTCTGTTAGTGTGTCAAGTGGGTGTAAAGCGGCATAAACACAGCAGTGAAAAGCAGCTAAACCACATTACAAAAATAAATTACTTTGAAACACCCATGAAACAAAGACAGTGATAGAGAGAGAAATTCTTACACAATGCGTTCAGGGGCTGTGATGCAACCTGGATTAACCATATCTAGACGCACAGCTGGATGAGACATAAGGGTGGACACTCTTGGGGCTGAGAGGTTTGGTGAGGTTGGGTGAGCAAACGCAGACCCTTTAAAGTAATACTGCGTGGTACCATCGCATGGGTCCCAAATCTCCAGGTTCAAGGGCATCTTCCTACATCAAAAACATGCATGAGAAACCCAGAAGATGGTACACCGTGTGATGGGGAAAGGTTTCTAAAACGCACCTCATTTCTCATCTCCTTGTGCCCGGGTTCGCCATTCCAGCCGCTTTACTAGCAAGCTCCCTACGTGGAGCATCAGCACCTTTAACCTCCTGTTCCGTACAGGTTGCAATTTGTCCTGAGGATAAACAGGAAGACGTGGAACCAACGAGAGACTAGCTCTTGGTGTTGGGACAGGCACAGGTCACTCTATTTTCCCATCAGAAAGAAGAATTAACCACAGGCTCAGCCTGCCCCCCGGAACCAGAACAGGGCCTGAAGCCATTCTGCGATTTTGCGGCCAGCTCCCATAAAAACGAGTTGTAAAATGGAGGTTCAGGGCACTGCAATTCACAAACCTGCAGAGTTATAATTGATAACTCTCGTCCACAAATATATTGAGGGAAGGCAAAGAAGAGGATTTGAAATCAAGGCAGAATTGCAGGAAACAGATTTCAGGAGGTAGATACGAATCGCCTTTAAAGCACATGAAAAGCGGCAAAACGTTGACAATGATGCCCTTGGCCAAAAAGGGCGTATGCGTTTTTTCCTGAATATATTCAGGAAAAAACACATACGCCCTTTTTGGCCAACCAAGCAACCTGGAAAGGCAAATCAGCGCTACAAAGAAGTCTCGCTTCCCATCGGTCAAAAGGGCCATGCTGAAAAAAGTGTCAAAACCAGAAATGCAGGACAGGCCATGGAGAAATGGGAGCCTTGCTACACTGATGGGTGGGATGTAAATTGCCAAGAGCCACTCTGGAGAAGTGTCCGGTGAGTCCTGAAACATCTGAAAAACACAGCTTAGAGAGCATAGGGCACTTCCACTCATGGGGGTATAAATTGGGAAAATTAAAAATCAGCAAGACACAAGCACCCCAAAGTTTAGGGCTGCTCTGTTGACCAGGACCTCCACTTCATTCCACCTTAAATATCCCAGGAAAGAGAAAAATGGATAAAGAAGTTGTGGTCCTTATGTACAATGGAATATCACTCAGCCAGGAAATCAATGTCGTAAGGTTAGTAGCAGCATGATGAGTGGATTTAGGTACGACGATTCTAAGTGAAATAAGTCACACAGAAAAGGACACTTCTCATAAGGTATCACTGATAGAGGGAATGTAAAAACCGTTACACTTGAACTGAATTACAAAACAGAACAGAGTCACACATGCAGAAAACACACTATGGCTGCTTAACGGGAAATGTGAGGTGGGGTGATACATAAAACAAGGGTATCAAATTAGCTCAGATACCATTCCATAAACCCAATATGTAATAGACAAGACCTACTCCTTGCTCAGAGAACTGGACTCAACACGCCCTATTCACCGCACAAGAATATATCTGACTAATAATAATCGTAAAACCTATGTATTGATATCTCTCTGTTAGTGTGTCAAGTGGGTGTAAAGCGGCATAAACACAGCAGTGAAAAGCAGCTAAACCCCATTATAAAAATAAATTACTTTGAAACACCCATGAAACAAAGACAGTGAAAGAGAGAGAAATTCTTACACAATGCGTTCAGGGGCTGTGATGCAACCTGGATTGACCATATCTAGACGCACAGCTGGATGAGACATAAGGGTGGACACTCTTGGGGCTGAGAGGTTTGGTGAGGTTGGGTGAGCAAACGCAGACCCTTTAAAGTAATACTGCGTGGTACCCATCGCATGGGTCCCAAATCTCCAGGTTCAAGGCCATCTTCCTACATCAAAAACATGCATGAGAAACCCAGAAGATGGTACACCGTGTGATGGGGAAAGGTTTCTAAAACGCACCTCATTTCTCATCTCCTTGTGCCCGGGTTCGCCATTCCAGCCGCTTTACTAGCAAGCTCCCTACTTGGAGCATCAGCACCTTTAACCTCCTGTTCCGTACAGGTTGCACTTTGTCCTGAGGATAAACGGGAAGACGTGGAACCAACGAGAGACTAGCTCTTGGTGTTGGGACAGGCACAGGTCACTCTATTTTCCCATCAGAAAGAAGAATTAACCACAGGCTCAGCCTGCCCCCCGGAACCAGAACAGGGCCTGAAGCCATTCTGCGCTTTTGCGGCCAGCTCCCATAAAAACGAGTTGTAAAATGGAGGTTCAGGGCACTGCAATTCACAAACCTGCAGAGTTATAAATGATAACTCTCGTCCACAAATATATTGAGGGAAGGCAAAGAAGAAGATTTGAAATCAAGGCAGAATTGCAGGAAACAGATTTCAGGAGGTAGATACGAATCGCCTTTAAAGCACATGAAAAGCGGCAAAACGTTGACAATGATGCCCTTGGCCAAAAAGGGCGTATGCGTTTTTTCCTGAATATATTCAGGAAAAAACGCATACGCCCTTTTTGGCCAACCAAGCAACCTGGAAAGGCAAATCAGCGCTACAAAGAAGTCTCGCTTCCCATCGGTCAAAAGGGCCATGCTGAAAAAAGTGTCAAAACCAGAAATGCAGGACAGGCCATGGAGAAATGGGAGCCTTGCTACACTGATGGGCGGGATGTAAATTGCCAAGAGCCACTCTGGAGAAGTGTCCGGTGAGTCCTGAAACATCTGAAAAACACAGCTTAGAGAGCATAGGGCACTTCCACTCATGGGGGTATAAATTGGGAAAATTAAAAATCAGCAAGACACAAGCACCCCAAAGTTTAGGGCTGCTCTGTTGACCAGGACCTCCACTTCATTCCATCTTAAATATCCCAGGAAAGAGAAAAATGGATAAAGAAGTTGTGGTCCTTATATACAATGGAATATCACTCAGCCAGGAAATCAATGTCGTAAGGTTAGTAGCAGCATGATGAGTGGATTTAGGTACGACGATTCTAAGTGAAATAAGTCACACAGAAAAGGACACTTCTCATAAGGTATCACTGATAGAGGGAATGTAAAAACCGTTACACTTGAACTGAATTACAAAACAGAACAGAGTCACACATGCAGAAAACACACTATGGCTGCCTAACAGGAAAGGTGAGGTGGGGTGATACATAAAACAAGGGTATCAAATTAGCTCAGATACCGTTCCATAAACCCAATATGTAATAGACAAGACCTACTCCTTGCTCAGAGAACTGGACTCAACACGCCCTATTCACCGCACAAGAATATATCTGACTAATAATAATCGTAAAACCTATGTATTGATATCTCTCTGTTAGTGTGTCAAGTGGGTGTAAAGCGGCATAAACACAGCAGTGAAAAGCAGCTAAACCCCATTATAAAAATAAATTACTTTGAAACACCCATGAAACAAAAACAGTGATAGAGAGAGGAATTCTTACACAATGCGTTCAGGGGCTGTGATGCAACCTGGATTGACCATATCTAGACCCACAGCTGGATGAGACATAAGGGTGGACACTCTTGGGGCTGAGAGGTTTGGTGAGGTTGGGTGAGCAAACGCAGACCCTTTAAAGTAATACTGCGTGGTACCCATCGCATGGGTCCCAAATCTCCAGGTTCAAGGGCATCTTCCTACATCAAAAACATGCATGAGAAACCCAGAAGATGGTACACCGTGTGATGGGGAAAGGTTTCTAAAACGCACCTCATTTCTCATCTCCTTGTGCCCGGGTTCGCCATTCCAGCCGCTTTACTAGCAAGCTCCCTACTTGGAGCATCAGCACCTTTAACCTCCTGTTCCGTACAGGTTGCACTTTGTCCTGAGGATAAACGGGAAGACGTGGAACCAACGAGAGACTAGCTCTTGGTGTTGGGACAGGCACAGGTCACTCTATTTTCCCATCAGAAAGAAGAATTAACCACAGGCTCAGCCTGCCCACCGGAACCAGAACAGGGCCTGAAGCCATTCTGCGCTTTTGCGGCCAGCTCCCATAAAAACGAGTTGTAAAATGGAGGTTCAGGGCACTGCAATTCACAAACCTGCAGAGTTATAAATGATAACTCTCGTCCACAAATATATTGAGGGAAGGCAAAGAAGAAGATTTGAAATCAAGGCAGAATTGCAGGAAACAGATTTCAGGAGGTAGATACGAATCGCCTTTAAAGCACATGAAAAGCGGCAAAACGTTGACAATGATGCCCTTGGCCAAAAAGGGCGTATGCGTTTTTTCCTGAATATATTCAGGAAAAAACGCATACGCCCTTTGTGGCCAACCAAGCAACCTGGAAAGGCAAATCAGCGCTACAAAGAAGTCTCGCTTCCCATCGGTCAAAAGGGCCATGCTGAAAAAAGTGTCAAAACCAGAAATGCAGGACAGGCCATGGAGAAATGGGAGCCTTGCTACACTGATGGGCGGGATGTAAATTGCCAAGAGCCACTCTGGAGAAGTGTCCGGTGAGTCCTGAAACATCTGAAAAACACAGCTTAGAGAGCATAGGGCACTTCCACTCATGGGGGTATAAATTGGGAAAATTAAAAATCAGCAAGACACAAGCACCCCAAAGTTTAGGGCTGCTCTGTTGACCAGGACCTCCACTTCATTCCACCTTAAATATCCCAGGAAAGAGAAAAATGGATAAAGAAGTTGTGGTCCTTATGTACAATGGAATATCACTCAGCCAGGAAATCAATGTCGTAAGGTTAGTAGCAGCATGATGAGTGGATTTAGGTACGACGATTCTAAGTGAAATAAGTCACACAGAAAAGGACACTTCTCATAAGGTATCACTGATAGAGGGAATGTAAAAACCGTTACACTTGAACTGAATTACAAAACAGAACAGAGTCACACATGCAGAAAACACACTATGGCTGCCTAACGGGAAAGGTGAGGTGGGGTGATACATAAAACAAGGGTATCAAATTAGCTCAGATACCGTTCCATAAACCCAATATGTAATAGACAAGACCTACTCCTTGCTCAGAGAACTGGACTCAACACGCCCTATTCACCGCACAAGAATATATCTGACTAATAATAATCGTAAAACCTATGTATTGATATCTCTCTGTTAGTGTGTCAAGTGGGTGTAAAGCGGCATAAACACAGCAGTGAAAAGCAGCTAAACCCCATTATAAAAATAAATTACTTTGAAACACCCATGAAACAAAAACAGTGATAGAGAGAGAAATTCTTACACAATGCGTTCAGGGGCTGTGATGCAACCTGGATTGACCATATCTAGACCCACAGCTGGATGAGACATAAGGGTGGACACTCTTGGGGCTGAGAGGTTTGGTGAGGTTGGGTGAGCAAACGCAGACCCTTTAAAGTAATACTGCGTGGTACCCATCGCATGGGTCCCAAATCTCCAGGTTCAAGGCCATCTTCCTACATCAAAAACATGCATGAGAAACCCAGAAGATGGTACACCGTGTGATGGGGAAAGGTTTCTAAAACGCACCTCATTTCTCATCTCCTTGTGCCCGGGTTCGCCATTCCAGCCGCTTTACTAGCAAGCTCCCTACTTGGAGCATCAGCACCTTTAACCTCCTGTTCCGTACAGGTTGCACTTTGTCCTGAGGATAAACGGGAAGACGTGGAACCAACGAGAGACTAGCTCTTGGTGTTGGGACAGGCACAGGTCACTCTATTTTCCCATCAGAAAGAAGAATTAACCACAGGCTCAGCCTGCCCCCCGGAACCAGAACAGGGCCTGAAGCCATTCTGCGCTTTTGCGGCCAGCTCCCATAAAAACGAGTTGAAAAATGGAGGTTCAGGGCACTGCAATTCACAAACCTGCAGAGTTATAAATGATAACTCTCGTCCACAAATATATTGAGGGAAGGCAAAGAAGAAGATTTGAAATCAAGGCAGAATTGCAGGAAACAGATTTCAGGAGGTAGATACGAATCGCCTTTAAAGCACATGAAAAGCGGCAAAACGTTGACAATGATGCCCTTGGCCAAAAAGGGCGTATGCGTTTTTTCCTGAATATATTCAGGAAAAAACGCATACGCCCTTTTTGGCCAACCAAGCAACCTGGAAAGGCAAATCAGCGCTACAAAGAAGTCTCGCTTCCCATCGGTCAAAAGGGCCATGCTGAAAAAAGTGTCAAAACCAGAAATGCAGGACAGGCCATGGAGAAATGGGAGCCTTGCTACACTGATGGGCGGGATGTAAATTGCCAAGAGCCACTCTGGAGAAGTGTCCGGTGACTCCTGAAACATCTGAAAAACACAGCTTAGAGAGCATAGGGCACTTCCACTCATGGGGGTATAAATTGGGAAAATTAAAAATCAGCAAGACAGAAGCACCCCAAAGTTTAGGGCTGCTCTGTTGACCAGGACCTCCACTTCATTCCATCTTAAATATCCCAGGAAAGAGAAAAATGGATAAAGAAGTTGTGGTCCTTATATACAATGGAATATCACTCAGCCATGAAATCAATGTCGTAAGGTTAGTAGCAGCATGATGAGTGGATTTAGGTACGACGATTCTAAGTGAAATAAGTCACACAGAAAAGGACACTTCTCATAAGGTATCACTGATAGAGGGAATGTAAAAACCGTTACACTTGAACTGAATTACAAAACAGAACAGAGTCACACATGCAGAAAACACACTATGGCTGCCTAACGGGAAAGGTGAGGTGGGGTGATACATAAAACAAGGGTATCAAATTAGCTCAGATACCGTTCCATAAACCCAATATGTAATAGACAAGACCTACTCCTTGCTCAGAGAACTGGACTCAACACGCCCTATTCACCGCACAAGAATATATCTGACTAATAATAATCGTAAAACCTATGTATTGATATGTCTCTGTTAGTGTGTCAAGTGGGTGTAAAGCGGCATAAACACAGCAGTGAAAAGCAGCTAAACCACATTACAAAAATAAATTACTTTGAAACACCCATGAAACAAAGACAGTGATAGAGAGAGAAATTCTTACACAATGCGTTCAGGGGCTGTGATGCAACCTGGATTAACCATATCTAGACGCACAGCTGGATGAGACATAAGGGTGGACACTCTTGGGGCTGAGAGGTTTGGTGAGGTTGGGTGAGCAAACGCAGACCCTTTAAAGTAATACTGCGTGGTACCATCGCATGGGTCCCAAATCTCCAGGTTCAAGGGCATCTTCCTACATCAAAAACATGCATGAGAAACCCAGAAGATGGTACACCGTGTGATGGGGAAAGGTTTCTAAAACGCACCTCATTTCTCATCTCCTTGTGCCCGGGTTCGCCATTCCAGCCGCTTTACTAGCAAGCTCCCTACGTGGAGCATCAGCACCTTTAACCTCCTGTTCCGTACAGGTTGCAATTTGTCCTGAGGATAAACAGGAAGACGTGGAACCAACGAGAGACTAGCTCTTGGTGTTGGGACAGGCACAGGTCACTCTATTTTCCCATCAGAAAGAAGAATTAACCACAGGCTCAGCCTGCCCCCCGGAACCAGAACAGGGCCTGAAGCCATTCTGCGATTTTGCGGCCAGCTCCCATAAAAACGAGTTGTAAAATGGAGGTTCAGGGCACTGCAATTCACAAACCTGCAGAGTTATAATTGATAACTCTCGTCCACAAATATATTGAGGGAAGGCAAAGAAGAGGATTTGAAATCAAGGCAGAATTGCAGGAAACAGATTTCAGGAGGTAGATACGAATCGCCTTTAAAGCACATGAAAAGCGGCAAAACGTTGACAATGATGCCCTTGGCCAAAAAGGGCGTATGCGTTTTTTCCTGAATATATTCAGGAAAAAACACATACGCCCTTTGTGGCCAACCAAGCAACCTGGAAAGGCAAATCAGCGCTACAAAGAAGTCTCGCTTCCCATCGGTCAAAAGGGCCATGCTGAAAAAAGTGTCAAAACCAGAAATGCAGGACAGGCCATGGAGAAATGGGAGCCTTGCTACACTGATGGGCGGCATGTAAATTGCCAAGAGCCACTCTGGAGAAGTGTCCGGTGAGTCCTGAAACATCTGAAAAACACAGCTTAGAGAGCATAGGGCACTTCCACTCATGGGGGTATAAATTGGGAAAATTAAAAATCAGCAAGACACAAGCACCCCAAAGTTTAGGGCTGCTCTGTTGACCAGGACCTCCACTTCATTCCACCTTAAATATCCCAGGAAAGAGAAAAATGGATAAAGAAGTTGTGGTCCTTATGTACAATGGAATATCACTCAGCCAGGAAATCAATGTCGTAAGGTTAGTAGCAGCATGATGAGTGGATTTAGGTACGACGATTCTAAGAGAAATAAGTCACACAGAAAAGGACACTTCTCATAAGGTATCACTGATAGAGGGAATGTAAAAACCGTTACACTTGAACTGAATTACAAAACAGAACAGAGTCACACATGCAGAAAACACACTATGGCTGCCTAACGGGAAAGGTGAGGTGGGGTGATACATAAAACAAGGGTATCAAATTAGCTCAGATACCGTTCCATAAACCCAATATGTAATAGACAAGACCTACTCCTTGCTCAGAGAACTGGACTCAACACGCCCTATTCACCGCACAAGAATATATCTGACTAATAATAATCATAAAACCTATGTATTGATATCTCTCTGTTAGTGTGTCAAGTGGGTGTAAAGCGGCATAAACACAGCAGTGAAAAGCAGCTAAACCCCATTATAAAAATAAATTACTTTGAAACACCCATGAAACAAAGACAGTGATAGAGAGAGGAATTCTTACACAATGCGTTCAGGGGCTGTGATGCAACCTGGATTGACCATATCTAGACCCACAGCTGGATGAGACATAAGGGTGGACACTCTTGGGGCTGAGAGGTTTGGTGAGGTTGGGTGAGCAAACGCAGACCCTTTAAAGTAATACTGCGTGGTACCCATCGCATGGGTCCCAAATCTCCAGGTTCAAGGCCATCTTCCTACATCAAAAACATGCATGAGAAACCCAGAAGATGGTACACCGTGTGATGGGGAAAGGTTTCTAAAACGCACCTCATTTCTCATCTCCTTGTGCCCGGGTTCGCCATTCCAGCCGCTTTACTAGCAAGCTCCCTACTTGGAGCATCAGCACCTTTAACCTCCTGTTCCGTACAGGTTGCACTTTGTCCTGAGGATAAACGGGAAGACGTGGAACCAACGAGAGACTAGCTCTTGGTGTTGGGACAGGCACAGGTCACTCTATTTTCCCATCAGAAAGAAGAATTAACCACAGGCTCAGCCTGCCCCCCGGAACCAGAACAGGGCCTGAAGCCATTCTGCGCTTTTGCGGCCAGCTCCCATAAAAACGAGTTGTAAAATGGAGGTTCAGGGCACTGCAATTCACAAACCTGCAGAGTTATAAATGATAACTCTCGTCCACAAATATATTGAGGGAAGGCAAAGAAGAAGATTTGAAATCAAGGCAGAATTGCAGGAAACAGATTTCAGGAGGTAGATACGAATCGCCTTTAAAGCACATGAAAAGCGGCAAAACGTTGACAATGATGCCCTTGGCCAAAAAGGGCGTATGCGTTTTTTCCTGAATATATTCAGGAAAAAACGCATACGCCCTTTTTGGCCAACCAAGCAACCTGGAAAGGCAAATCAGCGCTACAAAGAAGTCTCGCTTCCCATCGGTCAAAAGGGCCATGCTGAAAAAAGTGTCAAAACCAGAAATGCAGGACAGGCCATGGAGAAATGGGAGCCTTGCTACACTGATGGGCGGGATGTAAATTGCCAAGAGCCACTCTGGAGAAGTGTCCGGTGAGTCCTGAAACATCTGAAAAACACAGCTTAGAGAGCATAGGGCACTTCCACTCATGGGGGTATAAATTGGGAAAATTAAAAATCAGCAAGACAGAAGCACCCCAAAGTTTAGGGCTGCTCTGTTGACCAGGACCTCCACTTCATTCCATCTTAAATATCCCAGGAAAGAGAAAAATGGATAAAGAAGTTGTGGTCCTTATATACAATGGAATATCACTCAGCCATGAAATCAATGTCGTAAGGTTAGTAGCAGCATGATGAGTGGATTTAGGTAAGACGATTCTAAGTGAAATAAGTCACACAGAAAAGGACACTTCTCATAAGGTATCACTGATAGAGGGAATGTAAAAACCGTTACACTTGAACTGAATTACAAAACAGAACAGAGTCACACATGCAGAAAACACACTATGGCTGCCTAACGGGAAAGGTGAGGTGGGGTGATACATAAAACAAGGGTATCAAATTAGCTCAGATACCGTTCCATAAACCCAATATGTAATAGACAAGACCTACTCCTTGCTCAGAGAACTGGACTCAACACGCCCTATTCACCGCACAAGAATATATCTGACTAATAATAATCGTAAAACCTATGTATTGATATCTCTCTGTTAGTGTGTCAAGTGGGTGTAAAGCGGCATAAACACAGCAGTGAAAAGCAGCTAAACCCCATTATAAAAATAAATTACTTTGAAACACCCATGAAACAAAGACAGTGAAAGAGAGAGAAATTCTTACACAATGCGTTCAGGGGCTGTGATGCAACCTGGATTGACCATATCTAGACGCACAGCTGGATGAGACATAAGGGTGGACACTCTTGGGGCTGAGAGGTTTGGTGAGGTTGGGTGAGCAAACGCAGACCCTTTAAAGGAATACTGCGTGGTACCATCGCATGGGTCCCAAATCTCCAGGTTCAAGGGCATCTTCCTACATCAAAAACATGCATGAGAAACCCAGAAGATGGTACACCGTGTGATGGGGAAAGGTTTCTAAAACGCACCTCATTTCTCATCTCCTTGTGCCCGGGTTCGCCATTCCAGCCGCTTTACTAGCAAGCTCCCTACTTGGAGCATCAGCACCTTTAACCTCCTGTTCCGTACAGGTTGCACTTTGTCCTGAGGATAAACGGGAAGACGTGGAACCAACGAGAGACTAGCTCTTGGTGTTGGGACAGGCACAGGTCACTCTATTTTCCTATCAGAAAGAAGAATTAACCACAGCCTCAGCCTGCCCCCCGGAACCAGAACAGGGCCTGAAGCCATTCTGCGCTTTTGCGGCCAGCTCCCATAAAAACGAGTTGTAAAATGGAGGTTCAGGGCACTGCAATTCACAAACCTGCAGAGTTATAAATGATAACTCTCGTCCACAAATATATTGAGGGAAGGCAAAGAAGAAGATTTGAAATCAAGGCAGAATTGCAGGAAACAGATTTCAGGAGGTAGATACGAATCGCCTTTAAAGCACATGAAAAGCGGCAAAACGTTGACAATGATGCCCTTGGCCAAAAAGGGCGTATGCGTTTTTTCCTGAATATATTCAGGAAAAAACGCATACGCCCTTTTTGGCCAACCAAGCAACCTGGAAAGGCAAATCAGCGCTACAAAGAAGTCTCGCTTCCCATCGGTCAAAAGGGCCATGCTGAAAAAAGTGTCAAAACCAGAAATGCAGGACAGGCCATGGAGAAATGGGAGCCTTGCTACACTGATGGGCGGGATGTAAATTGCCAAGAGCCACTCTGGAGAAGTGTCCGGTGAGTCCTGAAACATCTGAAAAACACAGCTTAGAGAGCATAGGGCACTTCCACTCATGGGGGTATAAATTGGGAAAATTAAAAATCAGCAAGACACAAGCACCCCAAAGTTTAGGGCTGCTCTGTTGACCAGGACCTCCACTTCATTCCATCTTAAATATCCCAGGAAAGAGAAAAATGGATAAAGAAGTTGTGGTCCTTATATACAATGGAATATCACTCAGCCATGAAATCAATGTCGTAAGGTTAGTAGCAGCATGATGAGTGGATTTAGGTACGACAATTCTAAGTGAAATAAGTCACACAGAAAAGGACACTTCTCATAAGGTATCACTGATAGAGGGAATGTAAAAACCGTTACACTTGAACTGAATTACAAAACAGAACAGAGTCACACATGCAGAAAACACACTATGGCTGCCTAACGGGAAAGGTGAGGTGGGGTGATACATAAAACAAGGGTATCAATTTAGCTCAGATACCGTTCCATAAACCCAATATGTAATAGACAAGACCTACTCCTTGCTCAGAGAACTGGACTCAACACGCCCTATTCACCGCACAAGAATATATCTGACTAATAATAATCGTAAAACCTATGTATTGATATGTCTCTGTTAGTGTGTCAAGTGGGTGTAAAGCGGCATAAACACAGCAGTGAAAAGCAGCTAAACCCCATTATAAAAATAAATTACTTTGAAACACCCATGAAACAAAGACAGTGATAGAGAGAGAAATTCTTACACAATGCGTTCAGGGGCTGTGATGCAACATGGATTAACCATATCTAGACGCACAGCTGGATGAGACATAAGGGTGGACACTCTTGGGGCTGAGAGGTTTGGTGAGGTTGGGTGAGCAAACGCAGACCCTTTAAAGTAATACTGCGTGGTACCATCGCATGGGTCCCAAATCTCCAGGTTCAAGGGCATCTTCCTACATCAAAAACATGCATGAGAAACCCAGAAGATGGTACACCGTGTGATGGGGAAAGGTTTCTAAAACGCACCTCATTTCTCATCTCCTTGTGCCCGGGTTCGCCATTCCAGCCGCTTTACTAGCAAGCTCCCTACGTGGAGCATCAGCACCTTTAACCTCCTGTTCCGTACAGGTTGCAATTTGTCCTGAGGATAAACAGGAAGACGTGGAACCAACGAGAGACTAGCTCTTGGTGTTGGGACAGGCACAGGTCACTCTATTTTCCCATCAGAAAGAAGAATTAACCACAGGCTCAGCCTGCCCCCCGGAACCAGAACAGGGCCTGAAGCCATTCTGCGCTTTTGCGGCCAGCTCCCATAAAAACGAGTTGTAAAATGGAGGTTCAGGGCACTGCAATTCACAAACCTGCAGAGTTATAATTGATAACTCTCGTCCACAAATATATTGAGGGAAGGCAAAGAAGAAGATTTGAAATCAAGGCAGAATTGCACGAAACAGATTTCAGGAGGTAGATACGAATCGCCTTTAAAGCACATGAAAAGCGGCAAAACGTTGACAATGATGCCCTTGGCCAAAAAGGGCGTATGCGTTTTTTCCTGAATATATTCAGGAAAAAACGCATACGCCCTTTTTGGCCAACCAAGCAACCTGGAAAGGCAAATCAGCGCTACAAAGAAGTCTCGCTTCCCATCGGTCAAAAGGGCCATGCTGAAAAAAGTGTCAAAACCAGAAATGCAGGACAGGCCATGGAGAAATGGGAGCCTTGCTACACTGATGGGCGGGATGTAAATTGCCAAGAGCCACTCTGGAGAAGTGTCCGGTGAGTCCTGAAACATCTGAAAAACACAGCTTAGAGAGCATAGGGCACTTCCACTCATGGGGGTATAAATTGGGAAAATTAAAAATCAGCAAGACACAAGCACCCCAAAGTTTAGGGCTGCTCTGTTGACCAGGACCTCCACTTCATTCCACCTTAAATATCCCAGGAAAGAGAAAAATGGATAAAGAAGTTGTGGTCCTTATGTACAATGGAATATCACTCAGCCAGGAAATCAATGTCGTAAGGTTAGTAGCAGCATGATGAGTGGATTTAGGTACGACGATTCTAAGTGAAATAAGTCACACAGAAAAGGACACTTCTCATAAGGTATCACTGATAGAGGGAATGTAAAAACCGTTACACTTGAACTGAATTACAAAACAGAACAGAGTCACACATGCAGAAAACACACTATGGCTGCCTAACGGGAAAGGTGAGGTGGGGTGATACATAAAACAAGGGTATCAAATTAGCTCAGATACCATTCCATAAACCCAATATGTAATAGACAAGACCTACTCCTTGCTCAGAGAACTGGACTCAACACGCCCTATTCACCGCACAAGAATATATCTGACTAATAATAATCGTAAAACCTATGTATTGATATCTCTCTGTTAGTGTGTCAAGTGGGTGTAAAGCGGCATAAACACAGCAGTGAAAAGCAGCTAAACCCCATTATAAAAATAAATTACTTTGAAACACCCATGAAACAAAGACAGTGAAAGAGAGAGAAATTCTTACACAATGCGTTCAGGGGCTGTGATGCAACCTGGATTGACCATATCTAGACGCACAGCTGGATGAGACATAAGGGTGGACACTCTTGGGGCTGAGAGGTTTGGTGAGGTTGGGTGAGCAAACGCAGACCCTTTAAAGTAATACTGCGTGGTACCCATCGCATGGGTCCCAAATCTCCAGGTTCAAGGGCATCTTCCTACATCAAAAACATGCATGAGAAACCCAGAAGATGGTACACCGTGTGATGGGGAAAGGTT
The DNA here is from genome assembly GCF_965194805.1 of Balaenoptera borealis. Lineage (NCBI taxonomy): Eukaryota > Metazoa > Chordata > Mammalia > Artiodactyla > Balaenopteridae > Balaenoptera > Balaenoptera borealis. The sequence goes on along the minus strand of NW_028123493.1, from coordinate 178,396 downwards.
TCTAAAACGCACCTCATTTCTCATCTCCTTGTGCCCGGGTTCGCCATTCCAGCCGCTTTACTAGCAAGCTCCCTACTTGGAGCATCAGCACCTTTAACCTCCTGTTCCGTACAGGTTGCACTTTGTCCTGAGGATAAACGGGAAGACGTGGAACCAACGAGAGACTAGCTCTTGGTGTTGGGACAGGCACAGGTCACTCTATTTTCCCATCAGAAAGAAGAATTTACCACAGGCTCAGCCTGCCTCCCAGAACCAGAACAGGGCCTGAAGCCATTCTGCGCTTTTGCGGCCAGCTCCCATAAAAACGAGTTGTAAAATGGAGGTTCAGGGCACTGCAATTCACAAACCTGCAGAGTTATAAATGTTAACTCTCGTCCACAAATATATTGAGGGAAGGCAAAGAAGAGGATTTGAAATCAAGGCAGAATTGCAGGAAACAGATTTCAGGAGGTAGATACGAATCGCCTTTAAAGCACATGAAAAGCGGCAAAACGTTGACAATGATGCCCTTGGCCAAAAAGGGCGTATGCGTATTTTCCTGAATATATTCAGGAAAAAACGCATACGCCCTTTTTGGCCAACCAAGCAACCTGGAAAGGCAAATCAGCGCTACAAAGAAGTCTCGCTTCCCATCGGTCAAAAGGGCCATGCTGAAAAAAGTGTCAAAACCAGAAATGCAGGACAGGCCATGGAGAAATGGGAGCCTTGCTACACTGATGGGCGGGATGTAAATTGCCAAGAGCCACTCTGGAGAAGTGTCCGGTGAGTCCTGAAACATCTGAAAAACACAGCTTAGAGAGCATAGGGCACTTCCACTCATGGGGGTATAAATTGGGAAAATTAAAAATCAGCAAGACACAAGCACCCCAAACTTTAGGGCTGCTCTGTTGACCAGGACCTCCACTTCATTCCATCTTAAATATCCCAGGAAAGAGAAAAATGGATAAAGAAGTTGTGGTCCTTATATACAATGGAATATCACTCAGCCATGAAATCAATGTCGTAAGGTTAGTAGCAGCATGATGAGTGGATTTAGGTAAGACGATTCTAAGTGAAATAAGTCACACAGAAAAGGACACTTCTCATAAGGTATCACTGATAGAGGGAATGTAAAAACCGTTACACTTGAACTGAATTACAAAACAGAACAGAGTCACACATGCAGAAAACACACTATGGCTGCCTAACGGGAAAGGTGAGGTGGGGTGATACATAAAACAAGGGTATCAAATTAGCTCAGATACCGTTCCATAAACCCAATATGTAATAGACAAGACCTACTCCTTGCTCAGAGAACTGGACTCAACACGCCCTATTCACCGCACAAGAATATATCTGACTAATAATAATCGTAAAACCTATGTATTGATATGTCTCTGTTAGTGTGTCAAGTGGGTGTAAAGCGGCATAAACACAGCAGTGAAAAGCAGCTAAACCCCATTATAAAAATAAATTACTTTGAAACACCCATGAAACAAAGACAGTGATAGAGAGAGAAATTCTTACACAATGCGTTCAGGGGCTGTGATGCAACCTGGATTAACCATATCTAGACGCACAGCTGGATGAGACATAAGGGTGGACACTCTTGGGGCTGAGAGGTTTGGTGAGGTTGGGTGAGCAAACGCAGACCCTTTAAAGTAATACTGCGTGGTACCATCGCATGGGTCCCAAATCTCCAGGTTCAAGGGCATCTTCCTACATCAAAAACATGCATGAGAAACCCAGAAGATGGTACACCGTGTGATGGGGAAAGGTTTCTAAAACGCACCTCATTTCTCATCTCCTTGTGCCCGGGTTCGCCATTCCAGCCGCTTTACTAGCAAGCTCCCTACGTGGAGCATCAGCACCTTTAACCTCCTGTTCCGTACAGGTTGCAATTTGTCCTGAGGATAAACGGGAAGACGTGGAACCAACGAGAGACTAGCTCTTGGTGTTGGGACAGGCACAGGTCACTCTATTTTCCCATCAGAAAGAAGAATTTACCACAGGCTCAGCCTGCCTCCCAGAACCAGAACAGGGCCTGAAGCCATTCTGCGCTTTTGCGGCCAGCTCCCATAAAAACGAGTTGTAAAATGGAGGTTCAGGGCACTGCAATTCACAAACCTGCAGAGTTATAAATGTTAACTCTCGTCCACAAATATATTGAGGGAAGGCAAAGAAGAGGATTTGAAATCAAGGCAGAATTGCAGGAAACAGATTTCAGGAGGTAGATACGAATCGCCTTTAAAGCACATGAAAAGCGGCAAAACGTTGACAATGATGCCCTTGGCCAAAAAGGGCGTATGCGTATTTTCCTGAATATATTCAGGAAAAAACGCATACGCCCTTTTTGGCCAACCAAGCAACCTGGAAAGGCAAATCAGCGCTACAAAGAAGTCTCGCTTCCCATCGGTCAAAAGGGCCATGCTGAAAAAAGTGTCAAAACCAGAAATGCAGGACAGGCCATGGAGAAATGGGAGCCTTGCTACACTGATGGGCGGGATGTAAATTGCCAAGAGCCACTCTGGAGAAGTGTCCGGTGAGTCCTGAAACATCTGAAAAACACAGCTTAGAGAGCATAGGGCACTTCCACACATGGGGGTATAAATTGGGAAAATTAAAAATCAGCAAGACACAAGCACCCCAAAGTTTAGGGCTGCTCTGTTGACCAGGACCTCCACTTCATTCCATCTTAAATATCCCAGGAAAGAGAAAAATGGATAAAGAAGTTGTGGTCCTTATATACAATGGAATATCACTCAGCCATGAAATCAATGTCGTAAGGTTAGTAGCAGCATGATGAGTGGATTTAGGTAAGACGATTCTAAGTGAAATAAGTCACACAGAAAAGGACACTTCTCATAAGGTATCACTGATAGAGGGAATGTAAAAACCGTTACACTTGAACTGAATTACAAAACAGAACAGAGTCACACATGCAGAAAACACACTATGGCTGCCTAACGGGAAAGGTGAGGTGGGGTGATACATAAAACAAGGGTATCAAATTAGCTCAGATACCGTTCCATAAACCCAATATGTAATAGACAAGACCTACTCCTTGCTCAGAGAACTGGACTCAACACGCCCTATTCACCGCACAAGAATATATCTGACTAATAATAATCGTAAAACCTATGTATTGATATCTCTCTGTTAGTGTGTCAAGTGGGTGTAAAGCGGCATAAACACAGCAGTGAAAAGCAGCTAAACCCCATTATAAAAATAAATTACTTTGAAACACCCATGAAACAAAGACAGTGATAGAGAGAGAAATTCTTACACAATGCGTTCAGGGGCTGTGATGCAACCTGGATTAACCATATCTAGACGCACAGCTGGATGAGACATAAGGATGGACACTCTTGGGGCTGAGAGGTTTGGTGAGGTTGGGTGAGCAAACGCAGACCCTTTAAAGTAATACTGCGTGGTACCATCGCATGGGTCCCAAATCTCCAGGTTCAAGGGCATCTTCCTACATCAAAAACATGCATGAGAAACCCAGAAGATGGTACACCGTGTGATGGGGAAAGGTTTCTAAAACGCACCTCATTTCTCATCTCCTTGTGCCCGGGTTCGCCATTCCAGCCGCTTTACTAGCAAGCTCCCTACGTGGAGCATCAGCACCTTTAACCTCCTGTTCCGTACAGGTTGCAATTTGTCCTGAGGATAAACGGGAAGACGTGGAACCAACGAGAGACTAGCTCTTGGTGTTGGGACAGGCACAGGTCACTCTATTTTCCCATCAGAAAGAAGAATTAACCACAGGCTCAGCCTGCCCCCCGGAACCAGAACAGGGCCTGAAGCCATTCTGCGATTTTGCGGCCAGCTCCCATAAAAACGAGTTGTAAAATGGAGGTTCAGGGCACTGCAATTCACAAACCTGCAGAGTTATAATTGATAACTCTCGTCCACAAATATATTGAGGGAAGGCAAAGAAGAGGATTTGAAATCAAGGCAGAATTGCAGGAAACAGATTTCAGGAGGTAGATACGAATCGCCTTTAAAGCACATGAAAAGCGGCAAAACGTTGACAATGATGCCCTTGGCCAAAAAGGGCGTATGCGTTTTTTCCTGAATATATTCAGGAAAAAACACATACGCCCTTTTTGGCCAACCAAGCAACCTGGAAAGGCAAATCAGCGCTACAAAGAAGTCTCGCTTCCCATCGGTCAAAAGGGCCATGCTGAAAAAAGTGTCAAAACCAGAAATGCAGGACAGGCCATGGAGAAATGGGAGCCTTGCTACACTGATGGGCGGGATGTAAATTGCCAAGAGCCACTCTGGAGAAGTGTCCGGTGAGTCCTGAAACATCTGAAAAACACAGCTTAGAGAGCATAGGGCACTTCCACTCATGGGGGTATAAATTGGGAAAATTAAAAATCAGCAAGACACAAGCACCCCAAAGTTTAGGGCTGCTCTGTTGACCAGGACCTCCACTTCATTCCACCTTAAATATCCCAGGAAAGAGAAAAATGGATAAAGAAGTTTTGGTCCTTATGTACAATGGAATATCACTCAGCCAGGAAATCAATGTCGTAAGGTTAGTAGCAGCATGATGAGTGGATTTAGGTACGACGATTCTAAGTGAAATAAGTCACACAGAAAAGGACACTTCTCATAAGGTATCACTGATAGAGGGAATGTAAAAACCGTTACACTTGAACTGAATTACAAAACAGAACAGAGTCACACATGCAGAAAACACACTATGGCTGCTTAACGGGAAAGGTGAGGTGGGGTGATACATAAAACAAGGGTATCAAATTAGCTCAGATACCATTCCATAAACCCAATATGTAATAGACAAGACCTACTCCTTGCTCAGAGAACTGGACTCAACACGCCCTATTCACCGCACAAGAATATATCTGACTAATAATAATCGTAAAACCTATGTATTGATATCTCTCTGTTAGTGTGTCAAGTGGGTGTAAAGCGGCATAAACACAGCATTGAAAAGCAGCTAAACCCCATTATAAAAATAAATTACTTTGAAACACCCATGAAACAAAGACAGTGAAAGAGAGAGAAATTCTTACACAATGCGTTCAGGGGCTGTGATGCAACCTGGATTGACCATATCTAGACGCACAGCTGGATGAGACATAAGGGTGGACACTCTTGGGGCTGAGAGGTTTGGTGAGGTTGGGTGAGCAAACGCAGACCCTTTAAAGGAATACTGCGTGGTACCCATCGCATGGGTCCCAAATCTCCAGGTTCAAGGGCATCTTCCTACATCAAAAACATGCATGAGAAACCCAGAAGATGGTACACCGTGTGATGGGGAAAGGTTTCTAAAACGCACCTCATTTCTCATCTCCTTGTGCCCGGGTTCGCCATTCCAGCCGCTTTACTAGCAAGCTCCCTACTTGGAGCATCAGCACCTTTAACCTCCTGTTCCGTACAGGTTGCACTTTGTCCTGAGGATAAACGGGAAGACGTGGAACCAACGAGAGACTAGCTCTTGGTGTTGGGACAGGCACAGGTCACTCTATTTTCCCATCAGAAAGAAGAATTTACCACAGGCTCAGCCTGCCTCCCGGAACCAGAACAGGGCCTGAAGCCATTCTGCGCTTTTGCGGCCAGCTCCCATAAAAACGAGTTGTAAAATGGAGGTTCAGGGCACTGCAATTCACAAACCTGCAGAGTTATAAATGTTAACTCTCGTCCACAAATATATTGAGGGAAGGCAAAGAAGAGGATTTGAAATCAAGGCAGAATTGCAGGAAACAGATTTCAGGAGGTAGATACGAATCGCCTTTAAAGCACATGAAAAGCGGCAAAACGTTGACAATGATGCCCTTGGCCAAAAAGGGCGTATGCGTATTTTCCTGAATATATTCAGGAAAAAACGCATACGCCCTTTTTGGCCAACCAAGCAACCTGGAAAGGCAAATCAGCGCTACAAAGAAGTCTCGCTTCCCATCGGTCAAAAGGGCCATGCTGAAAAAAGTGTCAAAACCAGAAATGCAGGACAGGCCATGGAGAAATGGGAGCCTTGCTACACTGATGGGCGGGATGTAAATTGCCAAGAGCCACTCTGGAGAAGTGTCCGGTGAGTCCTGAAACATCTGAAAAACACAGCTTAGAGAGCATAGGGCACTTCCACTCATGGGGGTATAAATTGGGAAAATTAAAAATCAGCAAGACACAAGCACCCCAAACTTTAGGGCTGCTCTGTTGACCAGGACCTCCACTTCATTCCATCTTAAATATCCCAGGAAAGAGAAAAATGGATAAAGAAGTTGTGGTCCTTATATACAATGGAATATCACTCAGCCATGAAATCAATGTCGTAAGGTTAGTAGCAGCATGATGAGTGGATTTAGGTAAGACGATTCTAAGTGAAATAAGTCACACAGAAAAGGACACTTCTCATAAGGTATCACTGATAGAGGGAATGTAAAAACCGTTACACTTGAACTGAATTACAAAACAGAACAGAGTCACACATGCAGAAAACACACTATGGCTGCCTAACGGGAAAGGTGAGGTGGGGTGATACATAAAACAAGGGTATCAAATTAGCTCAGATACCGTTCCATAAACCCAATATGTAATAGACAAGACCTACTCCTTGCTCAGAGAACTGGACTCAACACGCCCTATTCACCGCACAAGAATATATCTGACTAATAATAATCGTAAAACCTATGTATTGATATGTCTCTGTTAGTGTGTCAAGTGGGTGTAAAGCGGCATAAACACAGCAGTGAAAAGCAGCTAAACCCCATTATAAAAATAAATTACTTTGAAACACCCATGAAACAAAGACAGTGATAGAGAGAGAAATTCTTACACAATGCGTTCAGGGGCTGTGATGCAACCTGGATTAACCATATCTAGACGCACAGCTGGATGAGACATAAGGGTGGACACTCTTGGGGCTGAGAGGTTTGGTGAGGTTGGGTGAGCAAACGCAGACCCTTTAAAGTAATACTGCGTGGTACCATCGCATGGGTCCCAAATCTCCAGGTTCAAGGGCATCTTCCTACATCAAAAACATGCATGAGAAACCCAGAAGATGGTACACCGTGTGATGGGGAAAGGTTTCTAAAACGCACCTCATTTCTCATCTCCTTGTGCCCGGGTTCGCCATTCCAGCCGCTTTACTAGCAAGCTCCCTACGTGGAGCATCAGCACCTTTAACCTCCTGTTCCGTACAGGTTGCAATTTGTCCTGAGGATAAACGGGAAGACGTGGAACCAACGAGAGACTAGCTCTTGGTGTTGGGACAGGCACAGGTCACTCTATTTTCCCATCAGAAAGAAGAATTTACCACAGGCTCAGCCTGCCTCCCAGAACCAGAACAGGGCCTGAAGCCATTCTGCGCTTTTGCGGCCAGCTCCCATAAAAACGAGTTGTAAAATGGAGGTTCAGGGCACTGCAATTCACAAACCTGCAGAGTTATAAATGTTAACTCTCGTCCACAAATATATTGAGGGAAGGCAAAGAAGAGGATTTGAAATCAAGGCAGAATTGCAGGAAACAGATTTCAGGAGGTAGATACGAATCGCCTTTAAAGCACATGAAAAGCGGCAAAACGTTGACAATGATGCCCTTGGCCAAAAAGGGCGTATGCGTATTTTCCTGAATATATTCAGGAAAAAACGCATACGCCCTTTTTGGCCAACCAAGCAACCTGGAAAGGCAAATCAGCGCTACAAAGAAGTCTCGCTTCCCATCGGTCAAAAGGGCCATGCTGAAAAAAGTGTCAAAACCAGAAATGCAGGACAGGCCATGGAGAAATGGGAGCCTTGCTACACTGATGGGCGGGATGTAAATTGCCAAGAGCCACTCTGGAGAAGTGTCCGGTGAGTCCTGAAACATCTGAAAAACACAGCTTAGAGAGCATAGGGCACTTCCACTCATGGGGGTATAAATTGGGAAAATTAAAAATCAGCAAGACACAAGCACCCCAAAGTTTAGGGCTGCTCTGTTGACCAGGACCTCCACTTCATTCCATCTTAAATATCCCAGGAAAGAGAAAAATGGATAAAGAAGTTGTGGTCCTTATATACAATGGAATATCACTCAGCCATGAAATCAATGTCGTAAGGTTAGTAGCAGCATGATGAGTGGATTTAGGTAAGACGATTCTAAGTGAAATAAGTCACACAGAAAAGGACACTTCTCATAAGGTATCACTGATAGAGGGAATGTAAAAACCGTTACACTTGAACTGAATTACAAAACAGAACAGAGTCACACATGCAGAAAACACACTATGGCTGCCTAACGGGAAAGGTGAGGTGGGGTGATACATAAAACAAGGGTATCAAATTAGCTCAGATACCGTTCCATAAACCCAATATGTAATAGACAAGACCTACTCCTTGCTCAGAGAACTGGACTCAACACGCCCTATTCACCGCACAAGAATATATCTGACTAATAATAATCGTAAAACCTATGTATTGATATCTCTCTGTTAGTGTGTCAAGTGGGTGTAAAGCGGCATAAACACAGCAGTGAAAAGCAGCTAAACCCCATTATAAAAATAAATTACTTTGAAACTCCCATGAAACAAAGACAGTGATAGAGAGAGAAATTCTTACACAATGCGTTCAGGGGCTGTGATGCAACCTGGATTAACCATATCTAGACGCACAGCTGGATGAGACATAAGGATGGACACTCTTGGGGCTGAGAGGTTTGGTGAGGTTGGGTGAGCAAACGCAGACCCTTTAAAGTAATACTGCGTGGTACCATCGCATGGGTCCCAAATCTCCAGGTTCAAGGGCATCTTCCTACATCAAAAACATGCATGAGAAACCCAGAAGATGGTACACCGTGTGATGGGGAAAGGTTTCTAAAACGCACCTCATTTCTCATCTCCTTGTGCCCGGGTTCGCCATTCCAGCCGCTTTACTAGCAAGCTCCCTACGTGGAGCATCAGCACCTTTAACCTCCTGTTCCGTACAGGTTGCAATTTGTCCTGAGGATAAACGGGAAGACGTGGAACCAACGAGAGACTAGCTCTTGGTGTTGGGACAGGCACAGGTCACTCTATTTTCCCATCAGAAAGAAGAATTAACCACAGGCTCAGCCTGCCCCCCGGAACCAGAACAGGGCCTGAAGCCATTCTGCGATTTTGCGGCCAGCTCCCATAAAAACGAGTTGTAAAATGGAGGTTCAGGGCACTGCAATTCACAAACCTGCAGAGTTATAATTGATAACTCTCGTCCACAAATATATTGAGGGAAGGCAAAGAAGAGGATTTGAAATCAAGGCAGAATTGCAGGAAACAGATTTCAGGAGGTAGATACGAATCGCCTTTAAAGCACATGAAAAGCGGCAAAACGTTGACAATGATGCCCTTGGCCAAAAAGGGCGTATGCGTTTTTTCCTGAATATATTCAGGAAAAAACACATACGCCCTTTTTGGCCAACCAAGCAACCTGGAAAGGCAAATCAGCGCTACAAAGAAGTCTCGCTTCCCATCGGTCAAAAGGGCCATGCTGAAAAAAGTGTCAAAACCAGAAATGCAGGACAGGCCATGGAGAAATGGGAGCCTTGCTACACTGATGGGCGGGATGTAAATTGCCAAGAGCCACTCTGGAGAAGTGTCCGGTGAGTCCTGAAACATCTGAAAAACACAGCTTAGAGAGCATAGGGCACTTCCACTCATGGGGGTATAAATTGGGAAAATTAAAAATCAGCAAGACACAAGCACCCCAAAGTTTAGGGCTGCTCTGTTGACCAGGACCTCCACTTCATTCCACCTTAAATATCCCAGGAAAGAGAAAAATGGATAAAGAAGTTTTGGTCCTTATGTACAATGGAATATCACTCAGCCAGGAAATCAATGTCGTAAGGTTAGTAGCAGCATGATGAGTGGATTTAGGTACGACGATTCTAAGTGAAATAAGTCACACAGAAAAGGACACTTCTCATAAGGTATCACTGATAGAGGGAATGTAAAAACCGTTACACTTGAACTGAATTACAAAACAGAACAGAGTCACACATGCAGAAAACACACTATGGCTGCTTAACGGGAAAGGTGAGGTGGGGTGATACATAAAACAAGGGTATCAAATTAGCTCAGATACCATTCCATAAACCCAATATGTAATAGACAAGACCTACTCCTTGCTCAGAGAACTGGACTCAACACGCCCTATTCACCGCACAAGAATATATCTGACTAATAATAATCGTAAAACCTATGTATTGATATCTCTCTGTTAGTGTGTCAAGTGGGTGTAAAGCGGCATAAACACAGCATTGAAAAGCAGCTAAACCCCATTATAAAAATAAATTACTTTGAAACACCCATGAAACAAAGACAGTGAAAGAGAGAGAAATTCTTACACAATGCGTTCAGGGGCTGTGATGCAACCTGGATTGACCATATCTAGACGCACAGCTGGATGAGACATAAGGGTGGACACTCTTGGGGCTGAGAGGTTTGGTGAGGTTGGGTGAGCAAACGCAGACCCTTTAAAGGAATACTGCGTGGTACCCATCGCATGGGTCCCAAATCTCCAGGTTCAAGGGCATCTTCCTACATCAAAAACATGCATGAGAAACCCAGAAGATGGTACACCGTGTGATGGGGAAAGGTTTCTAAAACGCACCTCATTTCTCATCTCCTTGTGCCCGGGTTCGCCATTCCAGCCGCTTTACTAGCAAGCTCCCTACTTGGAGCATCAGCACCTTTAACCTCCTGTTCCGTACAGGTTGCACTTTGTCCTGAGGATAAACGGGAAGACGTGGAACCAACGAGAGACTAGCTCTTGGTGTTGGGACAGGCACAGGTCACTCTATTTTCCCATCAGAAAGAAGAATTTACCACAGGCTCAGCCTGCCTCCCGGAACCAGAACAGGGCCTGAAGCCATTCTGCGCTTTTGCGGCCAGCTCCCATAAAAACGAGTTGTAAAATGGAGGTTCAGGGCACTGCAATTCACAAACCTGCAGAGTTATAAATGTTAACTCTCGTCCACAAATATATTGAGGGAAGGCAAAGAAGAGGATTTGAAATCAAGGCAGAATTGCAGGAAACAGATTTCAGGAGGTAGATACGAATCGCCTTTAAAGCACATGAAAAGCGGCAAAACGTTGACAATGATGCCCTTGGCCAAAAAGGGCGTATGCGTATTTTCCTGAATATATTCAGGAAAAAACGCATACGCCCTTTTTGGCCAACCAAGCAACCTGGAAAGGCAAATCAGCGCTACAAAGAAGTCTCGCTTCCCATCGGTCAAAAGGGCCATGCTGAAAAAAGTGTCAAAACCAGAAATGCAGGACAGGCCATGGAGAAATGGGAGCCTTGCTACACTGATGGGCGGGATGTAAATTGCCAAGAGCCACTCTGGAGAAGTGTCCGGTGAGTCCTGAAACATCTGAAAAACACAGCTTAGAGAGCATAGGGCACTTCTACTCATGGGGGTATAAATTGGGAAAATTAAAAATCAGCAAGACACAAGCACCCCAAAGTTTAGGGCTGCTCTGTTGACCAGGACCTCCACTTCATTCCATCTTAAATATCCCAGGAAAGAGAAAAATGGATAAAGAAGTTGTGGTCCTTATATACAATGGAATATCACTCAGCCATGAAATCAATGTCGTAAGGTTAGTAGCAGCATGATGAGTGGATTTAGGTAAGACGATTCTAAGTGAAATAAGTCACACAGAAAAGGACACTTCTCATAAGGTATCACTGATAGAGGGAATGTAAAAACCGTTACACTTGAACTGAATTACAAAACAGAACAGAGTCACACATGCAGAAAACACACTATGGCTGCCTAACGGGAAAGGTGAGGTGGGGTGATACATAAAACAAGGGTATCAAATTAGCTCAGATACCGTTCCATAAACCCAATATGTAATAGACAAGACCTACTCCTTGCTCAGAGAACTGGACTCAACACGCCCTATTCACCGCACAAGAATATATCTGACTAATAATAATCGTAAAACCTATGTATTGATATCTCTCTGTTAGTGTGTCAAGTGGGTGTAAAGCGGCATAAACACAGCAGTGAAAAGCAGCTAAACCCCATTATAAAAATAAATTACTTTGAAACACCCATGAAACAAAGACAGTGAAAGAGAGAGAAATTCTTACACAATGCGTTCAGGGGCTGTGATGCAACCTGGATTGACCATATCTAGACCCACAGCTGGATGAGACATAAGGGTGGACACTCTTGGGGCTGAGAGGTTTGGTGAGGTTGGGTGAGCAAACGCAGACCCTTTAAAGTAATACTGCGTGGTACCCATCGCATGGGTCCCAAATCTCCAGGTTCAAGGGCATCTTCCTACATCAAAAACATGCATGAGAAACCCAGAAGATGGTACACCGTGTGATGGGGAAAGGTTTCTAAAACGCACCTCATTTCTCATCTCCTTGTGCCCGGGTTCGCCATTCCAGCCGCTTTACTAGCAAGCTCCCTACTTGGAGCATCAGCACCTTTAACCTCCTGTTCCGTACAGGTTGCACTTTGTCCTGAGGATAAACGGGAAGACGTGGAACCAACGAGAGACTAGCTCTTGGTGTTGGGACAGGCACAGGTCACTCTATTTTCCCATCAGAAAGAAGAATTAACCACAGGCTCAGCCTGCCCCCCGGAACCAGAACAGGGCCTGAAGCCATTCTGCGCTTTTGCGGCCAGCTCCCATAAAAACGAGTTGTAAAATGGAGGTTCAGGGCACTGCAATTCACAAACCTGCAGAGTTATAAATGATAACTCTCGTCCACAAATATATTGAGGGAAGGCAAAGAAGAAGATTTGAAATCAAGGCAGAATTGCAGGAAACAGATTTCAGGAGGTAGATACGAATCGCCTTTAAAGCACATGAAAAGCGGCAAAACGTTGACAATGATGCCCTTGGCCAAAAAGGGCGTATGCGTATTTTCCTGAATATATTCAGGAAAAAACGCATACGCCCTTTTTGGCCAACCAAGCAACCTGGAAAGGCAAATCAGCGCTACAAAGAAGTCTCGCTTCCCATCAGTCAAAAGGGCCATGCTGAAAAAAGTGTCAAAACCAGAAATGCAGGACAGGCCATGGAGAAATGGGAGCCTTGCTACACTGATGGGCGGGATGTAAATTGCCAAGAGCCACTCTGGAGAAGTGTCCGGTGAGTCCTGAAACATCTGAAAAACACAGCTTAGAGAGCATAGGGCACTTCCACTCATGGGGGTATAAATTGGGAAAATTAAAAATCAGCAAGACAGAAGCACCCCAAAGTTTAGGGCTGCTCTGTTGACCAGGACCTCCACTTCATTCCATCTTAAATATCCCAGGAAAGAGAAAAATGGATAAAGAAGTTGTGGTCCTTATATACAATGGAATATCACTCAGCCATGAAATCAATGTCGTAAGGTTAGTAGCAGCATGATGAGTGGATTTAGGTACGACGATTCTAAGTGAAATAAGTCACACAGAAAAGGACACTTCTCATAAGGTATCACTGATAGAGGGAATGTAAAAACCGTTACACTTGAACTGAATTACAAAACAGAACAGAGTCACACATGCAGAAAACACACTATGGCTGCCTAACGGGAAAGGTGAGGTGGGGTGATACATAAAACAAGGGTATCAAATTAGCTCAGATACCGTTCCATAAACCCAATATGTAATAGACAAGACCTACTCCTTGCTCAGAGAACTGGACTCAACACGCCCTATTCACCGCACAAGAATATATCTGACTAATAATAATCGTAAAACCTATGTATTGATATGTCTCTGTTAGTGTGTCAAGTGGGTGTAAAGCGGCATAAACACAGCAGTGAAAAGCAGCTAAACCCCATTATAAAAATAAATTACTTTGAAACACCCATGAAACAAAGACAGTGAAAGAGAGAGAAATTCTTACACAATGCGTTCAGGGGCTGTGATGCAACCTGGATTGACCATATCTAGACCCACAGCTGGATGAGACATAAGGGTGGACACTCTTGGGGCTGAGAGGTTTGGTGAGGTTGGGTGAGCAAACGCAGACCCTTTAAAGTAATACTGCGTGGTACCCATCGCATGGGTCCCAAATCTCCAGGTTCAAGGGCATCTTCCTACATCAAAAACATGCATGAGAAACCCAGAAGATGGTACACCGTGTGATGGGGAAAGGTTTCTAAAACGCACCTCATTTCTCATCTCCTTGTGCCCGGGTTCGCCATTCCAGCCGCTTTACTAGCAAGCTCCCTACTTGGAGCATCAGCACCTTTAACCTCCTGTTCCGTACAGGTTGCACTTTGTCCTGAGGATAAACGGGAAGACGTGGAACCAACGAGAGACTAGCTCTTGGTGTTGGGACAGGCACAGGTCACTCTATTTTCCCATCAGAAAGAAGAATTAACCACAGGCTCAGCCTGCCCCCCGGAACCAGAACAGGGCCTGAAGCCATTCTGCGCTTTTGCGGCCAGCTCCCATAAAAACGAGTTGTAAAATGGAGGTTCAGGGCACTGCAATTCACAAACCTGCAGAGTTATAATTGATAACTCTCGTCCACAAATATATTGAGGGAAGGCAAAGAAGAAGATTTGAAATCAAGGCAGAATTGCACGAAACAGATTTCAGGAGGTAGATACGAATCGCCTTTAAAGCACATGAAAAGCGGCAAAACGTTGACAATGATGCCCTTGGCCAAAAAGGGCGTATGCGTTTTTTCCTGAATATATTCAGGAAAAAACGCATACGCCCTTTTTGGCCAACCAAGCAACCTGGAAAGGCAAATCAGCGCTACAAAGAAGTCTCGCTTCCCATCGGTCAAAAGGGCCATGCTGAAAAAAGTGTCAAAACCAGAAATGCAGGACAGGCCATGGAGAAATGGGAGCCTTGCTACACTGATGGGCGGGATGTAAATTGCCAAGAGCCACTCTGGAGAAGTGTCCGGTGAGTCCTGAAACATCTGAAAAACACAGCTTAGAGAGCATAGGGCACTTCCACTCATGGGGGTATAAATTGGGAAAATTAAAAATCAGCAAGACACAAGCACCCCAAAGTTTAGGGCTGCTCTGTTGACCAGGACCTCCACTTCATTCCACCTTAAATATCCCAGGAAAGAGAAAAATGGATAAAGAAGTTGTGGTCCTTATGTACAATGGAATATCACTCAGCCAGGAAATCAATGTCGTAAGGTTAGTAGCAGCATGATGAGTGGATTTAGGTACGACGATTCTAAGTGAAATAAGTCACACAGAAAAGGACACTTCTCATAAGGTATCACTGATAGAGGGAATGTAAAAACCGTTACACTTGAACTGAATTACAAAACAGAACAGAGTCACACATGCAGAAAACACACTATGGCTGCTTAACGGGAAAGGTGAGGTGGGGTGATACATAAAACAAGGGTATCAAATTAGCTCAGATACCATTCCATAAACCCAATATGTAATAGACAAGACCTACTCCTTGCTCAGAGAACTGGACTCAACACGCCCTATTCACCGCACAAGAATATATCTGACTAATAATAATCGTAAAACCTATGTATTGATATCTCTCTGTTAGTGTGTCAAGTGGGTGTAAAGCGGCATAAACACAGCAGTGAAAAGCAGCTAAACCCCATTATAAAAATAAATTACTTTGAAACACCCATGAAACAAAGACAGTGAAAGAGAGAGAAATTCTTACACAATGCGTTCAGGGGCTGTGATGCAACCTGGATTGACCATATCTAGACGCACAGCTGGATGAGACATAAGGGTGGACACTCTTGGGGCTGAGAGGTTTGGTGAGGTTGGGTGAGCAAACGCAGACCCTTTAAAGTAATACTGCGTGGTACCCATCGCATGGGTCCCAAATCTCCAGGTTCAAGGGCATCTTCCTACATCAAAAACATGCATGAGAAACCCAGAAGATGGTACACCGTGTGATGGGGAAAGGTTTCTAAAACGCACCTCATTTCTCATCTCCTTGTGCCCGGGTTCGCCATTCCAGCCGCTTTACTAGCAAGCTCCCTACTTGGAGCATCAGCACCTTTAACCTCCTGTTCCGTACAGGATGCACTTTGTCCTGAGGATAAACGGGAAGACGTGGAACCAACGAGAGACTAGCTCTTGGTGTTGGGACAGGCACAGGTCACTCTATTTTCCCATCAGAAAGAAGAATTTACCACAGGCTCAGCCTGCCTCCCAGAACCAGAACAGGGCCTGAAGCCATTCTGCGCTTTTGCGGCCAGCTCCCATAAAAACGAGTTGTAAAATGGAGGTTCAGGGCACTGCAATTCACAAACCTGCAGAGTTATAAATGTTAACTCTCGTCCACAAATATATTGAGGGAAGGCAAAGAAGAGGATTTGAAATCAAGGCAGAATTGCAGGAAACAGATTTCAGGAGGTAGATACGAATCGCCTTTAAAGCACATGAAAAGCGGCAAAACGTTGACAATGATGCCCTTGGCCAAAAAGGGCGTATGCGTATTTTCCTGAATATATTCAGGAAAAAACGCATACGCCCTTTTTGGCCAACCAAGCAACCTGGAAAGGCAAATCAGCGCTACAAAGAAGTCTCGCTTCCCATCGGTCAAAAGGGCCATGCTGAAAAAAGTGTCAAAACCAGAAATGCAGGACAGGCCATGGAGAAATGGGAGCCTTGCTACACTGATGGGCGGGATGTAAATTGCCAAGAGCCACTCTGGAGAAGTGTCCGGTGAGTCCTGAAACATCTGAAAAACACAGCTTAGAGAGCATAGGGCACTTCCACTCATGGGGGTATAAATTGGGAAAATTAAAAATCAGCAAGACACAAGCACCCCAAAGTTTAGGGCTGCTCTGTTGACCAGGACCTCCACTTCATTCCATCTTAAATATCCCAGGAAAGAGAAAAATGGATAAAGAAGTTGTGGTCCTTATATACAATGGAATATCACTCAGCCATGAAATCAATGTCGTAAGGTTAGTAGCAGCATGATGAGTGGATTTAGGTACGACGATTCTAAGTGAAATAAGTCACACAGAAAAGGACACTTCTCATAAGGTATCACTGATAGAGGGAATGTAAAAACCGTTACACTTGAACTGAATTACAAAACAGAACAGAGTCACACATGCAGAAAACACACTATGGCTGCCTAACGGGAAAGGTGAGGTGGGGTGATACATAAAACAAGGGTATCAAATTAGCTCAGATACCGTTCCATAAACCCAATATGTAATAGACAAGACCTACTCCTTGCTCAGAGAACTGGACTCAACACGCCCTATTCACCGCACAAGAATATATCTGACTAATAATAATCGTAAAACCTATGTATTGATATGTCTCTGTTAGTGTGTCAAGTGGGTGTAAAGCGGCATAAACACAGCAGTGAAAAGCAGCTAAACCCCATTATAAAAATAAATTACTTTGAAACACCCATGAAACAAAGACAGTGATAGAGAGAGAAATTCTTACACAATGCGTTCAGGGGCTGTGATGCAACCTGGATTAACCATATCTAGACGCACAGCTGGATGAGACATAAGGGTGGACACTCTTGGGGCTGAGAGGTTTGGTGAGGTTGGGTGAGCAAACGCAGACCCTTTAAAGTAATACTGCGTGGTACCATCGCATGGGTCCCAAATCTCCAGGTTCAAGGGCATCTTCCTACATCAAAAACATGCATGAGAAACCCAGAAGATGGTACACCGTGTGATGGGGAAAGGTTTCTAAAACGCACCTCATTTCTCATCTCCTTGTGCCCGGGTTCGCCATTCCAGCCGCTTTACTAGCAAGCTCCCTACGTGGAGCATCAGCACCTTTAACCTCCTGTTCCGTACAGGTTGCAATTTGTCCTGAGGATAAACGGGAAGACGTGGAACCAACGAGAGACTAGCTCTTGGTGTTGGGACAGGCACAGGTCACTCTATTTTCCCATCAGAAAGAAGAATTTACCACAGGCTCAGCCTGCCTCCCAGAACCAGAACAGGGCCTGAAGCCATTCTGCGCTTTTGCGGCCAGCTCCCATAAAAACGAGTTGTAAAATGGAGGTTCAGGGCACTGCAATTCACAAACCTGCAGAGTTATAAATGTTAACTCTCGTCCACAAATATATTGAGGGAAGGCAAAGAAGAGGATTTGAAATCAAGGCAGAATTGCAGGAAACAGATTTCAGGAGGTAGATACGAATCGCCTTTAAAGCACATGAAAAGCGGCAAAACGTTGACAATGATGCCCTTGGCCAAAAAGGGCGTATGCGTATTTTCCTGAATATATTCAGGAAAAAACGCATACGCCCTTTTTGGCCAACCAAGCAACCTGGAAAGGCAAATCAGCGCTACAAAGAAGTCTCGCTTCCCATCGGTCAAAAGGGCCATGCTGAAAAAAGTGTCAAAACCAGAAATGCAGGACAGGCCATGGAGAAATGGGAGCCTTGCTACACTGATGGGCGGGATGTAAATTGCCAAGAGCCACTCTGGAGAAGTGTCCGGTGAGTCCTGAAACATCTGAAAAACACAGCTTAGAGAGCATAGGGCACTTCCACTCATGGGGGTATAAATTGGGAAAATTAAAAATCAGCAAGACACAAGCACCCCAAAGTTTAGGGCTGCTCTGTTGACCAGGACCTCCACTTCATTCCATCTTAAATATCCCAGGAAAGAGAAAAATGGATAAAGAAGTTGTGGTCCTTATATACAATGGAATATCACTCAGCCATGAAATCAATGTCGTAAGGTTAGTAGCAGCATGATGAGTGGATTTAGGTAAGACGATTCTAAGTGAAATAAGTCACACAGAAAAGGACACTTCTCATAAGGTATCACTGATAGAGGGAATGTAAAAACCGTTACACTTGAACTGAATTACAAAACAGAACAGAGTCACACATGCAGAAAACACACTATGGCTGCCTAACGGGAAAGGTGAGGTGGGGTGATACATAAAACAAGGGTATCAAATTAGCTCAGATACCGTTCCATAAACCCAATATGTAATAGACAAGACCTACTCCTTGCTCAGAGAACTGGACTCAACACGCCCTATTCACCGCACAAGAATATATCTGACTAATAATAATCGTAAAACCTATGTATTGATATCTCTCTGTTAGTGTGTCAAGTGGGTGTAAAGCGGCATAAACACAGCAGTGAAAAGCAGCTAAACCCCATTATAAAAATAAATTACTTTGAAACACCCATGAAACAAAGACAGTGATAGAGAGAGAAATTCTTACACAATGCGTTCAGGGGCTGTGATGCAACCTGGATTAACCATATCTAGACGCACAGCTGGATGAGACATAAGGATGGACACTCTTGGGGCTGAGAGGTTTGGTGAGGTTGGGTGAGCAAACGCAGACCCTTTAAAGTAATACTGCGTGGTACCATCGCATGGGTCCCAAATCTCCAGGTTCAAGGGCATCTTCCTACATCAAAAACATGCATGAGAAACCCAGAAGATGGTACACCGTGTGATGGGGAAAGGTTTCTAAAACGCACCTCATTTCTCATCTCCTTGTGCCCGGGTTCGCCATTCCAGCCGCTTTACTAGCAAGCTCCCTACGTGGAGCATCAGCACCTTTAACCTCCTGTTCCGTACAGGTTGCAATTTGTCCTGAGGATAAACGGGAAGACGTGGAACCAACGAGAGACTAGCTCTTGGTGTTGGGACAGGCACAGGTCACTCTATTTTCCCATCAGAAAGAAGAATTAACCACAGGCTCAGCCTGCCCCCCGGAACCAGAACAGGGCCTGAAGCCATTCTGCGATTTTGCGGCCAGCTCCCATAAAAACGAGTTGTAAAATGGAGGTTCAGGGCACTGCAATTCACAAACCTGCAGAGTTATAATTGATAACTCTCGTCCACAAATATATTGAGGGAAGGCAAAGAAGAGGATTTGAAATCAAGGCAGAATTGCAGGAAACAGATTTCAGGAGGTAGATACGAATCGCCTTTAAAGCACATGAAAAGCGGCAAAACGTTGACAATGATGCCCTTGGCCAAAAAGGGCGTATGCGTTTTTTCCTGAATATATTCAGGAAAAAACACATACGCCCTTTTTGGCCAACCAAGCAACCTGGAAAGGCAAATCAGCGCTACAAAGAAGTCTCGCTTCCCATCGGTCAAAAGGGCCATGCTGAAAAAAGTGTCAAAACCAGAAATGCAGGACAGGCCATGGAGAAATGGGAGCCTTGCTACACTGATGGGCGGGATGTAAATTGCCAAGAGCCACTCTGGAGAAGTGTCCGGTGAGTCCTGAAACATCTGAAAAACACAGCTTAGAGAGCATAGGGCACTTCCACTCATGGGGGTATAAATTGGGAAAATTAAAAATCAGCAAGACACAAGCACCCCAAAGTTTAGGGCTGCTCTGTTGACCAGGACCTCCACTTCATTCCACCTTAAATATCCCAGGAAAGAGAAAAATGGATAAAGAAGTTTTGGTCCTTATGTACAATGGAATATCACTCAGCCAGGAAATCAATGTCGTAAGGTTAGTAGCAGCATGATGAGTGGATTTAGGTACGACGATTCTAAGTGAAATAAGTCACACAGAAAAGGACACTTCTCATAAGGTATCACTGATAGAGGGAATGTAAAAACCGTTACACTTGAACTGAATTACAAAACAGAACAGAGTCACACATGCAGAAAACACACTATGGCTGCTTAACGGGAAAGGTGAGGTGGGGTGATACATAAAACAAGGGTATCAAATTAGCTCAGATACCATTCCATAAACCCAATATGTAATAGACAAGACCTACTCCTTGCTCAGAGAACTGGACTCAACACGCCCTATTCACCGCACAAGAATATATCTGACTAATAATAATCGTAAAACCTATGTATTGATATCTCTCTGTTAGTGTGTCAAGTGGGTGTAAAGCGGCATAAACACAGCATTGAAAAGCAGCTAAACCCCATTATAAAAATAAATTACTTTGAAACACCCATGAAACAAAGACAGTGAAAGAGAGAGAAATTCTTACACAATGCGTTCAGGGGCTGTGATGCAACCTGGATTGACCATATCTAGACGCACAGCTGGATGAGACATAAGGGTGGACACTCTTGGGGCTGAGAGGTTTGGTGAGGTTGGGTGAGCAAACGCAGACCCTTTAAAGGAATACTGCGTGGTACCCATCGCATGGGTCCCAAATCTCCAGGTTCAAGGGCATCTTCCTACATCAAAAACATGCATGAGAAACCCAGAAGATGGTACACCGTGTGATGGGGAAAGGTTTCTAAAACGCACCTCATTTCTCATCTCCTTGTGCCCGGGTTCGCCATTCCAGCCGCTTTACTAGCAAGCTCCCTACTTGGAGCATCAGCACCTTTAACCTCCTGTTCCGTACAGGTTGCACTTTGTCCTGAGGATAAACGGGAAGACGTGGAACCAACGAGAGACTAGCTCTTGGTGTTGGGACAGGCACAGGTCACTCTATTTTCCCATCAGAAAGAAGAATTTACCACAGGCTCAGCCTGCCTCCCGGAACCAGAACAGGGCCTGAAGCCATTCTGCGCTTTTGCGGCCAGCTCCCATAAAAACGAGTTGTAAAATGGAGGTTCAGGGCACTGCAATTCACAAACCTGCAGAGTTATAAATGTTAACTCTCGTCCACAAATATATTGAGGGAAGGCAAAGAAGAGGATTTGAAATCAAGGCAGAATTGCAGGAAACAGATTTCAGGAGGTAGATACGAATCGCCTTTAAAGCACATGAAAAGCGGCAAAACGTTGACAATGATGCCCTTGGCCAAAAAGGGCGTATGCGTATTTTCCTGAATATATTCAGGAAAAAACGCATACGCCCTTTTTGGCCAACCAAGCAACCTGGAAAGGCAAATCAGCGCTACAAAGAAGTCTCGCTTCCCATCGGTCAAAAGGGCCATGCTGAAAAAAGTGTCAAAACCAGAAATGCAGGACAGGCCATGGAGAAATGGGAGCCTTGCTACACTGATGGGCGGGATGTAAATTGCCAAGAGCCACTCTGGAGAAGTGTCCGGTGAGTCCTGAAACATCTGAAAAACACAGCTTAGAGAGCATAGGGCACTTCTACTCATGGGGGTATAAATTGGGAAAATTAAAAATCAGCAAGACACAAGCACCCCAAAGTTTAGGGCTGCTCTGTTGACCAGGACCTCCACTTCATTCCATCTTAAATATCCCAGGAAAGAGAAAAATGGATAAAGAAGTTGTGGTCCTTATATACAATGGAATATCACTCAGCCATGAAATCAATGTCGTAAGGTTAGTAGCAGCATGATGAGTGGATTTAGGTAAGACGATTCTAAGTGAAATAAGTCACACAGAAAAGGACACTTCTCATAAGGTATCACTGATAGAGGGAATGTAAAAACCGTTACACTTGAACTGAATTACAAAACAGAACAGAGTCACACATGCAGAAAACACACTATGGCTGCCTAACGGGAAAGGTGAGGTGGGGTGATACATAAAACAAGGGTATCAAATTAGCTCAGATACCGTTCCATAAACCCAATATGTAATAGACAAGACCTACTCCTTGCTCAGAGAACTGGACTCAACACGCCCTATTCACCGCACAAGAATATATCTGACTAATAATAATCGTAAAACCTATGTATTGATATCTCTCTGTTAGTGTGTCAAGTGGGTGTAAAGCGGCATAAACACAGCAGTGAAAAGCAGCTAAACCCCATTATAAAAATAAATTACTTTGAAACACCCATGAAACAAAGACAGTGAAAGAGAGAGAAATTCTTACACAATGCGTTCAGGGGCTGTGATGCAACCTGGATTGACCATATCTAGACCCACAGCTGGATGAGACATAAGGGTGGACACTCTTGGGGCTGAGAGGTTTGGTGAGGTTGGGTGAGCAAACGCAGACCCTTTAAAGTAATACTGCGTGGTACCCATCGCATGGGTCCCAAATCTCCAGGTTCAAGGGCATCTTCCTACATCAAAAACATGCATGAGAAACCCAGAAGATGGTACACCGTGTGATGGGGAAAGGTTTCTAAAACGCACCTCATTTCTCATCTCCTTGTGCCCGGGTTCGCCATTCCAGCCGCTTTACTAGCAAGCTCCCTACTTGGAGCATCAGCACCTTTAACCTCCTGTTCCGTACAGGTTGCACTTTGTCCTGAGGATAAACGGGAAGACGTGGAACCAACGAGAGACTAGCTCTTGGTGTTGGGACAGGCACAGGTCACTCTATTTTCCCATCAGAAAGAAGAATTAACCACAGGCTCAGCCTGCCCCCCGGAACCAGAACAGGGCCTGAAGCCATTCTGCGCTTTTGCGGCCAGCTCCCATAAAAACGAGTTGTAAAATGGAGGTTCAGGGCACTGCAATTCACAAACCTGCAGAGTTATAAATGATAACTCTCGTCCACAAATATATTGAGGGAAGGCAAAGAAGAAGATTTGAAATCAAGGCAGAATTGCAGGAAACAGATTTCAGGAGGTAGATACGAATCGCCTTTAAAGCACATGAAAAGCGGCAAAACGTTGACAATGATGCCCTTGGCCAAAAAGGGCGTATGCGTATTTTCCTGAATATATTCAGGAAAAAACGCATACGCCCTTTTTGGCCAACCAAGCAACCTGGAAAGGCAAATCAGCGCTACAAAGAAGTCTCGCTTCCCATCAGTCAAAAGGGCCATGCTGAAAAAAGTGTCAAAACCAGAAATGCAGGACAGGCCATGGAGAAATGGGAGCCTTGCTACACTGATGGGCGGGATGTAAATTGCCAAGAGCCACTCTGGAGAAGTGTCCGGTGAGTCCTGAAACATCTGAAAAACACAGCTTAGAGAGCATAGGGCACTTCCACTCATGGGGGTATAAATTGGGAAAATTAAAAATCAGCAAGACAGAAGCACCCCAAAGTTTAGGGCTGCTCTGTTGACCAGGACCTCCACTTCATTCCATCTTAAATATCCCAGGAAAGAGAAAAATGGATAAAGAAGTTGTGGTCCTTATATACAATGGAATATCACTCAGCCATGAAATCAATGTCGTAAGGTTAGTAGCAGCATGATGAGTGGATTTAGGTACGACGATTCTAAGTGAAATAAGTCACACAGAAAAGGACACTTCTCATAAGGTATCACTGATAGAGGGAATGTAAAAACCGTTACACTTGAACTGAATTACAAAACAGAACAGAGTCACACATGCAGAAAACACACTATGGCTGCCTAACGGGAAAGGTGAGGTGGGGTGATACATAAAACAAGGGTATCAAATTAGCTCAGATACCGTTCCATAAACCCAATATGTAATAGACAAGACCTACTCCTTGCTCAGAGAACTGGACTCAACACGCCCTATTCACCGCACAAGAATATATCTGACTAATAATAATCGTAAAACCTATGTATTGATATGTCTCTGTTAGTGTGTCAAGTGGGTGTAAAGCGGCATAAACACAGCAGTGAAAAGCAGCTAAACCCCATTATAAAAATAAATTACTTTGAAACACCCATGAAACAAAGACAGTGAAAGAGAGAGAAATTCTTACACAATGCGTTCAGGGGCTGTGATGCAACCTGGATTGACCATATCTAGACCCACAGCTGGATGAGACATAAGGGTGGACACTCTTGGGGCTGAGAGGTTTGGTGAGGTTGGGTGAGCAAACGCAGACCCTTTAAAGTAATACTGCGTGGTACCCATCGCATGGGTCCCAAATCTCCAGGTTCAAGGGCATCTTCCTACATCAAAAACATGCATGAGAAACCCAGAAGATGGTACACCGTGTGATGGGGAAAGGTTTCTAAAACGCACCTCATTTCTCATCTCCTTGTGCCCGGGTTCGCCATTCCAGCCGCTTTACTAGCAAGCTCCCTACTTGGAGCATCAGCACCTTTAACCTCCTGTTCCGTACAGGTTGCACTTTGTCCTGAGGATAAACGGGAAGACGTGGAACCAACGAGAGACTAGCTCTTGGTGTTGGGACAGGCACAGGTCACTCTATTTTCCCATCAGAAAGAAGAATTAACCACAGGCTCAGCCTGCCCCCCGGAACCAGAACAGGGCCTGAAGCCATTCTGCGCTTTTGCGGCCAGCTCCCATAAAAACGAGTTGTAAAATGGAGGTTCAGGGCACTGCAATTCACAAACCTGCAGAGTTATAAATGATAACTCTCGTCCACAAATATATTGAGGGAAGGCAAAGAAGAAGATTTGAAATCAAGGCAGAATTGCAGGAAACAGATTTCAGGAGGTAGATACGAATCGCCTTTAAAGCACATGAAAAGCGGCAAAACGTTGACAATGATGCCCTTGGCCAAAAAGGGCGTATGCGTATTTTCCTGAATATATTCAGGAAAAAACGCATACGCCCTTTTTGGCCAACCAAGCAACCTGGAAAGGCAAATCAGCGCTACAAAGAAGTCTCGCTTCCCATCGGTCAAAAGGGCCATGCTGAAAAAAGTGTCAAAACCAGAAATGCAGGACAGGCCATGGAGAAATGGGAGCCTTGCTACACTGATGGGCGGGATGTAAATTGCCAAGAGCCACTCTGGAGAAGTGTCCGGTGAGTCCTGAAACATCTGAAAAACACAGCTTAGAGAGCATAGGGCACTTCCACTCATGGGGGTATAAATTGGGAAAATTAAAAATCAGCAAGACACAAGCACCCCAAAGTTTAGGGCTGCTCTGTTGACCAGGACCTCCACTTCATTCCATCTTAAATATCCCAGGAAAGAGAAAAATGGATAAAGAAGTTGTGGTCCTTATATACAATGGAATATCACTCAGCCAGGAAATCAATGTCATAAGGTTAGTAGCAGCATGATGAGTGGATTTAGGTACGACGATTCTAAGTGAAATAAGTCACACAGAAAAGGACACTTCTCATAAGGTATCACTGATAGAGGGAATGTAAAAACCGTTACACTTGAACTGAATTACAAAACAGAACAGAGTCACACATGCAGAAAACACACTATGGCTGCCTAACGGGAAAGGTGAGGTGGGGTGATACATAAAACAAGGGTATCAAATTAGCTCAGATACCGTTCCATAAACCCAATATGTAATAGACAAGACCTACTCCTTGCTCAGAGAACTGGACTCAACACGCCCTATTCACCGCACAAGAATATATCTGACTAATAATAATCGTAAAACCTATGTATTGATATCTCTCTGTTAGTGTGTCAAGTGGGTGTAAAGCGGCATAAACACAGCAGTGAAAAGCAGCTAAACCCCATTATAAAAATAAATTACTTTGAAACACCCATGAAACAAAGACAGTGAAAGAGAGAGAAATTCTTACACAATGCGTTCAGGGGCTGTGATGCAACCTGGATTGACCATATCTAGACCCACAGCTGGATGAGACATAAGGGTGGACACTCTTGGGGCTGAGAGGTTTGGTGAGGTTGGGTGAGCAAACGCAGACCCTTTAAAGTAATACTGCGTGGTACCCATCGCATGGGTCCCAAATCTCCAGGTTCAAGGGCATCTTCCTACATCAAAAACATGCATGAGAAACCCAGAAGATGGTACACCGTGTGATGGGGAAAGGTTTCTAAAACGCACCTCATTTCTCATCTCCTTGTGCCCGGGTTCGCCATTCCAGCCGCTTTACTAGCAAGCTCCCTACTTGGAGCATCAGCACCTTTAACCTCCTGTTCCGTACAGGTTGCACTTTGTCCTGAGGATAAACGGGAAGACGTGGAACCAACGAGAGACTAGCTCTTGGTGTTGGGACAGGCACAGGTCACTCTATTTTCCCATCAGAAAGAAGAATTAACCACAGGCTCAGCCTGCCCCCCGGAACCAGAACAGGGCCTGAAGCCATTCTGCGCTTTTGCGGCCAGCTCCCATAAAAACGAGTTGTAAAATGGAGGTTCAGGGCACTGCAATTCACAAACCTGCAGAGTTATAAATGATAACTCTCGTCCACAAATATATTGAGGGAAGGCAAAGAAGAAGATTTGAAATCAAGGCAGAATTGCAGGAAACAGATTTCAGGAGGTAGATACGAATCGCCTTTAAAGCACATGAAAAGCGGCAAAACGTTGACAATGATGCCCTTGGCCAAAAAGGGCGTATGCGTATTTTCCTGAATATATTCAGGAAAAAACGCATACGCCCTTTTTGGCCAACCAAGCAACCTGGAAAGGCAAATCAGCGCTACAAAGAAGTCTCGCTTCCCATCAGTCAAAAGGGCCATGCTGAAAAAAGTGTCAAAACCAGAAATGCAGGACAGGCCATGGAGAAATGGGAGCCTTGCTACACTGATGGGCAGGATGTAAATTGCCAAGAGCCACTCTGGAGAAGTGTCCGGTGAGTCCTGAAACATCTGAAAAACACAGCTTAGAGAGCATAGGGCACTTCCACTCATGGGGGTATAAATTGGGAAAATTAAAAATCAGCAAGACAGAAGCACCCCAAAGTTTAGGGCTGCTCTGTTGACCAGGACCTCCACTTCATTCCATCTTAAATATCCCAGGAAAGAGAAAAATGGATAAAGAAGTTGTGGTCCTTATATACAATGGAATATCACTCAGCCATGAAATCAATGTCGTAAGGTTAGTAGCAGCATGATGAGTGGATTTAGGTACGACGATTCTAAGTGAAATAAGTCACACAGAAAAGGACACTTCTCATAAGGTATCACTGATAGAGGGAATGTAAAAACCGTTACACTTGAACTGAATTACAAAACAGAACAGAGTCACACATGCAGAAAACACACTATGGCTGCCTAACGGGAAAGGTGAGGTGGGGTGATACATAAAACAAGGGTATCAAATTAGCTCAGATACCGTTCCATAAACCCAATATGTAATAGACAAGACCTACTCCTTGCTCAGAGAACTGGACTCAACACGCCCTATTCACCGCACAAGAATATATCTGACTAATAATAATCGTAAAACCTATGTATTGATATGTCTCTGTTAGTGTGTCAAGTGGGTGTAAAGCGGCATAAACACAGCAGTGAAAAGCAGCTAAACCCCATTATAAAAATAAATTACTTTGAAACACCCATGAAACAAAGACAGTGAAAGAGAGAGAAATTCTTACACAATGCGTTCAGGGGCTGTGATGCAACCTGGATTGACCATATCTAGACCCACAGCTGGATGAGACATAAGGGTGGACACTCTTGGGGCTGAGAGGTTTGGTGAGGTTGGGTGAGCAAACGCAGACCCTTTAAAGTAATACTGCGTGGTACCCATCGCATGGGTCCCAAATCTCCAGGTTCAAGGGCATCTTCCTACATCAAAAACATGCATGAGAAACCCAGAAGATGGTACACCGTGTGATGGGGAAAGGTTTCTAAAACGCACCTCATTTCTCATCTCCTTGTGCCCGGGTTCGCCATTCCAGCCGCTTTACTAGCAAGCTCCCTACTTGGAGCATCAGCACCTTTAACCTCCTGTTCCGTACAGGTTGCACTTTGTCCTGAGGATAAACGGGAAGACGTGGAACCAACGAGAGACTAGCTCTTGGTGTTGGGACAGGCACAGGTCACTCTATTTTCCCATCAGAAAGAAGAATTAACCACAGGCTCAGCCTGCCCCCCGGAACCAGAACAGGGCCTGAAGCCATTCTGCGCTTTTGCGGCCAGCTCCCATAAAAACGAGTTGTAAAATGGAGGTTCAGGGCACTGCAATTCACAAACCTGCAGAGTTATAAATGATAACTCTCGTCCACAAATATATTGAGGGAAGGCAAAGAAGAAGATTTGAAATCAAGGCAGAATTGCAGGAAACAGATTTCAGGAGGTAGATACGAATCGCCTTTAAAGCACATGAAAAGCGGCAAAACGTTGACAATGATGCCCTTGGCCAAAAAGGGCGTATGCGTATTTTCCTGAATATATTCAGGAAAAAACGCATACGCCCTTTTTGGCCAACCAAGCAACCTGGAAAGGCAAATCAGCGCTACAAAGAAGTCTCGCTTCCCATCGGTCAAAAGGGCCATGCTGAAAAAAGTGTCAAAACCAGAAATGCAGGACAGGCCATGGAGAAATGGGAGCCTTGCTACACTGATGGGCGGGATGTAAATTGCCAAGAGCCACTCTGGAGAAGTGTCCGGTGAGTCCTGAAACATCTGAAAAACACAGCTTAGAGAGCATAGGGCACTTCCACTCATGGGGGTATAAATTGGGAAAATTAAAAATCAGCAAGACACAAGCACCCCAAAGTTTAGGGCTGCTCTGTTGACCAGGACCTCCACTTCATTCCATCTTAAATATCCCAGGAAAGAGAAAAATGGATAAAGAAGTTGTGGTCCTTATATACAATGGAATATCACTCAGCCAGGAAATCAATGTCATAAGGTTAGTAGCAGCATGATGAGTGGATTTAGGTACGACGATTCTAAGTGAAATAAGTCACACAGAAAAGGACACTTCTCATAAGGTATCACTGATAGAGGGAATGTAAAAACCGTTACACTTGAACTGAATTACAAAACAGAACAGAGTCACACATGCAGAAAACACACTATGGCTGCTTAACGGGAAAGGTGAGGTTGGGTGATACATAAAACAAGGGTATCAAATTAGCTCAGATACCGTTCCATAAACCCAATATGTAATAGACAAGACCTACTCCTTGCTCAGAGAACTGGACTCAACACGCCCTATTCACCGCACAAGAATATATCTGACTAATAATAATCGTAAAACCTATGTATTGATATGTCTCTGTTAGTGTGTCAAGTGGGTGTAAAGCGGCATAAACACAGCAGTGAAAAGCAGATAAACCCCATTATAAAAATAAATTACTTTGAAACACCCATGAAACAAAGACAGTGATAGAGAGAGAAATTCTTACACAATGCGTTCAGGGGCTGTGATGCAACCTGGATTAACCATATCTAGACGCACAGCTGGATGAGACATAAGGGTGGACACTCTTGGGGCTGAGAGGTTTGGTGAGGTTGGGTGAGCAAACGCAGACCCTTTAAAGTAATACTGCGTGGTACCATCGCATGGGTCCCAAATCTCCAGGTTCAAGGGCATCTTCCTACATCAAAAACATGCATGAGAAACCCAGAAGATGGTACACCGTGTGATGGGGAAAGGTTTCTAAAACGCACCTCATTTCTCATCTCCTTGTGCCCGGGTTCGCCATTCCAGCCGCTTTACTAGCAAGCTCCCTACGTGGAGCATCAGCACCTTTAACCTCCTGTTCCGTACAGGTTGCAATTTGTCCTGAGGATAAACGGGAAGACGTGGAACCAACGAGAGACTAGCTCTTGGTGTTGGGACAGGCACAGGTCACTCTATTTTCCCATCAGAAAGAAGAATTAACCACAGGCTCAGCCTGCCCCCCGGAACCAGAACAGGGCCTGAAGCCATTCTGCGCTTTTGCGGCCAGCTCCCATAAAAACGAGTTGTAAAATGGAGGTTCAGGGCACTGCAATTCACAAACCTGTAGAGTTATAATTGATAACTCTCGTCCACAAATATATTGAGGGAAGGCAAAGAAGAGGATTTGAAATCAAGGCAGAATTGCAGGAAACAGATTTCAGGAGGTAGATACGAATCACCTTTAAAGCACATGAAAAGCGGCAAAACGTTGACAATGATGCCCTTGGCCAAAAAGGGCGTATGCGTTTTTTCCTGAATATATTCAGGAAAAAACGCATACGCCCTTTTTGGCCAACCAAGCAACCTGGAAAGGCAAATCAGCGCTACAAAGAAGTCTCGCTTCCCATCGGTCAAAAGGGCCATGCTGAAAAAAGTGTCAAAACCAGAAATGCAGGACAGGCCATGGAGAAATGGGAGCCTTGCTACACTGATGGGTGGGATGTAAATTGCCAAGAGCCACTCTGGAGAAGTGTCCGGTGAGTCCTGAAACATCTGAAAAACACAGCTTAGAGAGCATAGGGCACTTCCACTCATGGGGGTATAAATTGGGAAAATTAAAAATCAGCAAGACACAAGCACCCCAAAGTTTAGGGCTGCTCTGTTGACCAGGACCTCCACTTCATTCCACCTTAAATATCCCAGGAAAGAGAAAAATGGATAAAGATGTTGTGGTCCTTATGTACAATGGAATATCACTCAGCCAGGAAATCAATGTCGTAAGGTTAGTAGCAGCATGATGAGTGGATTTAGGTACGACGATTCTAAGTGAAATAAGTCACACAGAAAAGGACACTTCTCATAAGGTATCACTGATAGAGGGAATGTAAAAACCGTTACACTTGAACTGAATTACAAAACAGAACAGAGTCACACATGCAGAAAACACACTATGGCTGCTTAACGGGAAAGGTGAGGTGGGGTGATACATAAAACAAGGGTATCAAATTAGCTCAGATACCATTCCATAAACCCAATATGTAATAGACAAGACCTACTCCTTGCTCAGAGAACTGGACTCAACACGCCCTATTCACCGCACAAGAATATATCTGACTAATAATAATCGTAAAACCTATGTATTGATATCTCTCTGTTAGTGTGTCAAGTGGGTGTAAAGCGGCATAAACACAGCAGTGAAAAGCGGCTAAACCCCATTATAAAAATAAATTACTTTGAAACACCCATGAAACAAAGACAGTGAAAGAGAGAGAAATTCTTACACAATGCGTTCAGGGGCTGTGATGCAACCTGGATTGACCATATCTAGACGCACAGCTGGATGAGACATAAGGGTGGACACTCTTGGGGCTGAGAGGTTTGGTGAGGTTGGGTGAGCAAACGCAGACCCTTTAAAGGAATACTGCGTGGTACCCATCGCATGGGTCCCAAATCTCCAGGTTCAAGGCCATCTTCCTACATCAAAAACATGCATGAGAAACCCAGAAGATGGTACACCGTGTGATGGGGAAAGGTTTCTAAAACGCACCTCATTTCTCATCTCCTTGTGCCCGGGTTCGCCATTCCAGCCTCTTTACTAGCAAGCTCCCTACTTGGAGCATCAGCACCTTTAACCTCCTGTTCCGTACAGGTTGCACTTTGTCCTGAGGATAAACGGGAAGACGTGGAACCAACGAGAGACTAGCTCTTGGTGTTGGGACAGGCACAGGTCACTCTATTTTCCCATCAGAAAGAAGAATTAACCACAGGCTCAGCCTGACCCCCGGAACCAGAACAGGGCCTGAAGCCATTCTGCGCTTTTGCGGCCAGCTCCCATAAAAACGAGTTGTAAAATGGAGGTTCAGGGCACTGCAATTCACAAACCTGCAGAGTTATAAATGATAACTCTCGTCCACAAATATATTGAGGGAAGGCAAAGAAGAGGATTTGAAATCAAGGCAGAATTGCAGGAAACAGATTTCAGGAGGTAGATACGAATCGCCTTTAAAGCACATGAAAAGCGGCAAAACGTTGACAATGATGCCCTTGGCCAAAAAGGGCGTATGCGTATTTTCCTGAATATATTCAGGAAAAAACGCATACGCCCTTTTTGGCCAACCAAGCAACCTGGAAAGGCAAATCAGCGCTACAAAGAAGTCTCGCTTCCCATCGGTCAAAAGGGCCATGCTGAAAAAAGTGTCAAAACCAGAAATGCAGGACAGGCCATGGAGAAATGGGAGCCTTGCTACACTGATGGGCGGGATGTAAATTGCCAAGAGCCACTCTGGAGAAGTGTCCGGTGAGTCCTGAAACATCTGAAAAACACAGCTTAGAGAGCATAGGGCACTTCCACTCACGGGGTATAAATTGGGAAAATTAAAAATCAGCAAGACACAAGCACCCCAAAGTTTAGGGCTGCTCTGTTGACCAGGACCTCCACTTCATTCCATCTTAAATATCCCAGGAAAGAGAAAAATGGATAAAGAAGTTGTGGTCCTTATATACAATGGAATATCACTCAGCCAGGAAATCAATGTCGTAAGGTTAGTAGCAGCATGATGAGTGGATTTAGGTACGACGATTCTAAGTGAAATAAGTCACACAGAAAAGGACACTTCTCATAAGGTATCACTGATAGAGGGAATGTAAAAACCGTTACACTTGAACTGAATTACAAAACAGAACAGAGTCACACATGCAGAAAACACACTATGGCTGCCTAACGGGAAAGGTGAGGTGGGGTGATACATAAAACAAGGGTATCAAATTAGCTCAGATACCGTTCCATAAACCCAATATGTAATAGACAAGACCTACTCCTTGCTCAGAGAACTGGACTCAACACGCCCTATTCACCGCACAAGAATATATCTGACTAATAATAATCGTAAAACCTATGTATTGATATGTCTCTGTTAGTGTGTCAAGTGGGTGTAAAGCGGCATAAACACAGCAGTGAAAAGCAGCTAAACCCCATTATAAAAATAAATTACTTTGAAACACCCATGAAACAAAGACAGTGATAGAGAGAGAAATTCTTACACAATGCGTTCAGGGGCTGTGATGCAACCTGGATTGACCATATCTAGACGCACAGCTGGATGAGACATAAGGGTGGACACTCTTGGGGCTGAGAGGTTTGGTGAGGTTGGGTGAGCAAACGCAGACCCTTTAAAGTAATACTGCGTGGTACCCATCGCATGGGTCCCAAATCTCCAGGTTCAAGGCCATCTTCCTACATCAAAAACATGCATGAGAAACCCAGAAGATGGTACACCGTGTGATGGGGAAAGGTTTCTAAAACGCACCTCATTTCTCATCTCCTTGTGCCCGGGTTCGCCATTCCAGCCTCTTTACTAGCAAGCTCCCTACTTGGAGCATCAGCACCTTTAACCTCCTGTTCCGTACAGGTTGCACTTTGTCCTGAGGATAAACGGGAAGACGTGGAACCAACGAGAGACTAGCTCTTGGTGTTGGGACAGGCACAGGTCACTCTATTTTCCCATCAGAAAGAAGAATTAACCACAGGCTCAGCCTGCCCCCCGGAACCAGAACAGGGCCTGAAGCCATTCTGCGCTTTTGCGGCCAG
The DNA here is from genome assembly GCF_965194805.1 of Balaenoptera borealis. Lineage (NCBI taxonomy): Eukaryota > Metazoa > Chordata > Mammalia > Artiodactyla > Balaenopteridae > Balaenoptera > Balaenoptera borealis. Next base: position 144,671 of record NW_028123493.1, on the reverse strand, counting down.
CTCCCATAAAAACGAGTTGTAAAATGGAGGTTCAGGGCACTGCAATTCACAAACCTGCAGAGTTATAAATGATAACTCTCGTCCACAAATATATTGAGGGAAGGCAAAGAAGAAGATTTGAAATCAAGGCAGAATTGCAGGAAACAGATTTCAGGAGGTAGATACGAATCGCCTTTAAAGCACATGAAAAGCGGCAAAACGTTGACAATGATGCCCTTGGCCAAAAAGGGCGTATGCGTTTTTTCCTGAATATATTCAGGAAAAAACGCATACGCCCTTTTTGGCCAACCAAGCAACCTGGAAAGGCAAATCAGCGCTACAAAGAAGTCTCGCTTCCCATCGGTCAAAAGGGCCATGCTGAAAAAAGTGTCAAAACCAGAAATGCAGGACAGGCCATGGAGAAATGGGAGCCTTGCTACACTGATGGGCGGGATGTAAATTGCCAAGAGCCACTCTGGAGAAGTGTCCGGTGAGTCCTGAAACATCTGAAAAACACAGCTTAGAGAGCATAGGGCACTTCCACTCATGGGGGTATAAATTGGGAAAATTAAAAATCAGCAAGACACAAGCACCCCAAAGTTTAGGGCTGCTCTGTTGACAAGGACCTCCACTTCATTCCACCTTCAATATCCCAGGAAAGAGAAAAATGGATAAAGAAGTTGTGGTCCTTATGTACAATGGAATATCACTCAGCCATGAAATCAATGTCGTAAGGTTAGTAGCAGCATGATGAGTGGATTTAGGTACGACGATTCTAAGTGAAATAAGTCACACAGAAAAGGACACTTCTCATAAGGTATCACTGATAGAGGGAATGTAAAAACCGTTACACTTGAACTGAATTACAAAACAGAACAGAGTCACACATGCAGAAAACACACTATGGCTGCTTAACGGGAAAGGTGAGGTGGGGTGATACATTAAACAAGGGTATCAAATTAGCTCAGATACCATTCCATAAACCCAATATGTAATAGACAAGACCTACTCCTTGCTCAGAGAACTGGACTCAACACGCCCTATTCACCGCACAAGAATATATCTGACTAATAATAATCGTAAAACCTATGTATTGATATGTCTCTGTTAGTGTGTCAAGTGGGTGTAAAGCGGCATAAACACAGCAGTGAAAAGCAGCTAAACCCCATTATAAAAATAAATTACTTTGAAACACCCATGAAACAAAGACAGTGAAAGAGAGAGAAATTCTTACACAATGAGTTCAGGGGCTGTGATGCAACCTGGATTGACCATATCTAGACGCACAGCTGGATGAGACATAAGGGTGGACACTCTTGGGGCTGAGAGGTTTGGTGAGGTTGGGTGAGCAAACGCAGACCCTTTAAAGTAATACTGCGTGGTACCCATCGCATGGGTCCCAAATCTCCAGGTTCAAGGGCATCTTCCTACATCAAAAACATGCATGAGAAACCCAGAAGATGGTACACCGTGTGATGGGGAAAGGTTTCTAAAACGCACCTCATTTCTCATCTCCTTGTGCCCAGGTTCGCCATTCCAGGCACTTTACTAGTAAGCTCCCTACTTGGAGCATCAGCACCTTTAACCTCCTGTTCCGTACAGGTTGCAATTTGTCCTGAGGATAAACGGGAAGACGTGGAACCAACGAGAGACTAGCTCTTGGTGTTGGGACAGGCACAGGTCACTCTATTTTCCCATCAGAAAGAAGAATTAACCACAGGCTCAGCCTGACCCCCGGAACCAGAACAGGGCCTGAAGCCATTCTGCGATTTTGCGGCCAGCTCCCATAAAAACGAGTTGTAAAATGGAGGTTCAGGGCACTGCAATTCACAAACCTGCAGAGTTATAAATGATAACTCTCGTCCACAAATATATTGAGGGAAGGCAAAGAAGAGGATTTGAAATCAAGGCAGAATTGCAGGAAACAGATTTCAGGAGGTAGATACGAATCGCCTTTAAAGCACATGAAAAGCGGCAAAACGTTGACAATGATGCCCTTGGCCAAAAAGGGCGTATGCGTTTTTTCCTGAATATATTCAGGAAAAAACGCATACGCCCTTTTTGGCCAACCAAGCAACCTGGAAAGGCAAATCAGCGCTACAAAGAAGTCTCGCTTCCCATCGGTCAAAAGGGCCATGCTGAAAAAAGTGTCAAAACCAGAAATGCAGGACAGGCCATGGAGAAATGGGAGCCTTGCTACACTGATGGGCGGGATGTAAATTGCCAAGAGCCACACTGGAGAAGTGTCCGGTGAGTTCTGAAACATCTGAAAAACACAGCTTAGAGAGCATAGGGCACTTCCACTCATGGGGGTATAAATTGGGAAAATTAAAAATCAGCAAGACACAAGCACCCCAAAGTTTAGGGCTGCTCTGTTGACCAGGACCTCCACTTCATTCCACCTTAAATATCCCAGGAAAGAGAAAAATGGATAAAGAAGTTGTGGTCCTTATGTACAATGGAATATCACTCAGCCAGGAAATCAATGTCGTAAGGTTAGTAGCAGCATGATGAGTGGATTTAGGTACGACGATTCTAAGTGAAATAAGTCACACAGAAAAGGACACTTCTCATAAGGTATCACTGATAGAGGGAATGTAAAAACCGTTACACTTGAACTGAATTACAAAACAGAACAGAGTCTCACATGCAGAAAACACACTATGGCTGCTTAACGGGAAAGGTGAGGTGGGGTGATACATAAAACAAGGGTATCAAATTAGCTCAGATACCGTTCCATAAACCCAATATGTAGTAGACAAGACCTACTCCTTGCTCAGAGAACTGGACTCAACACGCCCTATTCACCCACAAGAATATATCTGACTAATAATAATCGTAAAACCTATGTATTGATATCTCTCTGTTAGTGTGTCAAGTGGGTGTAAAGCGGCATAAACACAGCAGTGAAAAGCAGCTAAACCCCATTATAAAAATAAATTACTTTGAAACACCCATGAAACAAAGACAGTGAAAGAGAGAGAAATTCTTACACAATGCGTTCAGGGGCTGTGATGCAACCTGGATTGACCATATCTAGACGCACAGCTGGATGAGACATAAGGGTGGACACTCTTGGGGCTGAGAGGTTTGGTGAGGTTGGGTGAGCAAACGCAGACCCTTTAAAGTAATACTGCGTGGTACCCATCGCATGGGTCCCAAATCTCCAGGTTCAAGGGCATCTTCCTACATCAAAAACATGCATGAGAAACCCAGAAGGTGGTACACCGTGTGATGGGGAAAGGTTTCTAAAACGCACCTCATTTCTCATCTCCTTGTGCCCGGGTTCGCCATTCCAGCCACTTTACTAGCAAGCTCCCTACTTGGAGCATCAGCACCTTTAACCTCCTGTTCCATACAGGTTGTAATTTGTCCTGAGGATAAACGAGAAGACATGGAACCAACGAGAGACTAGCTCTTGGTGTTGGGACAGGCACAGGTCACTCTATTTTCCCATCAGAAAGAAGAATTAACCACAGGCTCAGCCTGCCCCCCGGAACCAGAACAGGGCCTGAAGCCATTCTGCGATTTTGCGGCCAGCTCCCATAAAAACGAGTTGTAAAATGGAGGTTCAGGGCACTGCAATTCACAAACCTGCAGAGTTATAAATGATAACTCTCGTCCACAAATATATTGAGGGAAGGCAAAGAAGAGGATTTGAAATCAAGGCAGAATTGCAGGAAACAGATTTCAGGAGGTAGATACGAATCGCCTTTAAAGCACATGAAAAGCGGCAAAACGTTGACAATGATGCCCTTGGCCAAAAAGGGCGTATGCGTTTTTTCCTGAATATATTCAGGAAAAAACGCATACGCCCTTTTTGGCCAACCAAGCAAGCTGGAAAGACAAATCAGCGCTACAAAGAAGTCTCGCTTCCCATCGGTCAAAAGGGCCATGCTGAAAAAAGTGTCAAAACCAGAAATGCAGGACAGGCCATGGAGAAATGGGAGCCTTGCTACACTGATGGGCGGGATGTAAATTGCCAAGAGCCACTCTGGAGAAGTGTCCGGTGAGTCCTGAAACATCTGAAAAACACAGCTTAGAGAGCATAGGGCACTTCCACTCATGGGGGTATAAATTGGGAAAATTAAAAATCAGCAAGACACAAGCACCCCAAAGTTTAGGGCTGCTCTGTTGACCAGGACCTCCACTTCATTCCACCTTAAATATCCCAGGAAAGAGAAAAATAGATAAAGAAGTTGTGGTCCTTATGTACAATGGAATATCACTCAGCCAGGAAATCAATGTCGTAAGGTTAGTAGCAGCATGATGAGTGGATTTAGGTACGACGATTCTAAGTGAAATAAGTCACACAGAAAAGGACACTTCTCATAAGGTATCACTGATAGAGGGAATGTAAAAACCGTTACACTTGAACTGAATTACAAAACAGAACAGAGTCACACATGCAGAAAACACACTATGGCTGCCTAACGGGAAAGGTGAGGTGGGGTGATACATAAAACAAGGGTATCAAATTAGCTCAGATACCGTTCCATAAACCCAATATGTAATAGACAAGACCTACTCCTTGCTCAGAGAACTGGACTCAACACGCCCTATTCACCGCACAAGAATATATCTGACTAATAATAATCGTAAAACCTATGTATTGATATGTCTCTGTTAGTGTGTCAAGTGGGTGTAAAGCGGGCATAAACACAGCAGTGAAAAGCAGCTAAACCCCATTATAAAAATAAATTACTTTGAAACACCCATGAAACAAAGACAGTGATAGAGAGAGAAATTCTTACACAATGCGTTCAGGGGCTGTGATGCAACCTGGATTGACCATATCTAGACGCACAGCTGGATGAGACATAAGGGTGGACACTCTTGGGGCTGAGAGGTTTGGTGAGGTTGGGTGAGCAAACGCAGACCCTTTAAAGTAATACTGCGTGGTACCCATCGCATGGGTCCCAAATCTCCAGGTTCAAGGCCATCTTCCTACATCAAAAACATGCATGAGAAACCCAGAAGATGGTACACCGTGTGATGGGGAAAGGTTTCTAAAACGCACCTCATTTCTCATCTCCTTGTGCCCAGGTTCGCCATTCCAGCCTCTTTACTAGCAAGCTCCCTACTTGGAGCATCAGCACCTTTAACCTCCTGTTCCGTACAGGTTGCAATTTGTCCTGAGGATAAACGGGAAGACGTGGAACCAACGAGAGACTAGCTCTTGGTGTTGGGACAGGCACAGGTCACTCTATTTTCCCATCAGAAAGAAGAATTAACCACAGGCTCAGCCTGACCCCCGGAACCAGAACAGGGCCTGAAGCCATTCTGCGATTTTGCGGCCAGCTCCCATAAAAACGAGTTGTAAAATGGAGGTTCAGGGCACTGCAATTCACAAACCTGCAGAGTTATAAATGATAACTCTCGTCCACAAATATATTGAGGGAAGGCAAAGAAGAGGATTTGAAATCAAGGCAGAATTGCAGGAAACAGATTTCAGGAGGTAGATACGAATCGCCTTTAAAGCACATGAAAAGCGGCAAAACGTTGACAATGATGCCCTTGGCCAAAAAGGGCGTATGCGTTTTTTCCTGAATATATTCAGGAAAAAACGCATACGCCCTTTTTGGCCAACCAAGCAACCTGGAAAGGCAAATCAGCGCTACAAAGAAGTCTCGCTTCCCATCGGTCAAAAGGGCCATGCTGAAAAAAGTGTCAAAACCAGAAATGCAGGACAGGCCATGGAGAAATGGGAGCCTTGCTACACTGATGGGCGGGATGTAAATTGCCAAGAGCCACACTGGAGAAGTGTCCGGTGAGTTCTGAAACATCTGAAAAACACAGCTTAGAGAGCATAGGGCACTTCCACTCATGGGGGTATAAATTGGGAAAATTAAAAATCAGCAAGACACAAGCACCCCAAAGTTTAGGGCTGCTCTGTTGACCAGGACCTCCACTTCATTCCACCTTAAATATCCCAGGAAAGAGAAAAATGGATAAAGAAGTTGTGGTCCTTATGTACAATGGAATATCACTCAGCCAGGAAATCAATGTCGTAAGGTTAGTAGCAGCATGATGAGTGGATTTAGGTACGACGATTCTAAGTGAAATAAGTCACACAGAAAAGGACACTTCTCATAAGGTATCACTGATAGAGGGAATGTAAAAACCGTTACACTTGAACTGAATTACAAAACAGAACAGAGTCTCACATGCAGAAAACACACTATGGCTGCTTAACGGGAAAGGTGAGGTGGGGTGATACATAAAACAAGGGTATCAAATTAGCTCAGATACCGTTCCATAAACCCAATATGTAGTAGACAAGACCTACTCCTTGCTCAGAGAACTGGACTCAACACGCCCTATTCACCCACAAGAATATATCTGACTAATAATAATCGTAAAACCTATGTATTGATATCTCTCTGTTAGTGTGTCAAGTGGGTGTAAAGCGGCATAAACACAGCAGTGAAAAGCAGCTAAACCCCATTATAAAAATAAATTACTTTGAAACACCCATGAAACAAAGACAGTGAAAGAGAGAGAAATTCTTACACAATGCGTTCAGGGGCTGTGATGCAACCTGGATTGACCATATCTAGACGCACAGCTGGATGAGACATAAGGGTGGACACTCTTGGGGCTGAGAGGTTTGGTGAGGTTGGGTGAGCAAACGCAGACCCTTTAAAGTAATACTGCGTGGTACCCATCGCATGGGTCCCAAATCTCCAGGTTCAAGGGCATCTTCCTACATCAAAAACATGCATGAGAAACCCAGAAGGTGGTACACCGTGTGATGGGGAAAGGTTTCTAAAACGCACCTCATTTCTCATCTCCTTGTGCCCGGGTTCGCCATTCCAGCCACTTTACTAGCAAGCTCCCTACTTGGAGCATCAGCACCTTTAACCTCCTGTTCCATACAGGTTGTAATTTGTCCTGAGGATAAACGAGAAGACATGGAACCAACGAGAGACTAGCTCTTGGTGTTGGGACAGGCACAGGTCACTCTATTTTCCCATCAGAAAGAAGAATTAACCACAGGCTCAGCCTGACCCCCGGAACCAGAACAGGGCCTGAAGCCATTCTGCGATTTTGCGGCCAGCTCCCATAAAAACGAGTTGTAAAATGGAGGTTCAGGGCACTGCAATTCACAAACCTGCAGAGTTATAAATGATAACTCTCGTCCACAAATATATTGAGGGAAGGCAAAGAAGAGGATTTGAAATCAAGGCAGAATTGCAGGAAACAGATTTCAGGAGGTAGATACGAATCGCCTTTAAAGCACATGAAAAGCGGCAAAACGTTGACAATGATGCCCTTGGCCAAAAAGGGCGTATGCGTTTTTTCCTGAATATATTCAGGAAAAAACGCATACGCCCTTTTTGGCCAACCAAGCAACCTGGAAAGACAAATCAGCGCTACAAAGAAGTCTCGCTTCCCATCGGTCAAAAGGGCCATGCTGAAAAAAGTGTCAAAACCAGAAATGCAGGACAGGCCATGGAGAAATGGGAGCCTTGCTACACTGATGGGCGGGATGTAAATTGCCAAGAGCCACTCTGGAGAAGTGTCCGGTGAGTCCTGAAACATCTGAAAAACACAGCTTAGAGAGCATAGGGCACTTCCACTCATGGGGGTATAAATTGGGAAAATTAAAAATCAGCAAGACACAAGCACCCCAAAGTTTAGGGCTGCTCTGTTGACCAGGACCTCCACTTCATTCCACCTTAAATATCCCAGGAAAGAGAAAAATAGATAAAGAAGTTGTGGTCCTTATGTACAATGGAATATCACTCAGCCAGGAAATCAATGTCGTAAGGTTAGTAGCAGCATGATGAGTGGATTTAGGTACGACGATTCTAAGTGAAATAAGTCACACAGAAAAGGACACTTCTCATAAGGTATCACTGATAGAGGGAATGTAAAAACCGTTACACTTAAACTGAATTACAAAACAGAACAGAGTCACACATGCAGAAAACCACTATGGCTGCTTAACGGGAAAGGTGAGGTGGGGTGATACATAAAACAAGGGTATCAAATTAGCTCAGATACCGTTCCATAAACCCAATATGTAATAGACAAGACCTACTCCTTGCTCAGAGAAACGGACTCAACACGCCCTATTCACCGCACAAGAATATATCTGACTAATAATAATCGTAAAACCTATGTATTGATATCTCTCTGTTAGTGTGTCAAGTGGGTGTAAAGCGGCATAAACACAGCAGTGAAAAGCAGCTAAACCCCATTATAAAAATAAATTACTTTGAAACACCCATGAAACAAAGACAGTGAAAGAGAGAGAAATTCTTACACAATGCGTTCAGGGGCTGTGATGCAACCTGGATTGACCATATCTAGACGCACAGCTGGATGAGACATAAGGGTGGACACTCTTGGGGCTGAGAGGTTTGGTGAGGTTGGGTGAGCAAACGCAGACCCTTTAAAGTAATACTGCGTGGTACCCATCGCATGGGTCCCAAATCTCCAGGTTCAAGGGCATCTTCCTACATCAAAAACATGCATGAGAAACCCAGAAGGTGGTACACCGTGTGATGGGGAAAGGTTTCTAAAACGCACCTCATTTCTCATCTCCTTGTGCCCGGGTTCGCCATTCCAGCCACTTTACTAGCAAGCTCCCTACTTGGAGCATCAGCACCTTTAACCTCCTGTTCCATACAGGTTGTAATTTGTCCTGAGGATAAACGAGAAGACATGGAACCAACGAGAGACTAGCTCTTGGTGTTGGGACAGGCACAGGTCACTCTATTTTCCCATCAGAAAGAAGAATTAACCACAGGCTCAGCCTGACCCCCGGAACCAGAACAGGGCCTGAAGCCATTCTGCGATTTTGCGGCCAGCTCCCATAAAAACGAGTTGTAAAATGGAGGTTCAGGGCACTGCAATTCACAAACCTGCAGAGTTATAAATGATAACTCTCGTCCACAAATATATTGAGGGAAGGCAAAGAAGAGGATTTGAAATCAAGGCAGAATTGCAGGAAACAGATTTCAGGAGGTAGATACGAATCGCCTTTAAAGCACATGAAAAGCGGCAAAACGTTGACAATGATGCCCTTGGCCAAAAAGGGCGTATGCGTTTTTTCCTGAATATATTCAGGAAAAAACGCATACGCCCTTTTTGGCCAACCAAGCAACCTGGAAAGGCAAATCAGCGCTACAAAGAAGTCTCGCTTCCCATCGGTCAAAAGGGCCATGCTGAAAAAAGTGTCAAAACCAGAAATGCAGGACAGGCCATGGAGAAATGGGAGCCTTGCTACACTGATGGGCGGGATGTAAATTGCCAAGAGCCACTCTGGAGAAGTGTCCGGTGAGTCCTGAAACATCTGAAAAACACAGCTTAGAGAGCATAGGGCACTTCCACTCATGGGGGTATAAATTGGGAAAATTAAAAATCAGCAAGACACAAGCACCCCAAAGTTGAGGGCTGCTCTGTTGACCAGGACCTCCACTTCATTCCACCTTAAATATCCCAGGAAAGAGAAAAATAGATAAAGAAGTTGTGGTCCTTATGTACAATGGAATATCACTCAGCCAGGAAATCAATGTCGTAAGGTTAGTAGCAGCATGATGAGTGGATTTAGGTACGACGATTCTAAGTGAAATAAGTCACACAGAAAAGGACACTTCTCATAAGGTATCACTGATAGAGGGAATGTAAAAACCGTTACACTTAAACTGAATTACAAAACAGAACAGAGTCACACATGCAGAAAACCACTATGGCTGCTTAACGGGAAAGGTGAGGTGGGGTGATACATAAAACAAGGGTATCAAATTAGCTCAGATACCGTTCCATAAACCCAATATGTAATAGACAAGACCTACTCCTTGCTCAGAGAAACGGACTCAACACGCCCTATTCACCGCACAAGAATATATTTGACTAATAATAATCGTAAAACCTATGTATTGATATCTCTCTGTTAGTGTGTCAAGTGGGTGTAAAGCGGCATAAACACAGCAGTGAAAAGCAGCTAAACCCCATTATAAAAATAAATTACTTTGAAACACCCATGAAACAAAGACAGTGAAAGAGAGAGAAATTCTTACACAATGCGTTCAGGGGCTGTGATGCAACCTGGATTAACCATATCTAGACGCACAGCTGGATGAGACATAAGGGTGGACACTCTTGGGGCTGAGAGGTTTGGTGAGGTTGGGTGAGCAAACGCAGACCCTTTAAAGTAATACTGCGTGGTACCCATCGCATGGGTCCCAAATCTCCAGGTTCAAGGGCATCTTCCTTCATCAAAAACATGCATGAGAAACCCAGATGATGGTACACTGTGTGATGGGGAAAGGTTTCTAAAACGCACCTCATTTCTCATCTCCTTGTGCCCGGGTTCGCTATTCCAGCCGCTTTACTAGCAAGCTCCCTACTTGGAGCATCAGCACCTTTAACCTCCTGTTCCGTACAGGTTGCACTTTGTCCTGAGGATAAACGGGAAGACGTGGAACCAACGAGAGACTAGCTCTTGGTGTTGGGACAGGCACAGGTCACTCTATTTTCCCATCAGAAAGAAGAATTAACCACAGGCTCAGCCTGCCCCCCGGAACCAGAACAGGGCCTGAAGCCATTCTGCGATTTTGCGGCCAGCTCCCATAAAAACGAGTTGTAAAATGGAGGTTCAGGGCACTGCAATTCACAAACCTGCAGAGTTTTAAATGATAACTCTCGTCCACAAATATATTGAGGGAAGGCAAAGAAGAGGATTTGAAATCAAGGCAGAATTGCAGGAAACAGATTTCAGGAGGTAGATACGAATCGCCTTTAAAGCACATGAAAAGCGGCAAAACGTTGACAATGATGCCCTTGGCCAAAAAGGGCGTATGCGTATTTTCCTGAATATATTCAGGAAAAAACGCATACGCCCTTTTTGGCCAACCAAGCAACCTGGAAAGGCAAATCAGCGCTACAAAGAAGTCTCGCTTCCCATCGGTCAAAAGGGCCATGCTGAAAAAAGTGTCAAAACCAGAAATGCAGGACAGGCCATGGAGAAATGGGAGCCTTGCTACACTGATGGGCGGGATGTAAATTGCCAAGAGCCACTCTGGAGAAGTGTCCGGTGAGTCCTGAAACATCTGAAAAACACAGCTTAGAGAGCATAGGGCACTTCCACTCACGGGGTATAAATTGGGAAAATTAAAAATCAGCAAGACACAAGCACCCCAAAGTTTAGGGCTGCTCTGTTGACCAGGACCTCCACTTCATTCCATCTTAAATATCCCAGGAAAGAGAAAAATGGATAAAGAAGTTGTGGTCCTTATATACAATGGAATATCACTCAGCCAGGAAATCAATGTCGTAAGGTTAGTAGCAGCATGATGAGTGGACTTAGGTACGACGATTCTAAGTGAAATAAGTCACACAGAAAAGGACACTTCTCATAAGGTATCACTGATAGAGGGAATGTAAAAACCGTTACACTTGAACTGAATTACAAAACAGAACAGAGTCACACATGCAGAAAACACACTATGGCTGCCTAACGGGAAAGGTGAGGTGGGGTGATACATAAAACAAGGGTATCAAATTAGCTCAGATACCGTTCCATAAACCCAATATGTAATAGACAAGACCTACTCCTTGCTCAGAGAACTGGACTCAACACGCCCTATTCACCGCACAAGAATATATCTGACTAATAATAATCGTAAAACCTATGTATTGATATGTCTCTGTTAGTGTGTCAAGTGGGTGTAAAGCGGCATAAACACAGCAGTGAAAAGCAGCTAAACCCCATTATAAAAATAAATTACTTTGAAACACCCATGAAACAAAGACAGTGATAGAGAGAGAAATTCTTACACAATGCGTTCAGGGGCTGTGATGCAACCTGGATTGACCATATCTAGACCCACAGCTGGATGAGACATAAGGGTGGACACTCTTGGGGCTGAGAGGTTTGGTGAGGTTGGGTGAGCAAACGCAGACCCTTTAAAGTAATACTGCGTGGTACCCATCGCATGGGTCCCAAATCTCCAGGTTCAAGGCCATCTTCCTACATCAAAAACATGCATGAGAAACCCAGAAGATGGTACACCGTGTGATGGGGAAAGGTTTCTAAAACGCACCTCATTTCTCATCTCCTTGTGCCCGGGTTCGCCATTCCAGCCGCTTTACTAGCAAGCTCCCTACTTGGAGCATCAGCACCTTTAAACTCCTGTTCCGTACAGGTTGCACTTTGTCCTGAGGATAAACGGGAAGACGTGGAACCAACGAGAGACTAGCACTTGGTTTTGGGACAGGCACAGGTCACTCTATTTTCCCATCAGAAAGAAGAATTAACCACAGGCTCAGCCTGCCCCCCGGAACCAGAACAGGGCCTGAAGCCATTCTGCGCTTTTGCGGCCAGCTCCCATAAAAACGAGTTGTAAAATGGAGGTTCAGGGCACTGCAATTCACAAACCTGCAGAGTTATAAATGATAACTCTCGTCCACAAATATATTGAGGGAAGGCAAAGAAGAAGATTTGAAATCAAGGCAGAATTGCAGGAAACAGATTTCAGGAGGTAGATACGAATCGCCTTTAAAGCACATGAAAAGCGGCAAAACGTTGACAATGATGCCCTTGGCCAAAAAGGGCGTATGCGTTTTTTCCTGAATATATTCAGGAAAAAACGCATACGCCCTTTTTGGCCAACCAAGCAACCTGGAAAGGCAAATCAGCGCTACAAAGAAGTCTCGCTTCCCATCGGTCAAAAGGGCCATGCTGAAAAAAGTGTCAAAACCAGAAATGCAGGACAGGCCATGGAGAAATGGGAGCCTTGCTACACTGATGGGCGGGATGTAAATTGCCAAGAGCCACTCTGGAGAAGTGTCCGGTGAGTCCTGAAACATCTGAAAAACACAGCTTAGAGAGCATAGGGCACTTCCACTCATGGGGGTATAAATTGGGAAAATTAAAAATCAGCAAGACACAAGCACCCCAAAGTTTAGGGCTGCTCTGTTGACCAGGACCTCCACTTCATTCCACCTTCAATATCCCAGGAAAGAGAAAAATGGATAAAGAAGTTGTGGTCCTTATGTACAATGGAATATCACTCAGCCATGAAATCAATGTCGTAAGGTTAGTAGCAGCATGATGAGTGGATTTAGGTACGACGATTCTAAGTGAAATAAGTCACACAGAAAAGGACACTTCTCATAAGGTATCACTGATAGAGGGAATGTAAAAACCGTTACACTTGAACTGAATTACAAAACAGAACAGAGTCACACATGCAGAAAACACACTATGGCTGCTTAACGGGAAAGGTGAGGTGGGGTGATACATAAAACAAGGGTATCAAATTAGCTCAGATACCATTCCATAAACCCAATATGTAATAGACAAGACCTACTCCTTGCTCAGAGAACTGGACTCAACACGCCCTATTCACCGCACAAGAATATATCTGACTAATAATAATCGTAAAACCTATGTATTGATATCTCTCTGTTAGTGTGTCAAGTGGGTGTAAAGCGGCATAAACACAGCAGTGAAAAGCAGCTAAACCCCATTATAAAAATAAATTACTTTGAAACACCCATGAAACAAAGACAGTGAAAGAGAGAGAAATTCTTACACAATGAGTTCAGGGGCTGTGATGCAACCTGGATTGACCATATTTAGATGCACAGCTGGATGAGACATAAGGGTGGACACTCTTGGGGCTGAGAGGTTTGGTGAGGTTGGGTGAGCAAACGCAGACCCTTTAAAGTAATACTGCGTGGTACCCATCGCATGGGTCCCAAATCTCCAGGTTCAAGGGCATCTTCCTACATCAAAAACATGCATGAGAAACCCAGAAGATGGTACACCGTGTGATGGGGAAAGGTTTCTAAAACGCACCTCATTTCTCATCTCCTTGTGCCCGGGTTCGCCATTCCAGGCACTTTACTAGTAAGCTCCCTACTTGGAGCATCAGCACCTTTAACCTCCTGTTCCGTACAGGTTGCAATTTGTCCTGAGGATAAACGGGAAGACGTGGAACCAACGAGAGACTAGCTCTTGGTGTTGGGACAGGCACAGGTCACTCTATTTTCCCATCAGAAAGAAGAATTAACCACAGGCTCAGCCTGCCCCCCGGAACCAGAACAGGGCCTGAAGCCATTCTGCGATTTTGCGGCCAGCTCCCATAAAAACGAGTTGTAAAATGGAGGTTCAGGGCACTGCAATTCACAAACCTGCAGAGTTATAAATGATAACTCTCGTCCACAAATATATTGAGGGAAGGCAAAGAAGAGGATTTGAAATCAAGGCAGAATTGCAGGAAACAGATTTCAGGAGGTAGATACGAATCGCCTTTAAAGCACATGAAAAGCGGCAAAACGTTGACAATGATGCCCTTGGCCAAAAAGGGCGTATGCGTTTTTTCCTGAATATATTCAGGAAAAAACGCATACGCCCTTTTTGGCCAACCAAGCAACCTGGAAAGGCAAATCAGCGCTACAAAGAAGTCTCGCTTCCCATCGGTCAAAAGGGCCATGCTGAAAAAAGTGTCAAAACCAGAAATGCAGGACAGGCCATGGAGAAATGGGAGCCTTGCTACACTGATGGGCGGGATGTAAATTGCCAAGAGCCACACTGGAGAAGTGTCCGGTGAGTCCTGAAACATCTGAAAAACACAGCTTAGAGAGCATAGGGCACTTCCACTCATGGGGGTATAAATTGGGAAAATTAAAAATCAGCAAGACACAAGCACCCCAAAGTTTAGGGCTGCTCTGTTGACCAGGACCTCCACTTCATTCCACCTTAAATATCCCAGGAAAGAGAAAAATGGATAAAGAAGTTGTGGTCCTTATGTACAATGGAATATCACTCAGCCAGGAAATCAATGTCGTAAGGTTAGTAGCAGCATGATGAGTGGATTTAGGTACGACGATTCTAAGTGAAATAAGTCACACAGAAAAGGACACTTCTCATAAGGTATCACTGATAGAGGGAATGTAAAAACCGTTACACTTGAACTGAATTACAAAACAGAACAGAGTCTCACATGCAGAAAACACACTATGGCTGCTTAACGGGAAAGGTGAGGTGGGGTGATACATAAAACAAGGGTATCAAATTAGCTCAGATACCGTTCCATAAACCCAATATGTAGTAGACAAGACCTACTCCTTGCTCAGAGAACTGGACTCAACACGCCCTATTCACCCACAAGAATATATCTGACTAATAATAATCGTAAAACCTATGTATTGATATCTCTCTGTTAGTGTGTCAAGTGGGTGTAAAGCGGCATAAACACAGCAGTGAAAAGCAGCTAA
Organism: Balaenoptera borealis; assembly: GCF_965194805.1. NCBI lineage: Eukaryota > Metazoa > Chordata > Mammalia > Artiodactyla > Balaenopteridae > Balaenoptera > Balaenoptera borealis. Next base: position 129,455 of record NW_028123493.1, on the reverse strand, counting down.
ACCCCATTATAAAAATAAATTACTTTGAAACACCCATGAAACAAAGACAGTGAAAGAGAGAGAAATTCTTACACAATGCGTTCAGGGGCTGTGATGCAACCTGGATTGACCATATCTAGACGCACAGCTGGATGAGACATAAGGGTGGACACTCTTGGGGCTGAGAGGTTTGGTGAGGTTGGGTGAGCAAACGCAGACCCTTTAAAGTAATACTGCGTGGTACCCATCGCATGGGTCCCAAATCTCCAGGTTCAAGGGCATCTTCCTACATCAAAAACATGCATGAGAAACCCAGAAGGTGGTACACCGTGTGATGGGGAAAGGTTTCTAAAACGCACCTCATTTCTCATCTCCTTGTGCCCGGGTTCGCCATTCCAGCCACTTTACTAGCAAGCTCCCTACTTGGAGCATCAGCACCTTTAACCTCCTGTTCCATACAGGTTGTAATTTGTCCTGAGGATAAACGAGAAGACATGGAACCAACGAGAGACTAGCTCTTGGTGTTGGGACAGGCACAGGTCACTCTATTTTCCCATCAGAAAGAAGAATTAACCACAGGCTCAGCCTGACCCCCGGAACCAGAACAGGGCCTGAAGCCATTCTGCGATTTTGCGGCCAGCTCCCATAAAAACGAGTTGTAAAATGGAGGTTCAGGGCACTGCAATTCACAAACCTGCAGAGTTATAAATGATAACTCTCGTCCACAAATATATTGAGGGAAGGCAAAGAAGAGGATTTGAAATCAAGGCAGAATTGCAGGAAACAGATTTCAGGAGGTAGATACGAATCGCCTTTAAAGCACATGAAAAGCGGCAAAACGTTGACAATGATGCCCTTGGCCAAAAAGGGCGTATGCGTTTTTTCCTGAATATATTCAGGAAAAAACGCATACGCCCTTTTTGGCCAACCAAGCAACCTGGAAAGACAAATCAGCGCTACAAAGAAGTCTCGCTTCCCATCGGTCAAAAGGGCCATGCTGAAAAAAGTGTCAAAACCAGAAATGCAGGACAGGCCATGGAGAAATGGGAGCCTTGCTACACTGATGGGCGGGATGTAAATTGCCAAGAGCCACTCTGGAGAAGTGTCCGGTGAGTCCTGAAACATCTGAAAAACACAGCTTAGAGAGCATAGGGCACTTCCACTCATGGGGGTATAAATTGGGAAAATTAAAAATCAGCAAGACACAAGCACCCCAAAGTTGAGGGCTGCTCTGTTGACCAGGACCTCCACTTCATTCCACCTTAAATATCCCAGGAAAGAGAAAAATAGATAAAGAAGTTGTGGTCCTTATGTACAATGGAATATCACTCAGCCAGGAAATCAATGTCGTAAGGTTAGTAGCAGCATGATGAGTGGATTTAGGTACGACGATTCTAAGTGAAATAAGTCACACAGAAAAGGACACTTCTCATAAGGTATCACTGATAGAGGGAATGTAAAAACCGTTACACTTAAACTGAATTACAAAACAGAACAGAGTCACACATGCAGAAAACCACTATGGCTGCTTAACGGGAAAGGTGAGGTGGGGTGATACATAAAACAAGGGTATCAAATTAGCTCAGATACCGTTCCATAAACCCAATATGTAATAGACAAGACCTACTCCTTGCTCAGAGAAACGGACTCAACACGCCCTATTCACCGCACAAGAATATATCTGACTAATAATAATCGTAAAACCTATGTATTGATATCTCTCTGTTAGTGTGTCAAGTGGGTGTAAAGCGGCATAAACACAGCAGTGAAAAGCAGCTAAACCCCATTATAAAAATAAATTACTTTGAAACACCCATGAAACAAAGACAGTGAAAGAGAGAGAAATTCTTACACAATGCGTTCAGGGGCTGTGATGCAACCTGGATTAACCATATCTAGACGCACAGCTGGATGAGACATAAGGGTGGACACTCTTGGGGCTGAGAGGTTTGGTGAGGTTGGGTGAGCAAACGCAGACCCTTTAAAGTAATACTGCGTGGTACCCATCGCATGGGTCCCAAATCTCCAGGTTCAAGGGCATCTTCCTACATCAAAAACATGCATGAGAAACCCAGAAGGTGGTACACCGTGTGATGGGGAAAGGTTTCTAAAACGCACCTCATTTCTCATCTCCTTGTGCCCGGGTTCGCCATTCCAGCCACTTTACTAGCAAGCTCCCTACTTGGAGCATCAGCACCTTTAACCTCCTGTTCCATACAGGTTGTAATTTGTCCTGAGGATAAACGAGAAGACATGGAACCAACGAGAGACTAGCTCTTGGTGTTGGGACAGGCACAGGTCACTCTATTTTCCCATCAGAAAGAAGAATTAACCACAGGCTCAGCCTGACCCCCGGAACCAGAACAGGGCCTGAAGCCATTCTGCGATTTTGCGGCCAGCTCCCATAAAAACGAGTTGTAAAATGGAGGTTCAGGGCACTGCAATTCACAAACCTGCAGAGTTATAAATGATAACTCTCGTCCACAAATATATTGAGGGAAGGCAAAGAAGAGGATTTGAAATCAAGGCAGAATTGCAGGAAACAGATTTCAGGAGGTAGATACGAATCGCCTTTAAAGCACATGAAAAGCGGCAAAACGTTGACAATGATGCCCTTGGCCAAAAAGGGCGTATGCGTTTTTTCCTGAATATATTCAGGAAAAAACGCATACGCCCTTTTTGGCCAACCAAGCAACCTGGAAAGGCAAATCAGCGCTACAAAGAAGTCTCGCTTCCCATCGGTCAAAAGGGCCATGCTGAAAAAAGTGTCAAAACCAGAAATGCAGAACAGGCCATGGAGAAATGGGAGCCTTGCTACACTGATGGGCGGGATGTAAATTGCCAAGAGCCACTCTGGAGAAGTGTCCGGTGAGTCCTGAAACATCTGAAAAACACAGCTTAGAGAGCATAGGGCACTTCCACTCATGGGGGTATAAATTGGGAAAATTAAAAATCAGCAAGACACAAGCACCCCAAAGTTTAGGGCTGCTCTGTTGACCAGGACCTCCACTTCATTCCACCTTAAATATCCCAGGAAAGAGAAAAATAGATAAAGAAGTTGTGGTCCTTATGTACAATGGAATATCACTCAGCCAGGAAATCAATGTCGTAAGGTTAGTAGCAGCATGATGAGTGGATTTAGGTACGACGATTCTAAGTGAAATAAGTCACACAGAAAAGGACACTTCTCATAAGGTATCACTGATAGAGGGAATGTAAAAACCGTTACACTTAAACTGAATTACAAAACAGAACAGAGTCACACATGCAGAAAACCACTATGGCTGCTTAACGGGAAAGGTGAGGTGGGGTGATACATAAAACAAGGGTATCAAATTAGCTCAGATACCGTTCCATAAACCCAATATGTAATAGACAAGACCTACTCCTTGCTCAGAGAAACGGACTCAACACGCCCTATTCACCGCACAAGAATATATCTGACTAATAATAATCGTAAAACCTATGTATTGATATCTCTCTGTTAGTGTGTCAAGTGGGTGTAAAGCGGCATAAACACAGCAGTGAAAAGCAGCTAAACCCCATTATAAAAATAAATTACTTTGAAACACCCATGAAACAAAGACAGTGAAAGAGAGAGAAATTCTTACACAATGCGTTCAGGGGCTGTGATGCAACCTGGATTAACCATATCTAGACGCACAGCTGGATGAGACATAAGGGTGGACACTCTTGGGGCTGAGAGGTTTGGTGAGGTTGGGTGAGCAAACGCAGACCCTTTAAAGTAATACTGCGTGGTACCCATCGCATGGGTCCCAAATCTCCAGGTTCAAGGGCATCTTCCTACATCAAAAACATGCATGAGAAACCCAGAAGGTGGTACACCGTGTGATGGGGAAAGGTTTCTAAAACGCACCTCATTTCTCATCTCCTTGTGCCCGGGTTCGCCATTCCAGCCACTTTACTAGCAAGCTCCCTACTTGGAGCATCAGCACCTTTAACCTCCTGTTCCATACAGGTTGTAATTTGTCCTGAGGATAAACGAGAAGACATGGAACCAACGAGAGACTAGCTCTTGGTGTTGGGACAGGCACAGGTCACTCTATTTTCCCATCAGAAAGAAGAATTAACCACAGGCTCAGCCTGACCCCCGGAACCAGAACAGGGCCTGAAGCCATTCTGCGATTTTGCGGCCAGCTCCCATAAAAACGAGTTGTAAAATGGAGGTTCAGGGCACTGCAATTCACAAACCTGCAGAGTTATAAATGATAACTCTCGTCCACAAATATATTGAGGGAAGGCAAAGAAGAGGATTTGAAATCAAGGCAGAATTGCAGGAAACAGATTTCAGGAGGTAGATACGAATCGCCTTTAAAGCACATGAAAAGCGGCAAAACGTTGACAATGATGCCCTTGGCCAAAAAGGGCGTATGCGTTTTTTCCTGAATATATTCAGGAAAAAACGCATACGCCCTTTTTGGCCAACCAAGCAACCTGGAAAGGCAAATCAGCGCTACAAAGAAGTCTCGCTTCCCATCGGTCAAAAGGGCCATGCTGAAAAAAGTGTCAAAACCAGAAATGCAGAACAGGCCATGGAGAAATGGGAGCCTTGCTACACTGATGGGCGGGATGTAAATTGCCAAGAGCCACTCTGGAGAAGTGTCCGGTGAGTCCTGAAACATCTGAAAAACACAGCTTAGAGAGCATAGGGCACTTCCACTCATGGGGGTATAAATTGGGAAAATTAAAAATCAGCAAGACACAAGCACCCCAAAGTTTAGGGCTGCTCTGTTGACCAGGACCTCCACTTCATTCCACCTTAAATATCCCAGGAAAGAGAAAAATAGATAAAGAAGTTGTGGTCCTTATGTACAATGGAATATCACTCAGCCAGGAAATCAATGTCGTAAGGTTAGTAGCAGCATGATGAGTGGATTTAGGTACGACGATTCTAAGTGAAATAAGTCACACAGAAAAGGACACTTCTCATAAGGTATCACTGATAGAGGGAATGTAAAAACCGTTACACTTAAACTGAATTACAAAACAGAACAGAGTCACACATGCAGAAAACCACTATGGCTGCTTAACGGGAAAGGTGAGGTGGGGTGATACATAAAACAAGGGTATCAAATTAGCTCAGATACCGTTCCATAAACCCAATATGTAATAGACAAGACCTACTCCTTGCTCAGAGAAACGGACTCAACACGCCCTATTCACCGCACAAGAATATATCTGACTAATAATAATCGTAAAACCTATGTATTGATATCTCTCTGTTAGTGTGTCAAGTGGGTGTAAAGCGGCATAAACACAGCAGTGAAAAGCAGCTAAACCCCATTATAAAAATAAATTACTTTGAAACACCCATGAAACAAAGACAGTGAAAGAGAGAGAAATTCTTACACAATGCGTTCAGGGGCTGTGATGCAACCTGGATTAACCATATCTAGACGCACAGCTGGATGAGACATAAGGGTGGACACTCTTGGGGCTGAGAGGTTTGGTGAGGTTGGGTGAGCAAACGCAGACCCTTTAAAGTAATACTGCGTGGTACCCATCGCATGGGTCCCAAATCTCCAGGTTCAAGGGCATCTTCCTTCATCAAAAACATGCATGAGAAACCCAGATGATGGTACACTGTGTGATGGGGAAAGGTTTCTAAAACGCACCTCATTTCTCATCTCCTTGTGCCCGGGTTCGCTATTCCAGCCGCTTTACTAGCAAGCTCCCTATTGGAGCATCAGCACCTTTAACCTCCTGTTCCGTACAGGTTGCACATTGTCCTGAGGATAAACGGGAAGACGTGGAACCAACGAGAGACTAGCTCTTGGTGTTGGGACAGGCACAGGTCACTCTATTTTCCCATCAGAAAGAAGAATTAACCACAGGCTCAGCCTGCCCCCCGGAACCAGAACAGGGCCTGAAGCCATTCTGCGATTATGCGGCCAGCTCCCATAAAAACGAGTTGTAAAATGGAGGTTCAGGGCACTGCAATTCACAAACCTGCAGAGTTTTAAATGATAACTCTCGTCCACAAATATATTGAGGGAAGGCAAAGAAGAGGATTTGAAATCAAGGCAGAATTGCAGGAAACAGATTTCAGGAGGTAGATACGAATCGCCTTTAAAGCACATGAAAAGCGGCAAAACGTTGACAATGATGCCCTTGGCCAAAAAGGGCGTATGCGTTTTTTCCTGAATATATTCAGGAAAAAACGCATACGCCCTTTTTGGCCAACCAAGCAACCTGGAAAGGCAAATCAGCGCTACAAAGAAGTCTCGCTTCCCATCGGTCAAAAGGGCCATGCTGAAAAAAGTGTCAAAACCAGAAATGCAGGACAGGCCATGGAGAAATGGGAGCCTTGCTACACTGATGGGCGGGATGTAAATTGCCAAGAGCCACTCTGGAGAAGTGTCCGGTGAGTCCTGAAACATCTGAAAAACACAGCTTAGAGAGCATAGGGCACTTCCACTCATGGGGGTATAAATTGGGAAAATTAAAAATCAGCAAGACACAAGCACCCCAAAGTTTAGGGCTGCTCTGTTGACCAGGACCTCCACTTCATTCCACCTTAAATATCCCAGGAAAGAGAAAAATGGATAAAGAAGTTGTGGTCCTTATGTACAATGGAATATCACTCAGCCATGAAATCAATGTCGTAAGGTTAGTAGCAGCATGATGAGTGGATTTAGGTACGACGATTCTAAGTGAAATAAGTCACACAGAAAAGGACACTTCTCATAAGGTATCACTGATAGAGGGAATGTAAAAACCGTTACACTTGAACTGAATTACAAAACAGAACAGAGTCACACATGCAGAAAACACACTATGGCTGCCTAACGGGAAAGGTGAGGTGGGGTGATACATAAAACAAGGGTATCAAATTAGCTCAGATACCGTTCCATAAACCCAATATGTAATAGACAAGACCTACTCCTTGCTCAGAGAACTGGACTCAACACGCCCTATTCACCGCACAAGAATATATCTGACTAATAATAATCGTAAATCCTATGTATTGATATCTCTCTGTTAGTGTGTCAAGTGGGTGTAAAGCGGCATAAACACAGCAGTGAAAAGCAGCTAAACCCCATTATAAAAATAAATTACTTTGAAACACCCATGAAACAAAGACAGTGATAGAGAGAGAAATTCTTACACAATGCGTTCAGGGGCTGTGATGCAACCTGGATTAACCATATCTAGACGCACAGCTGGATGAGACATAAGGGTGGACACTCTTGGGGCTGAGAGGTTTGGTGAGGTTGGGTGAGCAAACGCAGACCCTTTAAAGTAATACTGCGTGGTACCCATCGCATGGGTCCCAAATCTCCAGGTTCAAGGGCATCTTCCTACATCAAAAACATGCATGAGAAACCCAGAAGATGGTACACCGTGTGATGGGGAAAGGTTTCTAAAACGCACCTCATTTCTCATCTCCTTGTGCCCGGGTTCACCATTCCAGCCGCTTTACTAGCAAGCTCCCTACTTGGAGCATCAGCACCTTTAACCTCCTGTTCCGTACAGGTTGCAATTTGTCCTGAGGATAAATGGGAAGACGTGGAACCAACGAGAGACTAGCTCTTGGTGTTGGGACAGGCACAGGTCACTCTATTTTCCCATCAGGAAGAAGAATTAACCACAGGCTCAGCCTGCCCCCCGGAACCAGAACAGGGCCTGAAGCCATTCTGCGATTTTGCGGCCAGCTCCCATAAAAACGAGTTGTAAAATGGAGGTTCAGGGCACTGCAATTCACAAACCTGCAGAGTTATAAATGATAACTCTCGTCCACAAATATATTGAGGGAAGGCAAAGAAGAGGATTTGAAATCAAGGCAGAATTGCAGGAAACAGATTTCAGGAGGTAGATTCGAATCGCCTTTAAAGCACATGAAAAGCGGCAAAACGTTGACAATGATGCCCTTGGCCAAAAAGGGCGTATGCGTTTTTTCCTGAATATATTCAGGAAAAAACGCATACGCCCTTTTTGGCCAACCAAGCAACCTGGAAAGGCAAATCAGCACTACAAAGAAGTCTCGCTTCCCATCGGTCAAAAGGGCCATGCTGAAAAAAGTGTCAAAACCAGAAATGCAGGACAGGCCATGGAGAAATGGGAGCCTTGCTACACTGATGGGCGGGATGTAAATTGCCAAGAGCCACTCTGGAGAAGTGTCCGGTGAGTCCTGAAACATCTGAAAAACACAGCTTAGAGAGCATAGAGCACTTCCACTCATGGGGGTATAAATTGGGAAAATTAAAAATCAGCAAGACACAAGCACCCCAAAGTTTAGGGCTGCTCTGTTGACCAGGACCTCCACTTCATTCCATCTTAAATATCCCAGGAAAGAGAAAAATGGATAAAGAAGTTGTGGTCCTTATATACAATGGAATATCACTCAGCCAGGAAATCAATGTCGTAAGGTTAGTAGCAGCATGATGAGTGGATTTAGGTACGATGATTCTAAGTGAAATAAGTCACACAGAAAAGGACACTTCTCATAAGGTATCACTGATAGAGGGAATGTAAAAACCGTTACACTTGAACTGAATTACAAAACAGAACAGAGTCACACATGCAGAAAACCACTATGGCTGCTTAACGGGAAAGGTGAGGTGGGGTGATACATAAAACAAGGGTATCAAATTAGCTCAGATACCGTTCCATAAACCCAATATGTAATAGACAAGACCTACTCCTTGCTCAGAGAAACGGACTCAACACGCCCTATTCACCGCACAAGAATATATCTAATAATAATCGTAAAACCTATGTATTGATATCTCTGTTAGTGTGTCAAGTGGGTTTAAAGCGGCATAAACACAGCAGTGAAAAGCAGCTAAACCCCATTATAAAAATAAATTACTTTGAAACACCCATGAAACAAAGACAGTGAAAGAGAGAGAAATTCTTACACAATGCGTTCAGGGGCTGTGATGCAACCTGGATTGACCATATCTAGACGCACAGCTGGATGAGACATAAGGGTGGACACTCTTGGGGCTGAGAGGTTTGGTGAGGTTGGGTGAGCAAACGCAGACCCTTTAAAGTAATACTGCGTGGTACCCATCGCATGGGTCCCAAATCTCCAGGTTCAAGGGCATCTTCCTACATCAAAAACATGCATGAGAAACCCAGATGATGGTACACCGTGTGATGGGGAAAGGTTTCTAAAACGCACCTCATTTCTCATCTCCTTGTGCCCGGGTTCGCCATTCCAGCTGCTTTACTAGCAAGCTCCCTACTTGGAGCATCAGCACCTTTAACCTCCTGTTCCGTACAGGTTGCAATTTGTCCTGAGGATAAACGGGAAGACGTGGAACCAACGAGAGACTAGCTCTTGGTGTTGGGACAGGCACAGGTCACTCTATTTTCCCATCAGAAAGAAGAATTAACCACAGGCTCAGCCTGCCCCCCGGAACCAGAACAGGGCCTGAAGCCATTCTGCGATTTTGCGGCCAGCTCCCATAAAAACGAGTTGTAAAATGGAGGTTCAGGGCACTGCAATTCACAAACCTGCAGAGTTTTAAATGATAACTCTCGTCCACAAATATATTGAGGGAAGGCAAAGAAGAGGATTTGAAATCAAGGCAGAATTGCAGGAAACAGATTTCAGGAGGTAGATACGAATCGCCTTTAAAGCACATGAAAAGCGGCAAAACGTTGACAATGATGCCCTTGGCCAAAAAGGGCGTATGCGTTTTTTCCTGAATATATTCAGGAAAAAACGCATACGCCCTTTTTGGCCAACCAAGCAACCTGGAAAGGCAAATCAGCGCTACAAAGAAGTCTCGCTTCCCATCGGTCAAAAGGGCCATGCTGAAAAAAGTGTCAAAACCAGAAATGCAGGACAGGCCATGGAGAAATGGGAGCCTTGCTACACTGATGGGCGGGATGTAAATTGCCAAGAGCCACTCTGGAGAAGTGTCCGGTGAGTCCTGAAACATCTGAAAAACACAGCTTAGAGAGCATAGGGCACTTCCACTCATGGGGGTATAAATTGGGAAAATTAAAAATCAGCAAGACACAAGCACCCCAAAGTTTAGGGCTGCTCTGTTGACCAGGACCTCCACTTCATTCCACCTTAAATATCCCAGGAAAGAGAAAAATGGATAAAGAAGTTGTGGTCCTTATGTACAATGGAATATCACTCAGCCATGAAATCAATGTCGTAAGGTTAGTAGCAGCATGATGAGTGGATTTAGGTACGACGATTCTAAGTGAAATAAGTCACACAGAAAAGGACACTTCTCATAAGGTATCACTGATAGAGGGAATGTAAAAACCGTTACACTTGAACTGAATTACAAAACAGAACAGAGTCTCACATGCAGAAAACACACTATGGCTGCTTAACGGGAAAGGTGAGGTGGGGTGATACATAAAACAAGGGTATCAAATTAGCTCAGATACCGTTCCATAAACCCAATATGTAGTAGACAAGACCTACTCCTTGCTCAGAGAACTGGACTCAACACGCCCTATTCACCCACAAGAATATATCTGACTAATAATAATCATAAAACCTATGTATTGATATCTCTCTGTTAGTGTGTCAAGTGGGTGTAAAGCGGCATAAACACAGCAGTGAAAAGCAGCTAAACCCCATTATAAAAATAAATTACTTTGAAACACCCATGAAACAAAGACAGTGAAAGAGAGAGAAATTCTTACACAATGCGTTCAGGGGCTGTGATGCAACCTGGATTGACCATATCTAGACGCACAGCTGGATGAGACATAAGGGTGGACACTCTTGGGGCTGAGAGGTTTGGTGAGGTTGGGTGAGCAAACGCAGACCCTTTAAAGTAATACTGCGTGGTACCCATCACATGGGTCCCAAATCTCCAGGTTCAAGGGCATCTTCCTACATCAAAAACATGCATGAGAAACCCAGAAGGTGGTACACCGTGTGATGGGGAAAGGTTTCTAAAACGCACCTCATTTCTCATCTCCTTGTGCCCGGGTTCGCCATTCCAGCCACTTTACTAGCAAGCTCCCTACTTGGAGCATCAGCACCTTTAACCTCCTGTTCCATACAGGTTGTAATTTGTCCTGAGGATAAACGAGAAGACATGGAACCAACGAGAGACTAGCTCTTGGTGTTGGGACAGGCACAGGTCACTCTATTTTCCCATCAGAAAGAAGAATTAACCACAGGCTCAGCCTGACCCCCGGAACCAGAACAGGGCCTGAAGCCATCCTGCGCTTTTGCGGCCAGCTCCCTAAAAAGCGAGTTGTAAAATGGAGGTTCAGGGCACTGCAATTCACAAACCTGCAGAGTTATAAATGATAACTCTCATCCACAAATATATTGAGGGAAGGCAAAGAAGAGGATTTGAAATCAAGGCAGAATTGCAGGAAACAGATTTCAGGAGGTAGATTCGAATCGCCTTTAAAGCACATGAAAAGCGGCAAAACGTTGACAATGATGCCCTTGGCCAAAAAGGGCGTATGCGTTTTTTCCTGAATATATTCAGGAAAAAACGCATACGCCCTTTTTGGCCAACCAAGCAACCTGGAAAGGCAAATCAGCGCTACAAAGAAGTCTCGCTTCCCATCGGTTAAAAGGGCCATGCTGAAAAAAGTGTCAAAAGCAGAAATGCAGGACAGGCCATGGAGAAATGGGAGCCTTGCTACACTGATGGGCGGGATGTAAATTGTCAACAGCCACTCTGGAGAAGTGTACGGTGAGTCCTGAAACGTCTAAAAAGCAAAGCTTAGAGAGCATAGGGCACTTCCACTCATGGGGGTATAAATTGGGAAAATGAAAAATCAGCAAGACACAAGCACCCCAAAGTTTAGGGCTGCTCTGTTGACAAGGACCTCCACTTCATTCCACCTTCAATATCCCAGGAAAGAGAAAAATGGATAAAGAAGTTGTGGTCCTTATGTACAATGGAATATCACTCAGCCATGAAATCAATGTCCTAAGGCTAGTAGGAGCATGATGAGTGGATTTAGGTATGACGATTCTAAGTGAAATAAGTCACACAGAAAAGGACACTTCTCATAAGGTATCACTGATAGAGGGAATGTAAAAACCGTTACACTTGAACTGAATTACAAAACAGAACAGAGTCACACATGCAGAAAACACACTATGGCTGCTTCACGGGAAAGGTGAGGTGGGGTGATACATAAAACAAGGGTTTCAAATTAGCTCAGATACCGTTCCATAAACCCAATATGTAGTAGACAAGACCTACTCCTTGCTCAGAGAACTGGACTCAACACGCCCTATTCACCGCACAAGAATATATCTGACTAGTAATAATCTTAAAACCTATGTATAGATATCTCTCTGTTAGTGTGTCAAGTGGGTGTAAAGCGGCATAAACACAGAAGTGAAAAGCAGCTAAACCCCATTATAAAAATAAATTACTTTGAAAAACCCATGAAACAAAGACAGTGAAAGAGAGCGAAATTCTTACACAATGCGTTCAGGGGCTGTGATGCAACCTGGATTGACCATATCTAGACCCACAGCTGGATGAGACATAAGGGTGGACACTGTTGCGGCTGAGAGGTTTGGTGAGGTTGGGTGAGCAAACGCAGACCCTTTAAAGTAATACTGCGTGGTACCCATCGCATGGGTCCCAAATCTCCAGGTTCAAGGGCATCTTCCTACATCGAAAACATGCATGAGATACCCAGAAGATGGTACACCGTGTGATGGGGAAAGGTTTCTAAAACGCAACTCATTTCTCATTTGCTTGTGCCCGGGTTCGCCATTCCAGCCACTTTACTAGCAATCTCCCTCATTGGAGCATCAGCACCTTTAACCTCCTGTTCCGTACAGGTTGCAATTTGTACTGAGGATGAACGGGAAGACGTGGAACCAATGAAAGACTAGCTCTTGGTGTTGGGACAGGCACAGGTCACTCTATTTTCCCATTAGGAAGAAGAATTAACCACAGGCTCAGCCTGCCCCCCGGAACCAGAACAGGGGCTGAAGCCATCCTGCACTTTTGCGGCCAGCTCCCTAAAAAGCGAGTTGTAAAATGTAGGTTCAGGGCACTGCAATTCACAAACCTGCAGAGTTATAAATGATAACTCTCATCCACAAATATATTGAGGGAAGGCAAAGAAGAGGATTTGAAATCAAGGCAGAATTGCAGGAAACAGATTTCAGGAGGTAGATTCGAATCGCCTTTAAAGCACATGAAAAGCGGCAAAACGTTGACAATGATGCCCTTGGCCAGAAAGGGCGTATGCGTTTTTTCCTGAATATATTCAGGAAAAAACGCATACGCCCTTTTTGGCCAACCAAGCAACCTGGAAAGGCAAATCAGCGCTACAAAGAAGTCTCGCTTCCCATCGGTCAAAAGGGCCATGCTGAAAAAAGTGTCAAAACCAGAAATGCAGGACAGGCCATGGAGAAATGGGAGCCTTGCTACACTGATGGGCGGGATGTAAATTGTCAACAGCCACTCTGGAGAAGTGTACGGTGAGTCCTGAAACGTCTAAAAAGCAAAGCTTAGAGAGCATAGGGCACTTCCACTCATGGGGGTATAAATTGGGAAAATGAAAAATCAGCAAGACACAAGCACCCCAAAGTTTAGGGCTGCTCTGCTGACAAGGACCTCCACTTCATTCCACCTTCAATATCCCAGGAAAGAGAAAAATGGATAAAGAAGTTGTGGTCCTTATGTACAATGGAATATCACTCAGCCATGAAATCAATGTCATAAGGATAGTAGCAGCATGATGAGTGGATTTAGGTACGACGATTCTAAGTGAAATAAGTCACACAGAAAAGGACACTTCTCATAAGGTATCACTGATAGAGGGAATGTAAAAACCGTTACACTTGAACTGAATTACAAAACAGAACAGAGTCACACATGCAGAAAACACACTATGGCTGCTTAACGGGAAAGGTGAGGTGGGGTGATACATAAAACAAGGGTTTCAAATTAGCTCAGATACCGTTCCATAAAACCAATATGTAATAGACAAGACCTACTCCTTGCTCAGAGAACTGGACTCAACACGCCCTATTCACCGCACAAGAATATATCTGACTAGTAATAATCTTAAAACCTATGTATTGATATCTCTCTGTTAGTGTGTCAAGTGGGTGTAAAGCGGCATAAACACAGCAGTGAAAAGCAGCTAAACCCCATTATAAAAATAAATTACTTTGAAAAACCCGTGAAACAAAGACAGTGAAAGAGAGCGAAATTCTTACACAATGCGTTCAGGGGCTGTGATGCAACCTGGATTGACCATATCTAGACCCACAGCTGGATGAGACATAAGGGTGGACACTGTTGCGGCTGAGAGGTTTGGTGAGGTTGGGTGAGCAAACGCAGACCCTTTAAAGTAATACTGCGTGGTACCCATCGCATGGGTCCCAAATCTCCAGGTTCAAGGGCATCTTCCTACATCGAAAACATGCATGAGATACCCAGAAGATGGTACACCGTGTGATGGGGAAAGGTTTCTAAAACGCACCTCATTTCTCATCTGCTTGTGCCCGGGTTCGCCATTCCAGCCACTTTACTAGCAATCTCCCTCCTTGGAGCATCAGCACCTTTAACCTCCTGTTCCGTACAGGTTGCAATTTGTACTGAGGATGAACGGGAAGACGTGGAACCAATGAAAGACTAGCTCTTGGTGTTGGGACAGGCACAGGTCACTCTATTTTCCCATCAGGAAGAAGAATTAACCACAGGCTCAGCCTGCCCCCCGGAACCAGAACAGGGCCTGAAGCCATCCTGCGCTTTTGCGGCCAGCTCCCTAAAAAGCGAGTTGTAAAATGGAGGTTCAGGGCACTGCAATTCACAAACCTGCAGAGTTATAAATGATAACTCTCATCCACAAATATATTGAGGGAAGGCAAAGAAGAGGATTTGAAATCAAGGCAGAATTGCAGGAAACAGATTTCAGGAGGTAGATTCGAATCGCCTTTAAAGCACATGAAAAGCGGCAAAACGTTGACAATGATGCCCTTGGCCAAAAAGGGCGTATGCGTTTTTTCCTGAATATATTCAGGAAAAAACGCATACGCCCTTTTTGGCCAACCAAGCAACCTGGAAAGGCAAATCAGCGCTACAAAGATGTCTCGCTTCCCATTGGTCAAAAGGGCCATGCTGAAAAAAGTGTCAAAACCAGAAATGCAGGACAGGCCATGGAGAAATGGGAGCCTTGCTACACTGATGGGCGGGATGTAAATTGTCAACAGCCACTCTGGAGAAGTGTACGGTGAGTCCTGAAACGTCTAAAAAGCAAAGCTTAGAGAGCATAGGGCACTTCCACTCATGGGGGTATAAATTGGGAAAATTAAAAATCAGCAAGACACAAGCACCCCAAAGTTTAGGGCTGCTCTGTTGACAAGGACCTCCACTTCATTCCACCTTCAATATCCCAGGAAAGAGAAAAATGGATAAAGAAGTTGTGGTCCTTATGTACAATGGAATATCACTCAGCCGTGAAATCAATGTCATAAGGCTAGTAGCAGCATGATGAGTGGATTTAGGTACAACGACTCTAAGTGAAATAAGTCACACAGAAAAGGACACTTCTCATAAGGTATCACTGATAGAGGGAATGTAAAAACCGTTACACTTGAACTGAATTACAAAACAGAACAGAGTCACACATGCAGAAAACACACTATGGCTGCTTAACGGGAAAGGTGAGGTGGGGTGATACATAAAACAAGGGTTTCAAATTAGCTCAGATACCGTTCCATAAAACCAATATGTAATAGACAAGACCTACTCCTTGCTCAGAGAACTGGACTCAACACGCCCTATTCACCGCACAAGAATATATCTGACTAGTAATAATCTTAAAACTTATGTATTGATATCTCTCTGTCAGTGTGTCAAGTGGGTGTAAAGCGGCATAAACACAGCAGTGAAAAGCAGCTAAACCCCATTATAAAAATGAATTACTTTGAAAAACCCATGAAACAAAGACAGTGAAAGAGAGCGAAATTCTTACACAATGCGTTCAGGGGCTGTGATGCAACCTGGATTGACCATATCTAGACCCACAGCTGGATGAGACATAAGGGTGGACACTCTCGGGGCTGAGAGGTTTGGTGAGGTTGGGTGAGCAAACGCAGACCCTTTAAAGTAATACTGCATGGTACCCATCGCATGGGTCCCAAATCGCCAGGTTCAAGGGCATCTTCCTACATCGAAAACATGCATGAGGTACCCAGAAGATGGTACACCGTGTGATGGGGAAAGTTTTCTAAAACGCACCTCATTTCTCATCTGCTTGTGCCCGGGTTCGCCATTCCAGCCACTTTACTAGCAATCTCCCTCCTTGGAGCATCAGCACCTTTAACCTCCTGTTCCGTACAGGTTGCAATTTGTACTGAGGATGAACGGGAAGACGTGGAACCAATGAAAGACTAGCTCTTGGTGTTGGGACAGGCACAGGTCACTCTATTTTCCCATCAGGAAGAAGAATTAACCACAGGCTCAGCCTGCCCCCCGGAACCAGAACAGGGCCTGAAGCCATCCTGCGCTTTTGCGGCCAGCTCCCTAAAAAGCGAGTTGTAAAATGGAGGTTCAGGGCACTGCAATTCACAAACCTGCAGAGTTATAAATGATAACTCTCATCCACAAATATATTGAGGGAAGGCAAAGAAGAGGATTTGAAATCAAGGCAGAATTGCAGGAAACAGATTTCAGGAGGTAGATTCGAATCGCCTTTAAAGCACATGAAAAGCGGCAAAACGTTGACAATGATGCCCTTGGCCAAAAAGGGCGTATGCGTTTTTTCCTGAATATATTCAGGAAAAAACGCATACGCCCTTTTTGGCCAACCAAGCAACCTGGAAAGGCAAATCAGCGCTACAAAGAAGTCTCGCTTCCCATCGGTCAAAAGGGCCATGCTGAAAAAAGTGTCAAAACCAGAAATGCAGGACAGGCCATGGAGAAATGGGAGCCTTGCTACACTGATGGGCGGGATGTAAATTGCCAAGAGCCACTCTGGAGAAGTGTCCGGTGAGTCCTGAAACATCTGAAAAACACAGCTTAGAGAGCATAGGGCACTTCCACTCATGGGGGTATAAATTGGGAAAATTAAAAATCAGCAAGACACAAGCACCCCAAAGTTTAGGGCTGCTCTGTTGACCAGGACCTCCACTTCATTCCACCTTAAATATCCCAGGAAAGAGAAAAATGGATAAAGAAGTTGTGGTCCTTATGTACAATGGAATATCACTCAGCCATGAAATCAATGTCGTAAGGTTAGTAGCAGCATGATGAGTGGATTTAGGTACGACGATTCTAAGTGAAATAAGTCACACAGAAAAGGACACTTCTCATAAGGTATCACTGATAGAGGGAATGTAAAAACCGTTACACTTGAACTGAATTACAAAACAGAACAGAGTCACACATGCAGAAAACACACTATGGCTGCTTAACGGGAAAGGTGAGGTGGGGTGATACATAAAACAAGGGTATCAAATTAGCTCAGATACCATTCCATAAACCCAATATGTAATAGACAAGACCTACTCCTTGCTCAGAGAACTGGACTCAACACGCCCTATTCACCGCACAAGAATATATCTGACTAATAATAATCGTAAAACCTATGTATTGATATCTCTCTGTTAGTGTGTCAAGTGGGTGTAAAGCGGCATAAACACAGCAGTGAAAAGCAGCTAAACCCCATTATAAAAATAAATTACTTTGAAACACCCAGGAAACAAAGACAGTGAAAGAGAGAGAAATTCTTACACAATGCGTTCAGGGGCTGTGATGCAACCTGGATTGACCATATCTAGACGCACAGCTGGATGAGACATAAGGGTGGACACTCTTGGGGCTGAGAGGTTTGGTGAGGTTGGGTGAGCAAACGCAGACCCTTTAAAGTAATACTGCGTGGTACCCATCGCATGGGTCCCAAATCTCCAGTTTCAAGGGCATCTTCCTACATCAAAAACATGCATGAGAAACCCAGAAGGTGGTACACCGTGTGATGGGGAAAGGTTTCTAAAACGCACCTCATTTCTCATCTCCTTGTGCCCAGGTTCGCCATTCCAGGCACTTTACTAGTAAGCTCCCTACTTGGAGCATCAGCACCTTTAACCTCCTGTTCCGTACAGGTTGCAATTTGTCCTGAGGATAAACGGGAAGACGTGGAACCAACGAGAGACTAGCTCTTGGTGTTGGGACAGGCACAGGTCACTCTATTTTCCCATCAGAAAGAAGAATTAACCACAGGCTCAGCCTGCCCCCCGGAACCAGAACAGGGCCTGAAGCCATTCTGCGATTTTGCGGCCAGCTCCCATAAAAACGAGTTGTAAAATGGAGGTTCAGGGCACTGCAATTCACAAACCTGCAGAGTTATAAATGATAACTCTCGTCCACAAATATATTGAGGGAAGGCAAAGAAGAGGATTTGAAATCAAGGCAGAATTGCAGGAAACAGATTTCAGGAGGTAGATACGAATCGCCTTTAAAGCACATGAAAAGCGGCAAAACGTTGACAATGATGCCCTTGGCCAAAAAGGGCGTATGCGTTTTTTCCTGAATATATTCAGGAAAAAACGCATACGCCCTTTTTGGCCAACCAAGCAACCTGGAAAGGCAAATCAGCGCTACAAAGAAGTCTCGCTTCCCATCGGTCAAAAGGGCCATGCTGAAAAAAGTGTCAAAACCAGAAATGCAGGACAGACCATGGAGAAATGGGAGCCTTGCTACACTGATGGGCGGGATGTAAATTGCCAAGAGCCACACTGGAGAAGTGTCCGGTGAGTCCTGAAACATCTGAAAAACACAGCTTAGAGAGCATAGGGCACTTCCACTCATGGGGGTATAAATTGGGAAAATTAAAAATCAGCAAGACACAAGCACCCCAAAGTTTAGGGCTGCTCTGCTGACCAGGACCTCCACTTCATTCCACCTTAAATATCCCAGGAAAGAGAAAAATGGATAAAGAAGTTGTGGTCCTTATGTACAATGGAATATCACTCAGCCATGAAATCAATGTCGTAAGGTTAGTAGCAGCATGATGAGTGGATTTAGGTACGACGATTCTAAGTGAAATAAGTCACACAGAAAAGGACACTTCTCATAAGGTATCACTGATAGAGGGAATGTAAAAACCGTTACACTTGAACTGAATTACAAAACAGAACAGAGTCTCACATGCAGAAAACACACTATGGCTGCTTAACGGGAAAGGTGAGGTGGGGTGATACATAAAACAAGGGTATCAAATTAGCTCAGATACCGTTCCATAAACCCAATATGTAGTAGACAAGACCTACTCCTTGCTCAGAGAACTGGACTCAACACGCCCTATTCACCCACAAGAATATATCTGACTAATAATAATCATAAAACCTATGTATTGATATCTCTCTGTTAGTGTGTCAAGTGGGTGTAAAGCGGCATAAACACAGCAGTGAAAAGCAGCTAAACCCCATTATAAAAATAAATTACTTTGAAACACCCATGAAACAAAGACAGTGAAAGAGAGAGAAATTCTTACACAATGCGTTCAGGGGCTGTGATGCAACCTGGATTGACCATATCTAGACGCACAGCTGGATGAGACATAAGGGTGGACACTCTTGGGGCTGAGAGGTTTGGTGAGGTTGGGTGAGCAAACGCAGACCCTTTAAAGTAATACTGCGTGGTACCCATCGCATGGGTCCCAAATCTCCAGGTTCAAGGGCATCTTCCTACATCAAAAACATGCATGAGAAACCCAGAAGGTGGTACACCGTGTGATGGGGAAAGGTTTCTAAAACGCACCTCATTTCTCATCTCCTTGTGCCCGGGTTCGCCATTCCAGCCACTTTACTAGCAAGCTCCCTACTTGGAGCATCAGCACCTTTAACCTCCTGTTCCATACAGGTTGTAATTTGTCCTGAGGATAAACGAGAAGACATGGAACCAACGAGAGACTAGCTCTTGGTGTTGGGACAGGCACAGGTCACTCTATTTTCCCATCAGAAAGAAGAATTAACCACAGGCTCAGCCTGACCCCCGGAACCAGAACAGGGCCTGAAGCCATCCTGCGCTTTTGCGGCCAGCTCCCTAAAAAGCGAGTTGTAAAATGGAGGTTCAGGGCACTGCAATTCACAAACCTGCAGAGTTATAAATGATAACTCTCATCCACAAATATATTGAGGGAAGGCAAAGAAGAGGATTTGAAATCAAGGCAGAATTGCAGGAAACAGATTTCAGGAGGTAGATTCGAATCGCCTTTAAAGCACATGAAAAGCGGCAAAACGTTGACAATGATGCCCTTGGCCAAAAAGGGCGTATGCGTTTTTTCCTGAATATATTCAGGAAAAAACGCATACGCCCTTTTTGGCCAACCAAGCAACCTGGAAAGGCAAATCAGCGCTACAAAGAAGTCTCGCTTCCCATCGGTTAAAAGGGCCATGCTGAAAAAAGTGTCAAAAGCAGAAATGCAGGACAGGCCATGGAGAAATGGGAGCCTTGCTACACTGATGGGCGGGATGTAAATTGTCAACAGCCACTCTGGAGAAGTGTACGGTGAGTCCTGAAACGTCTAAAAAGCAAAGCTTAGAGAGCATAGGGCACTTCCACTCATGGGGGTATAAATTGGGAAAATGAAAAATCAGCAAGACACAAGCACCCCAAAGTTTAGGGCTGCTCTGTTGACAAGGACCTCCACTTCATTCCACCTTCAATATCCCAGGAAAGAGAAAAATGGATAAAGAAGTTGTGGTCCTTATGTACAATGGAATATCACTCAGCCATGAAATCAATGTCCTAAGGCTAGTAGCAGCATGATGAGTGGATTTAGGTATGACGATTCTAAGTGAAATAAGTCACACAGAAAAGGACACTTCTCATAAGGTATCACTGATAGAGGGAATGTAAAAACCGTTACACTTGAACTGAATTACAAAACAGAACAGAGTCACACATGCAGAAAACACACTATGGCTGCTTCACGGGAAAGGTGAGGTGGGGTGATACATAAAACAAGGGTTTCAAATTAGCTCAGATACCGTTCCATAAACCCAATATGTAGTAGACAAGACCTACTCCTTGCTCAGAGAACTGGACTCAACACGCCCTATTCACCGCACAAGAATATATCTGACTAGTAATAATCTTAAAACCTATGTATAGATATCTCTCTGTTAGTGTGTCAAGTGGGTGTAAAGCGGCATAAACACAGAAGTGAAAAGCAGCTAAACCCCATTATAAAAATAAATTACTTTGAAAAACCCATGAAACAAAGACAGTGAAAGAGAGCGAAATTCTTACACAATGCGTTCAGGGGCTGTGATGCAACCTGGATTGACCATATCTAGACCCACAGCTGGATGAGACATAAGGGTGGACACTGTTGCGGCTGAGAGGTTTGGTGAGGTTGGGTGAGCAAACGCAGACCCTTTAAAGTAATACTGCGTGGTACCCATCGCATGGGTCCCAAATCTCCAGGTTCAAGGGCATCTTCCTACATCGAAAACATGCATGAGATACCCAGAAGATGGTACACCGTGTGATGGGGAAAGGTTTCTAAAACGCAACTCATTTCTCATTTGCTTGTGCCCGGGTTCGCCATTCCAGCCACTTTACTAGCAATCTCCCTCATTGGAGCATCAGCACCTTTAACCTCCTGTTCCGTACAGGTTGCAATTTGTACTGAGGATGAACGGGAAGACGTGGAACCAATGAAAGACTAGCTCTTGGTGTTGGGACAGGCACAGGTCACTCTATTTTCCCATTAGGAAGAAGAATTAACCACAGGCTCAGCCTGCCCCCCGGAACCAGAACAGGGGCTGAAGCCATCCTGCACTTTTGCGGCCAGCTCCCTAAAAAGCGAGTTGTAAAATGTAGGTTCAGGGCACTGCAATTCACAAACCTGCAGAGTTATAAATGATAACTCTCATCCACAAATATATTGAGGGAAGGCAAAGAAGAGGATTTGAAATCAAGGCAGAATTGCAGGAAACAGATTTCAGGAGGTAGATTCGAATCGCCTTTAAAGCACATGAAAAGCGGCAAAACGTTGACAATGATGCCCTTGGCCAGAAAGGGCGTATGCGTTTTTTCCTGAATATATTCAGGAAAAAACGCATACGCCCTTTTTGGCCAACCAAGCAACCTGGAAAGGCAAATCAGCGCTACAAAGAAGTCTCGCTTCCCATCGGTCAAAAGGGCCATGCTGAAAAAAGTGTCAAAACCAGAAATGCAGGACAGGCCATGGAGAAATGGGAGCCTTGCTACACTGATGGGCGGGATGTAAATTGTCAACAGCCACTCTGGAGAAGTGTACGGTGAGTCCTGAAACGTCTAAAAAGCAAAGCTTAGAGAGCATAGGGCACTTCCACTCATGGGGGTATAAATTGGGAAAATGAAAAATCAGCAAGACACAAGCACCCCAAAGTTTAGGGCTGCTCTGCTGACAAGGACCTCCACTTCATTCCACCTTCAATATCCCAGGAAAGAGAAAAATGGATAAAGAAGTTGTGGTCCTTATGTACAATGGAATATCACTCAGCCATGAAATCAATGTCATAAGGATAGTAGCAGCATGATGAGTGGATTTAGGTACGACGATTCTAAGTGAAATAAGTCACACAGAAAAGGACACTTCTCATAAGGTATCACTGATAGAGGGAATGTAAAAACCGTTACACTTGAACTGAATTACAAAACAGAACAGAGTCACACATGCAGAAAACACACTATGGCTGCTTAACGGGAAAGGTGAGGTGGGGTGATACATAAAACAAGGGTTTCAAATTAGCTCAGATACCGTTCCATAAAACCAATATGTAATAGACAAGACCTACTCCTTGCTCAGAGAACTGGACTCAACACGCCCTATTCACCGCACAAGAATATATCTGACTACTAATAATCTTAAAACCTATGTATTGATATCTCTCTGTTAGTGTGTCAAGTGGGTGTAAAGCGGCATAAACACAGCAGTGAAAAGCAGCTAAACCCCATTATAAAAATAAATTACTTTGAAAAACCCGTGAAACAAAGACAGTGAAAGAGAGTGAAATTCTTACACAATGCGTTCAGGGGCTGTGATGCAACCTGGATTGACCATATCTAGACCCACAGCTGGATGAGACATAAGGGTGGACACTGTTGCGGCTGAGAGGTTTGGTGAGGTTGGGTGAGCAAACGCAGACCCTTTAAAGTAATACTGCGTGGTACCCATCGCATGGGTCCCAAATCTCCAGGTTCAAGGGCATCTTCCTACATCGAAAACATGCATGAGATACCCAGAAGATGGTACACTGTGTGATGGGGAAAGGTTTCTAAAACGCACCTCATTTCTCATCTGCTTGTGCCCGGGTTCGCCATTCCATCCACTTTACTAGCAATCTCCCTCCTTGGAGCATCAGCACCTTTAACCTCCTGTTCCGTACAGGTTGCAATTTGTACTGAGGATGAACGGGAAGACGTGGAACCAATGAAAGACTAGCTCTTGGTGTTGGGACAGGCACAGGTCACTCTATTTTCCCATCAGGAAGAAGAATTAACCACAGCCTCAGCCTGCCCCCCGGAACCAGAACAGGGCCTGAAGCCATCCTGCGCTTTTGCGGCCAGCTCCCTAAAAAGCGAGTTGTAAAATGGAGGTTCAGGGCACTGCAATTCACAAACCTGCAGAGTTATAAATGATAACTCTCATCCACAAATATATTGAGGGAAGGCAAAGAAGAGGATTTGAAATCAAGGCAGAATTGCAGGAAACAGATTTCAGGAGGTAGATTCGAATCGCCTTTAAAGCACATGAAAAGCGGCAAAACGTTGACAATGATGCCCTTGGCCAAAAAGGGCGTATGCGTTTTTTCCTGAATATATTCAGGAAAAAACGCATACGCCCTTTTTGGCCAACCAAGCAACCTGGAAAGGCAAATCAGCGCTACAAAGAAGTCTCGCTTCCCATCGGTTAAAAGGGCCATGCTGAAAAAAGTGTCAAAACCAGAAATGCAGGACAGGCCATGGAGAAATGGGAGCCTTGCTACACTGATGGGCGGGATGTAAATTGTCAACAGCCACTCTGGAGAAGTGTACGGTGAGTCCTGAAACGTCTAAAAAGCAAAGCTTAGAGAGCATAGGGCACTTCCACTCATGGGGGTATAAATTGGGAAAATTAAAAATCAGCAAGACACAAGCACCCCAAAGCTTAGGGCTGCTCTGTTGACAAGGACCTCCACTTCATTCCACCTTAAATATCCCAGGAAATAGAAAAATGGATAAAGAAGTTGTGGTCCTTATGTACAATGGAATATCACTCAGCCATGAAATCAATGTCCTAAGGCTAGTAGCAGCATGATGAGTGGATTTAGGTACGACGATTATAATTGAAATAAGTCACACAGAAAAGGACACTTCTCATAAGGTATCACTGATAGAGGGAATGTAAAAACCGTTACACTTGAACTGAATTACAAAACAGAACAGAGTCACACATGCAGAAAACACACTATGGCTGCTTAACGGGAAAGGTGAGGTGGGGTGATACATAAAACAAGGGTTTCAAATTAGCTCAGATACCGTTCCATAAACCCAATATGTAATAGACAAGACCTACTCCTTGCTCAGAGAACTGGACTCAACACGCCCTATTCACCGCACAAGAATATATCTGACTAGTAATAATCTTAAAACCTATGTATTGATATCTCTCTGTTAGTGTGTCAAGTGGGTGTAAAGCGGCATAAACACAGCAGTGAAAAGCAGCTAAACCCCATTATAAAAATAAATTACTTTGAAAAACCCGTGAAACAAAGACAGTGAAAGAGAGCGAAATTCTTACACAATGCGTTCAGGGGCTGTGATGCAACCTGGATTGACCATATCTAGACCCACAGCTGGATGAGACATAAGGGTGGACACTGTTGCGGCTGAGAGGTTTGGTGAGGTTGGGTGAGCAAACGCAGACCCTTTAAAGTAATACTGCGTGGTACCCATCGCATGGGTCCCAAATCTCCAGGTTCAAGGGCATCTTCCTACATCGAAAACATGCATGAGATACCCAGAAGATGGTACACCGTGTGATGGGGAAAGGTTTCTAAAACGCACCTCATTTCTCATCTGCTTGTGCCCGGGTTCGCCATTCCAGCCACTTTACTAGCAATCTCCCTCCTTGGAGCATCAGCACCTTTAACCTCCTGTTCCGTACAGGTTGCAATTTGTACTGAGGATGAACGGGAAGACGTGGAACCAATGAAAGACTAGCTCTTGGTGTTGGGACAGGCACAGGTCACTCTATTTTCCCATCAGGAAGAAGAATTAACCACAGGCTCAGCCTGCCCCCCGGAACCAGAACAGGGCCTGAAGCCATCCTGCGCTTTTGCGGCCAGCTCCCTAAAAAGCGAGTTGTAAAATGGAGGTTCAGGGCACTGCAATTCACAAACCTGCAGAGTTATAAATGATAACTCTCATCCACAAATATATTGAGGGAAGGCAAAGAAGAGGATTTGAAATCAAGGCAGAATTGCAGGAAACAGATTTCAGGAGGTAGATTCGAATCGCCTTTAAAGCACATGAAAAGCGGCAAAACGTTGACAATGATGCCCTTGGCCAAAAAGGGCGTATGCGTTTTTTCCTGAATATATTCAGGAAAAAAAGCATACGCACTTTTTGGCCAACCAAGCAACCTGGAAAGGCAAATCAGCGCTACAAAGATGTCTCGCTTCCCATCGGTCAAAAGGGCCATGCTGAAAAAAGTGTCAAAACCAGAAATGCAGGACAGGCCATGGAGAAATGGGAGCCTTGCTACACTGATGGGCGGGATGTAAATTGTCAACAGCCACTCTGGAGAAGTGTACGGTGAGTCCTGAAACGTCTAAAAAGCAAAGCTTAGAGAGCATAGGGCACTTCCACTCATGGGGGTATAAATTGGGAAAATGAAAAATCAGCAAGACACAAGCACCCCAAAGTTTAGGGCTGCTCTGTTGACAAGGACCTCCACTTCATTCCACCTTCAATATCCCAGGAAAGAGAAAAATGGATAAAGAAGTTGTGGTCCTTATGTACAATGGAATATCACTCAGCCGTGAAATCAATGTCATAAGGCTAGTAGCAGCATGATGAGTGGATTTAGGTACGACGACTCTAAGTGAAATAAGTCACACAGCAAAGGACACTTCTCATAAGGTATCACTTATAGAGGGAATGTAAAAACCGTTACACTTGAACTGAATTACAAAACAGAACAGAGTCACACATGCAGAAAACACACTATGGCTGCTTAACGGGAAAGGTGAGGTGGGGTGATACATAAAACAAGGGTTTCAAATTAGCTCAGATACCGTTCCATAAACCCAATATGTAATAGGCAAGACCTACTCCTTGCTCAGAGAACTGGACTCAACACGCCCTATTCACCGCACAAGAATATATCTGACTAGTAATAATCGTAAAACCTATGTATTGATATCTCTCTGTTAGTGTGTCAAGTGGGTAAAAAGCGGCATAAACACAGCAGTGAAAAGCAGCTAAACCCCATTATAAAAATAAATTACTTTGAAAAACCCATGAAACAAAGACAGTGAAAGAGAGAGAAATTCTTACACAATGCGTTCAGGGGCTGTGATGCAACCTGGATTGACCATATCTAGACCCACAGCTGGATGAGACATAAGGGTGGACACTGTTGCGGCTGAGAGGTTTGGTGAGGTTGGGTGAGCAAACGCAGACCCTTTAAAGTAATACTGCGTGGTACCCATCGCATGGGTCCCAAATCTCCAGGTTCAAGGGCATCTTCCTACATCGAAAACATGCATGAGATACCCAGAAGATGGTACACTGTGTGATGGGGAAAGGTTTCTAAAACGCACCTCATTTCTCATCTGCTTGTGCCCGGGTTCGCCATTCCAGCCACTTTACTAGCAATCTCCCTCCTTGGAGCATCAGCACCTTTAACCTCCTGTTCCGTACAGGTTGCAATTTGTACTGAGGATGAACGGGAAGACGTGGAACCAATGAAAGACTAGCTCTTGGTGTTGGGACAGGCACAGGTCACTCTATTTTCCCATCAGGAAGAAGAATTAACCACAGGCTCAGCCTGCCCCCCGGAACCAGAACAGGGCCTGAAGCCATCCTGCGCTTTTGCGGCCAGCTCCCTAAAAAGCGAGTTGTAAAATGGAGGTTCAGGGCACTGCAATTCACAAACCTGCAGAGTTATAAATGATAACTCTCATCCACAAATATATTGAGGGAAGGCAAAGAAGAGGATTTGAAATCAAGGCAGAATTGCAGGAAACAGATTTCAGGAGGTAGATTCGAATCGCCTTTAAAGCACATGAAAAGCGGCAAAACGTTGACAATGATGCCCTTGGCCAAAAAGGGCGTATGCGTTTTTTCCTGAATATATTCAGGAAAAAACGCATACGCCCTTTTTGGCCAACCAAGCAACCTGGAAAGGCAAATCAGCGCTACAAAGAAGTCTCGCTTCCCATCGGTTAAAAGGGCCATGCTGAAAAAAGTGTCAAAAGCAGAAATGCAGGACAGGCCATGGAGAAATGGGAGCCTTGCTACACTGATGGGCGGGATGTAAATTGTCAACAGCCACTCTGGAGAAGTGTACGGTGAGTCCTGAAACGTCTAAAAAGCAAAGCTTAGAGAGCATAGGGCACTTCCACTCATGGGGGTATAAATTGGGAAAATTAAAAATCAGCAAGACACAAGCACCCCAAAGTTTAGGGCTGCTCTGTTGACAAGGACCTCCACTTCATTCCACCTTCAATATCCCAGGAAAGAGAAAAATGGATAAAGAAGTTGTGGTCCTTATGTACAATGGAATATCACTCAGCCGTGAAATCAATGTCATAAGGCTAGTAGCAGCATGATGAGTGGATTTAGGTACAACGACTCTAAGTGAAATAAGTCACACAGAAAAGGACACTTCTCATAAGGTATCACTGATAGAGGGAATGTAAAAACCGTTACACTTGAACTGAATTACAAAACAGAACAGAGTCACACATGCAGAAAACACACTATGGCTGCTTAACGGGAAAGGTGAGGTGGGGTGATACATAAAACAAGGGTTTCAAATTAGCTCAGATACCGTTCCATAAAACCAATATGTAATAGACAAGACCTACTCCTTGCTCAGAGAACTGGACTCAACACGCCCTATTCACCGCACAAGAATATATCTGACTAGTAATAATCTTAAAACTTATGTATTGATATCTCTCTGTCAGTGTGTCAAGTGGGTGTAAAGCGGCATAAACACAGCAGTGAAAAGCAGCTAAACCCCATTATAAAAATAAATTACTTTGAAAAACCCATGAAACAAAGACAGTGAAAGAGAGCGAAATTCTTACACAATGCGTTCAGGGGCTGTGATGCAACCTGGATTGACCATATCTAGACGCACAGCTGGATGAGACATAAGGGTGGACACTCTTGGGGCTGAGAGGTTTGGTGAGGTTGGGTGAGCAAACGCAGACCCTTTAAAGTAATACTGCATGGTACCCATCGCATGGGTCCCAAATCGCCAGGTTCAAGGGCATCTTCCTACATCGAAAACATGCATGAGGTACCCAGAAGATGGTACACCGTGTGATGGGGAAAGTTTTCTAAAACGCACCTCATTTCTCATCTGCTTGTGCCCGGGTTCGCCATTCCAGCCACTTTACTAGCAATCTCCCTCCTTGGAGCATCAGCACCTTTAACCTCCTGTTCCGTACAGGTTGCAATTTGTACTGAGGATGAACGGGAAGACGTGGAACCAATGAAAGACTAGCTCTTGGTGTTGGGACAGGCACAGGTCACTCTATTTTCCCATCAGGAAGAAGAATTAACCACAGGCTCAGCCTGCCCCCCGGAACCAGAACAGGGCCTGAAGCCATCCTGCGCTTTTGCGGCCAGCTCCCTAAAAAGCGAGTTGTAAAATGGAGGTTCAGGGCACTGCAATTCACAAACCTGCAGAGTTATAAATGATAACTCTCATCCACAAATATATTGAGGGAAGGCAAAGAAGAGGATTTGAAATCAAGGCAGAATTGCAGGAAACAGATTTCAGGAGGTAGATTCGAATCGCCTTTAAAGCACATGAAAAGCGGCAAAACGTTGACAATGATGCCCTTGGCCAAAAAGGGCGTATGCGTTTTTTCCTGAATATATTCAGGAAAAAACGCATACGCCCTTTTTGGCCAACCAAGCAACCTGGAAAGGCAAATCAGCGCTACAAAGAAGTCTCGCTTCCCATCGGTCAAAAGGGCCATGCTGAAAAAAGTGTCAAAACCAGAAATGCAGGACAGGCCATGGAGAAATGGGAGCCTTGCTACACTGATGGGCGGGATGTAAATTGTCAACAGCCACTCTGGAGAAGTGTCCGGTGAGTCCTGAAACGTCTAAAAAGCAAAGCTTAGAGAGCATAGGGCCCATCCACTCATGGGGGTATAAATTGGGAAAATGAAAAATCAGGAAGACACAAGCACCCCAAAGTTTAGGGCTGCTCTGTTGACAAGGACCTCCACTTCATTCCACCTTCAATATCCCAGGAAAGAGAAAAATGGATAAAGAAGTTGTGGTCCTTATGTACAATGGAATATCACTCAGCCGTGAAATCAATGTCATAAGGCTAGTAGCAGCATGATGAGTGGATTTAGGTACGACGACTCTAAGTGAAATAAGTCACACAGCAAAGGACACTTCTCATAAGGTATCACTGATAGAGGGAATGTAAAAACCGTTACACTTGAACTGAATTACAAAACAGAACAGAGTCACACATGCAGAAAACACACTATGGCTGCTTAACGGGAAAGGTGAGGTGGGGTGATACATAAAACAAGGGTTTCAAATTAGCTCAGATACCGTTCCATAAACCCAATATGTAATAGACAAGACCTACTCCTTGCTCAGAGAACTGGACTCAACACGCCCTATTCACCGCACAAGAATATATCTGACTAGTAATAATCTTAAAACCTATGTATTGATATCTCTCTGTTAGTGTGTCAAGTGGGTAAAAAGCGGCATAAACACAGCAGTGAAAAGCAGCTAAACCCCATTATAAAAATAAATTACTTTGAAAAACCCATGAAACAAAGACAGTGAAAGAGAGAGGAATTCTTACACAATGCGTTCAGAGGCTGTGATGCAACCTGGATTGACCATATCTAGACCCACAGCAGGATGAGACATAAGGGTGGACACTGTTGCGGCTGAGAGGTTTGGTGAGGTTGGGTGAGCAAACGCAGACCCTTTAAAGTATTACTGCGTGGTACCCATCGCATGGGTCCCAAATCTCCAGGTTCAAGGGCATCTTCCTACATCGAAAACATGCATGTGATACCCAGAAGATGGTACACCGTGTGATGGGGAAAGGTTTCTAAAACGCACCTCATTTCTCATCTGCTTGTGCCCGGGTTCGCCATTCCAGCCACTTTACTAGCAATCTCCCTCCTTGGAACATCAGCACCTTTAACCTCCTGTTCCGTACAGGTTGCAATTTGTCCTGAGGATGAACGGGAAGACGTGGAACCAATGAAAGACTAGCTCTTGGTGTTGGGACAGGCACAGGTCACTCTATTTTCCCATCAGGAAGAAGAATTAACCACAGGCTCAGCCTGCCCACCGGAACCAGAACAGGGCCTGAAGCCATCCTGCGCTTTTGCGGCCAGCTCCCTAAAAAGCGAGTTGTAAATGGAGGTTCAGGGCACTGCAATTCACAAACCTGCAGAGTTATAAATGATAACTCTCGTCCACAAATATATTGAGGGAAGGCAAAGATTAGGATTTGAAATCAAGGCAGAATTGCAGGAAACAGATTTCAGGAGGTAGATTCGAATCGCCTTTAAAGCACATGAAAAGCGGCAAAACGTTGACAATGATGCCCTTGGCCAAAAAGGGCGTATGCGTTTTTTCCTGAATATATTCAGGAAAAAACGCATACGCCATTTTGGCCAACCAAGCAACCTGGAAAGGCAAATCAGCGCTACAAAGAAGTCTCGCTTCCCATCGGTTAAAAAGGCCATGCTGAAAAAAGTGTCAAAACCAGAAATGCAGGACAGGCCATGGAGAAATGGGAGCCTTGCTACACTGATGGGCGGGATGTAAATTGCCAACAGCCACTCTGGAGGAGAGTACGGTGTGTCCTGAAACATCTAAAAAACACAGCTTAGAGAGCATAGGGCACTTCCACTCATGGGGGTATAAATTGGGAAAATTAAAAATCAGCAAGACACAAGCACCCCAAAGTTTAGGACTGATCTGTTGACAAGGACCTCCACTTCATTCCACCTTCAATATCCCAGGAAAGAGAAAAATGGATAAAGAAGTTGTGGTCCTTATGTACAATGGAATATCACTCAGCCATGAAATCAATGTCACAAGGCTAGTAGCAGCATGATGAGTGGATTTAGGTACGACGATTCTAAGTGAAATAAGTCACACAGAAAAGGACACTTCTCATAAAGTATCACTGATAGAGGGAATGTAAAAACCGTTACACTTGAACTGAATTACAAAACAGAACAGAGTCACACATGCAGAAAACACACTATGGCTGCTTAACGGGAAAGGTGAGGTGGGGTGATACATAAAACAAGGGTTTCAAATTAGCTAAGATACCGTTCCATAAAACCAATATGTAATAGACAAGACCTACTCCTTGCTCAGAGAACTGGACTCAACACGCCCTATTCACCGCACAAGAATATATCTGACTAGTAATAATCTTAAAATCTATGTATTGATATGTCTCTGTTAGTGTGTCAAGTGGGTAAAAAGCGGCATAAACACAGCAGTGAAAAGCAGCTAAACCCCATTATAAAAATAAATTACTTTGAAAAACCCATGAAACAAAGACAGTGAAAGAGAGAGAAATTCTTACACAATGCGTTCAGGGGCTGTGATGCAACCTGGATTGACCATATCTAGACCCACAGCTGGATGAGACATAAGGGTGGACACTGTTGCGGCTGAGAGGTTTGGTGAGGTTGGGTGAGCAAACGCAGACCCTTTAAAGTAATACTGCGTGGTACCCATCGCATGGGTCCCAAATCTCCAGGTTGAAGGTCATCTTCCTACATCGAAAACATGCATGAGATACCCAGAAGATGGTACACCGTGTGATGGCGAAAGGTTTCTAAAACGCACCTCATTTCTCATCTGCTTGTGCCCGGGTTCGCCATTCCAGCCACTTTACTAGCAATCTCCCTCCTTGGAGCATCAGCACCTTTAACCTCCTGTTCCGTACAGGTTGCAATTTGTCCTGAGGATGAACGGGAAGACGTGGAACCAATGAGAGACTAGCTCTTGGTGTTGGGACAGGCACAGGTCACTCTAATTTCCCATCAGGAAGAAGAATTAACCACAGGCTCAGCCTGCCCACTGGAACCAGAACAGGGCCTGAAGCCATCCTGTGCTTTTGCGGAAAGCTCCCAAAAAAGCGAGTTGTAAAATGGAGGTTCAGGGCACTGCAATTCACAAACCTGCAGAGTTATAAATGATAACTCTCGTCCACAAATATATTGAGGGAAGGCAAAGAAGAGGATTTGAATTCAAGGCAGAATTGCAGGAAACAGATTTCAGGAGGTAGATTCGAATCGCCTTTAAAGCACATGAAAAGCGGCAAAACGTTGACAATGATGCCCTTGGCCAAAAAGGGCGTATGCGTTTTTTCCTGAATATATTCAGGAAAAAACGCATACGCCCTTTTTGGCCAACCAAGCAACCTGGAAAGGCAAATCAGCGCTACAAAGATGTCTCGCTTCCCATCGGTCAAAAGGGCCATGCTGAAAAAAGTGTCAAAACCAGAAATGCAGGACAGGCCATGGAGAAATGGGAGCCTTGCTACACTGATGGGCGGGATGTAAATTGTCAACAGCCACTCTGGAGAAGTGTACGGTGAGTCCTGAAACGTCTAAAAAGCAAAGCTTAGAGAGCATAGGGCACTTCCACTCATGGGGGTATAAATTGGGAAAATGAAAAATCAGCAAGACACAAGCACCCCAAAGTTTAGGGCTGCTCTGTTGACAAGGACCTCCACTTCATTCCACCTTCAATATCCCAGGAAAGAGAAAAATGGATAAAGAAGTTGTGGTCCTTATGTACAATGGAATATCACTCAGCCGTGAAATCAATGTCATAAGGCTAGTAGCAGCATGATGAGTGGATTTAGGTACGACGACTCTAAGTGAAATAAGTCACACAGAAAAGGACACTTCTCATAACGTATCACTTATAGAGGGAATGTAAAAACCGTTACACTTGAACTGAATTACAAAACAGAACAGAGTCACACATGCAGAAAACACACTATGGCTGCTTAACGGGAAAGGTGAGGTGGGGTGATACATAAAACAAGGGTTTCAAATTAGCTCAGATACCGTTCCATAAACCCAATATGTAATAGACAAGACCTACTCCTTGCTCAGAGAACTGGACTCAACACGCCCTATTCACCGCACAAGAATATATCTGACTAGTAATAATCTTAAAACCTATGTATTGATATGTCTCTGTTAGAGTGTCAAGTGGGTAAAAAGCGGCATAAACACAGCAGTGAAAAGCAGCTAAACCCCATTATAAAAATAAATTACTTTGAAAAACCCATGAAACAAAGACAGTGAAAGAGAGAGAAATTCTTACACAATGCGTTCAGGGGCTGTGATGCAACCTGGATTGACCATATCTAGACCCACAGCTGGATGAGACATAAGGGTGGACACTGTTGCGGCTGAGAGGTTTGGTGAGGTTGGGTGAGCAAACGCAGACCCTTTAAAGTAATACTGCGTGGTACCCATCGCATGGGTCCCAAATCTCCAGGTTCAAGGGCATCTTCCTACATCGAAAACATGCATGAGATACCCAGAAGATGGTACACTGTGTGATGGGGAAAGGTTTCTAAAACGCACCTCATTTCTCATCTGCTTGTGCCCGGGTTCGCCATTCCAGCCACTTTACTAGCAATCTCCCTCCTTGGAGCATCAGCACCTTTAACCTCCTGTTCCGTACAGGTTGCAATTTGTACTGAGGATGAACGGGAAGACGTGGAACCAATGAAAGACTAGCTCTTGGTGTTGGGACAGGCACAGGTCACTCTATTTTCCCATCAGGAAGAAGAGTTAACCACAGGCTCAGCCTGCCCCCCGGAACCAGAACAGGGCCTGAAGCCATCCTGCGCTTTTGCGGCCAGCTCCCTAAAAAGCGAGTTGTAAAATGGAGGTTCAGGGCACTGCAATTCACAAACCTGCAGAGTTATAAATGATAACTCTCATCCACAAATATATTGAGGGAAGGCAAAGAAGAGGATTTGAAATCAAGGCAGAATTGCAGGAAACAGATTTCAGGAGGTAGATTCGAATCGCCTTTAAAGCACATGAAAAGCGGCAAAACGTTGACAATGATGCCCTTGGCCAAAAAGGGCGTATGCGTTTTTTCCTGAATATATTCAGGAAAAAACGCCTACGCCCTTTTTGGCCAACCAAGCAACCTGGAAAGGCAAATCAGCGCTACAAAGATGTCTCGCTTCCCATCGGTCAAAAGGGCCATGCTGAAAAAAGTGTCAAAACCAGAAATGCAGGACAGGCCATGGAGAAATGGGAGCCTTGCTACACTGATGGGCGGGATGTAAATTGTCAACAGCCACTCTGGAGAAGTGTACGGTGAGTCCTGAAACGTCTAAAAAGCAAAGCTTAGAGAGCATAGGGCACTTCCACTCATGGGGGTATAAATTGGGAAAATGAAAAATCAGCAAGACACAAGCACCCCAAAGTTTAGGGCTGCTCTGTTGACAAGGACCTCCACTTCATTCCACCTTCAATATCCCAGGAAAGAGAAAAATGGATAAAGAAGTTGTGGTCCTTATGTACAATGGAATATCACTCAGCCGTGAAATCAATGTCATAAGGCTAGTAGCAGCATGATGAGTGGATTTAGGTACAACGACTCTAAGTGAAATAAGTCACACAGAAAAGGACACTTCTCATAAGGTATCACTGATAGAGGGAATGTAAAAACCGTTACACTTGAACTGAATTACAAAACAGAACAGAGTCACACATGCAGAAAACACACTATGGCTGCTTAACGGGAAAGGTGAGGTGGGGTGATACATAAAACAAGGGTTTCAAATTAGCTCAGATACCGTTCCATAAACCCAATATGTAATAGACAAGACCTACTCCTTGCTCAGAGAACTGGACTCAACACGCCCTATTCACCGCACAAGAATATATCTGACTAGTAATAATCTTAAAACCTATGTATTGATATCTCTCTGTTAGTGTGTCAAGTGGGTAAAAAGCGGCATAAACACAGCAGTGAAAAGCAGCTAAACCCCATTATAAAAATAAATTACTTTGAAAAACCCATGAAACAAAGACAGTGAAAGAGAGAGGAATTCTTACACAATGCGTTCAGGGGCTGTGATGCAACCTGGATTGACCATATCTAGACCCACAGCTGGATGAGACATAAGGGTGGACACTGTTGCGGCTGAGAGGTTTGGTGAGGTTGGGTGAGCAAACGCAGACCCTTTAAAGTATTACTGCGTGGTACCCATCGCATGGGTCCCAAATCTCCAGGTTCAAGGGCATCTTCCTACATCGAAAACATGCATGAGATACCCAGAAGATGGTACACCGTGTGATGGGGAAAGGTTTCTAAAACGCACCTCATTTCTCATCTGCTTGTGCCCGGGTTCGCCATTCCAGCCACTTTACTAGCAATCTCCCTCCTTGGAGCATCAGCACCTTTAACCTCCTGTTCCGTACAGGTTGCAATTTGTACTGAGGATGAACGGGAAGACGTGGAACCAATGAAAGACTAGCTCTTGGTGTTGGGACAGGCACAGGTCACTCTATTTTCCCATCAGGAAGAAGAATTAACCACAGGCTCAGCCTGCCCCCCGGAACCAGAACAGGGCCTGAAGCCATCCTGCGCTTTTGCGGCCAGCTCCCTAAAAAGCGAGTTGTAAAATGGAGGTTCAGGGCACTGCAATTCACAAACCTGCAGAGTTATAAATGATAACTCTCATCCACAAATATATTGAGGGAAGGCAAAGAAGAGGATTTGAAATCAAGGCAGAATTGCACGAAACAGATTTCAGGAGGTAGATTCGAATCGCCTTTAAAGCACATGAAAAGCGGCAAAACGTTGACAATGATGCCCTTGGCCAAAAAGGGCGTATGCGTTTTTTCCTGAATATATTCAGGAAAAAACGCATACGCCCTTTTTGGCCAACCAAGCAACCTGGAAAGGCAAATCAGCGCTACAAAGATGTCTCGCTTCCCATTGGTCAAAAGGGCCATGCTGAAAAAAGTGTCAAAACCAGAAATGCAGGACAGGCCATGGAGAAATGGGAGCCTTGCTACACTGATGGGCGGGATGTAAATTGGCAACAGCCACTCTGGAGAAGTGTACGGTGAGTCCTGAAACGTCTAAAAAGCAAAGATTAGAGAGCATAGGGCCCATCCACTCATGGGGGTATAAATTGGGAAAATGAAAAATCAGCAAGACACAAGCACCCCAAAGTTTAGGGCTGCTCTGTTGACAAGGACCTCCACTTCATTCCACCTTCAATATCCCAGGAAAGAGAAAAATGGATAAAGAAGTTGTGGTCCTTATGTACAATGGAATATCACTCAGCCGTGAAATCAATGTCATAAGGCTAGTAGCAGCATGATGAGTGGATTTAGGTACGACGACTCTAAGTGAAATAAGTCACACAGCAAAGGACACTTCTCATAAGGTATCACTTATAGAGGGAATGTAAAAACCGTTACACTTGAACTGAATTACAAAACAAAACAGAGTCACACATGCAGAAAACACACTATGGCTGCTTAACGGGAAAGGTGAGGTGGGGTGATACATAAAACAAGGGTTTCAAATTAGCTCAGATACCGTTCCATAAAACCAATATGTAATAGACAAGACCTACTCCTTGCTCAGAGAACTGGACTCAACACGCCCTATTCACCGCACAAGAATATATCTGACTAGTAATAATCTTAAAACTTATGTATTGATATCTCTCTGTTAGTGTGTCAAGTGGGTGTAAAGCGGCATAAACACAGCAGTGAAAAGCAGCTAAACCCCATTATAAAAATAAATTACTTTGAAAAACCCATGAAACAAAGACAGTGAAAGAGATAGAAATTCTTACACAATGCGTTCACGGGCTGTGATGCAACCTGGATTGACCATATCTAGACCCACAGCTGGATGAGACATAAGGGTGGACACTCTTGGGGCTGAGAGGTTTGGTGAGGTTGGGTGAGCAAACGCAGACCCTTTAAAGTAATACTGCATGGTACCCATCACATGGGTCCCAAATCGCCAGGTTCAAGGGCATCTTCCTACATCGAAAACATGCATGAGAAACCCAGAAGATGGTACACCGTGTGATGTGGAAAGGTTTCTAAAACGCACCTCATTTCTCATCTCCTTGTGCCCGGGTTCGCTATTCCAGCCGCTTTACTAGCAATCTCCCTACTTGGAGCATCAGCACCTTTAACCTCCTGTTCCGTACAGGTTGCAATTTGTCCTGAGGATGAACGGGAAGACGTGGAACCAATGAGAGACTAGCTCTTGGTGTTGGGACAGGCACAAGTTACTCTATTTTCCCATCAGGAAGAAGAATTAACCACAGGCTCAGCCTGCCCCCCGGAACCAGAACAGGGCCTGAAGCCATCCTGCGCTTTTGCGGCCAGCTCCCAAAAAAGCGAGTTGTAAAATGGAGGTTCAGGGCACTGCAATTCACAAACCTGCAGAGTTATAAATGATAACTCTCGTCCACAAATATATTGAGGGAAGGCAAAGAAGAGGATTTGAAATCAAGGCAGAATTGCAGGAAACAGATTTCAGGAGGTAGATTCGAATCGCCTTTAAAGCACATGAAAAGTGGCAAAACGTTGACAATGATGCCCTTGGCCAAAAAGGGCGTATGCGTTTTTTCCTCAATATATTCAGGAAAAAACGCATACGCCCTTTTTGGCCAACCAAGCAACCTGGAAAGGCAAATCAGCGCTACAAAGATGTCTCGCTTCCCATCGGTTAAAAAGGCCATGCTGAAAAAAGTGTCAAAACCACAAATGCAGGACAGGCCATGGAGAAATGGGAGCCTTGCTACACTGATGGGCGGGATGTAAATTGCCAACAGCCACTCTGGAGAAGCGTACGGTGAGTCCTGAAACATCTAAAAAACAAAGCTAAGAGAGCATAGGGCACTTCCACTCATGGGGTTATAAATTGGGAAAATGAAAAATCAGCAAGACACAAGCACCCCAAAGTTTAGGGCTGCTCTGTTGACAAGGACCTCCACTTCATTCCACCTTCAATATCCCAGGAAAGAGAAAAATGGATAAATAAGTTGTGGTCCTTATGTACAATGGAATATCACTCAGCCGTGAAATCAATGTCATAAGGCTAGTAGCAGCATGATGAGTGGATTTAGGTATGACGACTCTAAGTGAAATAAGTCACACAGAAAAGGACACTTCTCAAAAGGTATCACTGATAGAGGGAATGTAAAATCCGTTACACTTGAACTGAATTACAAAACAGAACAGAGTCACACATGCAGAAAACACACTATGGCTGCTTAACGGGAAAGGTGAGGTGGGGTGATACATAAAACAAGGGTTTCAAATTAGCTCAGATACCGTTCCATAAACCCAATATGTAATAGACAAGACCTACTCCTTGCTCAGAGAACTGGACTCAACACGCCCTATTCACCGCACAAGAATATATCTGACTAGTAATAATCTTAAAACCTATGTATTGATATCTCTCTGTTAGTGTGTCAAGTGGGTAAAAAGCGGCATAAACACAGCAGTGAAAAGCAGCTAAACCCCATTATAAAAATAAATTACTTTGAAAAACCCATGAAACAAAGACAGTGAAAGAGAGAGAAATTCTTACACAATGCGTTCAGGGGCTGTGATGCAACCTGGATTGACCATATCTAGACCCACAGCTGGATGAGACATAAGGGTGGACACTGTTGCGGCTGAGAGGTTTGGTGAGGTTGGGTGAGGAAACGCAGACCCTTTAAAGTAATACTGCGTGGTACCCATCGCATGGGTCCCAAATCTCCAGGTTCAAGGGCATCTTCCTACATCGAAAACATGCATGAGATACCCAGAAGATGGTACACCGTGTGATGGGGAAAGGTTTCTAAAACGCACCTCATTTCTCATCTGCTTGTGCCCGGGTTCGCCATTCCAGCCACTTTACTAGCAATCTCCCTCCTTGGAGCATCAGCACCTTTAACCTCCTGTTCCGTACAGGTTGCAATTTGTACTGAGGATGAACGGGAAGACGTGGAACCAATGAAAGACTAGCTCTTGGTGTTGGGACAGGCACAGGTCACTCTATTTTCCCATCAGGAAGAAGAATTAACCACAGGCTCAGCCTGCCCCCCGGAACCAGAACAGGGCCTGAAGCCATCCTGCGCTTTTGCGGCCAGCTCCCTAAAAAGCGAGTTGTAAAATGGAGGTTCAGGGCACTGCAATTCACAAACCTGCAGAGTTATAAATGATAACTCTCATCCACAAATATATTGAGGGAAGGCAAAGAAGAGGATTTGAAATCAAGGCAGAATTGCAGGAAACAGATTTCAGGAGGTAGATTCGAATCGCCTTTAAAGCACATGAAAAGCGGCAAAACGTTGACAATGATGCCCTTGGCCAAAAAGGGCGTATGCGTTTTTTCCTGAATATATTCAGGAAAAAACGCATACGCCCTTTTTGGCCAACCAAGCAACCTGGAAAGGCAAATCAGCGCTACAAAGATGTCTCGCTTCCCATTGGTCAAAAGGGCCATGCTGAAAAAAGTGTCAAAACCAGAAATGCAGGACAGGCCATGGAGAAATGGGAGCCTTGCTACACTGATGGGCGGGATGTAAATTGTCAACAGCCACTCTGGAGAAGTGTACGGTGAGTCCTGAAACGTCTAAAAAGCAAAGCTTAGAGAGCATAGGGCACTTCCACTCATGGGGGTATAAATTGGGAAAATGAAAAATCAGCAAGACACAAGCACCCCAAAGTTTAGGGCTGCTCTGTTGACAAGGACCTCCACTTCATTCCACCTTCAATATCCCAGGAAAGAGAAAAATGGATAAAGAAGTTGTGGTCCTTATGTACAATGGAATATCACTCAGCCGTGAAATCAATGTCATAAGGCTAGTAGCAGCATGATGAGTGGATTTAGGTACGACGACTCTAAGTGAAATAAGTCACACAGCAAAGGACACTTCTCATAAGGTATCACTGATAGAGGGAATGTAAAAACCGTTACACTTGAACTGAATTACAAAACAGAACAGAGTCACACATGCAGAAAACACACTATGGCTGCTTAACGGGAAAGGTGAGGTGGGGTGATACATAAAACAAGGGTTTCAAATTAGCTCAGATACCGTTCCATAAACCCAATATGTAATAGACAAGACCTACTCCTTGCTCAGAGAACTGGACTCAACACGCCCTATTCACCGCACAAGAATATATCTGACTAGTAATAATCTTAAAACCTATGTATTGATATCTCTCTGTTAGTGTGTCAAGTGGGTAAAAAGCGGCATAAACACAGCAGTGAAAAGCAGCTAAACCCCATTATAAAAATAAATTACTTTGAAAAACCCATGAAACAAAGACAGTGAAAGAGAGAGGAATTCTTACACAATGCGTTCAGGGGCTGTGATGCAACCTGGATTGACCATATCTAGACCCACAGCTGGATGAGACATAAGGGTGGACACTGTTGCGGCTGAGAGGTTTGGTGAGGTTGGGTGAGCAAACGCAGACCCTTTAAAGTATTACTGTGTGGTACCCATCGCATGGGTCCCAAATCTCCAGGTTCAAGGGCATCTTCCTACATCGAAAACATGCATGAGATACCCAGAAGATGGTACACCGTGTGATGGGGAAAGGTTTCTAAAACGCACCTCATTTCTCATCTGCATGTGCCCGGGTTCACCATTCCAGCCACTTTACTAGCAATCTCCCTCCTTGGAGCATCAGCACCTTTAACCTCCTGTTCCGTACAGGTTGCAATTTGTACTGAGGATGAACGGGAAGACGTGGAACCAATGAAAGACTAGCTCTTGGTGTTGGGACAGGCACAGGTCACTCTATTTTCCCATCAGGAAGAAGAATTAACCACAGGCTCAGCCTGCCCCCCGGAACCAGAACAGGGCCTGAAGCCATCCTGCGGTTTTGTGGCCAGCTCCCTAAAAAGCGAGTTGTAAAATGTAGGTTCAGGGCACTGCAATTCACAAACCTGCAGAGTTATAAATGATAACTCTCATCCACAAATATATTGAGGGAAGGCAAAGAAGAGGATTTGAAATCAAGGCAGAATTGCAGGAAACAGATTTCAGGAGGTAGATTCGAATCACCTTTAAAGCACATGAAAAGCGGCAAAACGTTGACAATGATGCCCTTGGCCAAAAAGGGCGTATGCGTTTTTTCCTGAATATATTCAGGAAAAAACGCATACGCCCTTTTTGGCCAACCAAGCAACCTGGAAAGGCAAATCAGCGCTACAAAGATGTCTCGCTTCCCATTGGTCAAAAGGGCCATGCTGAAAAAAGTGTCAAAACCAGAAATGCAGGACAGGCCATGGAGAAATGGGAGCCTTGCTACACTGATGGGCGGGATGTAAATTGTCAACAGCCACTCTGGAGAAGTGTACGGTGAGTCCTGAAACGTCTAAAAAGCAAAGCTTAGAGAGCATAGGGCACTTCCACTCATGGGGGTATAAATTGGGAAAATGAAAAATCAGCAAGACACAAGCACCCCAAAGTTTAGGGCTGCTCTGTTGACAAGGACCTCCACTTCATTCCACCTTCAATATCCCAGGAAAGAGAAAAATGGATAAAGAAGTTGTGGTCCTTATGTACAATGGAATATCACTCAGCCGTGAAATCAATGTCATAAGGCTAGTAGCAGCATGATGAGTGGATTTAGGTACAACGACTCTAAGTGAAATAAGTCACACAGAAAAGGACACTTCTCATAAGGTATCACTGATAGAGGGAATGTAAAAACCGTTACACTTGAACTGAATTACAAAACAGAACAGAGTCACACATGCAGAAAACACACTATGGCTGCTTAACGGGAAAGGTGAGGTGGGGTGATACATAAAACAAGGGTTTCAAATTAGCTCAGATACCGTTCCATAAAACCAATATGTAATAGACAAGACCTACTCCTTGCTCAGAGAACTGGACTCAACACGCCCTATTCACCGCACAAGAATATATCTGACTAGTAATAATCTTAAAACTTATGTATTGATATCTCTCTGTTAGTGTGTCAAGTGGGTGTAAAGCGGCATAAACACAGCAGTGAAAAGCAGCTAAACCCCATTATAAAAATAAATTACTTTGAAAAACCCATGAAACAAAGACAGTGAAAGAGATAGAAATTCTTACACAATGCGTTCACGGGCTGTGATGCAACCTGGATTGACCATATCTAGACCCACAGCTGGATGAGACATAAGGGTGGACACTCTTGGGGCTGAGAGGTTTGGTGAGGTTGGGTGAGCAAACGCAGACCCTTTAAAGTAATACTGCATGGTACCCATCGCATGGGTCCCAAATCGCCAGGTTCAAGGGCATCTTCCTACATCGAAAACATGCATGAGAAACCCAGAAGATGGTACACCGTGTGATGTGGAAAGGTTTCTAAAACGCACCTCATTTCTCATCTCCTTGTGCCCGGGTTCGCTATTCCAGCCGCTTTACTAGCAATCTCCCTACTTGGAGCATCAGCACCTTTAACCTCCTGTTCCGTACAGGTTGCAATTTGTCCTGAGGATGAACGGGAAGACGTGGAACCAATGAGAGACTAGCTCTTGGTGTTGGGACAGGCACAAGTTACTCTATTTTCCCATCAGGAAGAAGAATTAACCACAGGCTCAGCCTGCCCCCCGGAACCAGAACAGGGCCTGAAGCCATCCTGCGCTTTTGCGGCCAACTCCCAAAAAAGCGAGTTGTAAAATGGAGGTTCAGGGCACTGCAATTCACAAACCTGCAGAGTTATAAATGATAACTCTCGTCCACAAATATATTGAGGGAAGGCAAAGAAGAGGATTTGAAATCAAGGCAGAATTGCACGAAACAGATTTCAGGAGGTAGATTCGAATCGCCTTTAAAGCACATGAAAAGCGGCAAAACGTTGACAATGATGCCCTTGGCCAAAAAGGGCGTATGCGTTTTTTCCTGAATATATTCAGGAAAAAACGCATACGCCCTTTTTGGCCAACCAAGCAACCTGGAAAGGCAAATCAGTGCTACAAAGATGTCTCGCTTCCCATTGGTCAAAAGGGCCATGCTGAAAAAAGTGTCAAAACCAGAAATGCAGGACAGGCCATGGAGAAATGGGAGCCTTGCTACACTGATGGGCGGGATGTAAATTGTCAACAGCCACTCTGGAGAAGTGTACGGTGAGTCCTGAAACGTCTAAAAAGCAAAGCTTAGAGAGCATAGGGCACTTCCACTCATGGGGGTATAAATTGGGAAAATGAAAAATCAGCAAGACACAAGCACCCCAAAGTTTAGGGCTGCTCTGTTGACAAGGACCTCCACTTCATTCCACCTTCAATATCCCAGGAAAGAGAAAAATGGATAAAGAAGTTGTGGTCCTTATGTACAATGGAATATCACTCAGCCGTGAAAT
Source organism: Balaenoptera borealis (assembly GCF_965194805.1). Lineage (NCBI taxonomy): Eukaryota > Metazoa > Chordata > Mammalia > Artiodactyla > Balaenopteridae > Balaenoptera > Balaenoptera borealis. Next base: position 85,909 of record NW_028123493.1, on the reverse strand, counting down.
CAATGTCATAAGGCTAGTAGCAGCATGATGAGTGGATTTAGGTACAACGACTCTAAGTGAAATAAGTCACACAGAAAAGGACACTTCTCATAAGGTATCACTGATAGAGGGAATGTAAAAACCGTTACACTTGAACTGAATTACAAAACAGAACAGAGTCACACATGCAGAAAACACACTATGGCTGCTTAACGGGAAAGGTGAGGTGGGGTGATACATAAAACAAGGGTTTCAAATTAGCTCAGATACCGTTCCATAAAACCAATATGTAATAGACAAGACCTACTCCTTGCTCAGAGAACTGGACTCAACACGCCCTATTCACCGCACAAGAATATATCTGACTAGTAATAATCTTAAAACTTATGTATTGATATCTCTCTGTTAGTGTGTCAAGTGGGTGTAAAGCGGCATAAACACAGCAGTGAAAAGCAGCTAAACCCCATTATAAAAATAAATTACTTTGAAAAACCCATGAAACAAAGACAGTGAAAGAGATAGAAATTCTTACACAATGCGTTCACGGGCTGTGATGCAACCTGGATTGACCATATCTAGACCCACAGCTGGATGAGACATAAGGGTGGACACTCTTGGGGCTGAGAGGTTTGGTGAGGTTGGGTGAGCAAACGCAGACCCTTTAAAGTAATACTGCGTGGTACCCATCGCATGGGTCCCAAATCGCCAGGTTCAAGGGCATCTTCCTACATCGAAAACATGCATGAGAAACCCAGAAGATGGTACACCGTGTGATGTGGAAAGGTTTCTAAAACGCACCTCATTTCTCATCTCCTTGTGCCCGGGTTCGCTATTCCAGCCGCTTTACTAGCAATCTCCCTACTTGGAGCATCAGCACCTTTAACCTCCTGTTCCGTACAGGTTGCAATTTGTCCTGAGGATGAACGGGAAGACGTGGAACCAATGAGAGACTAGCTCTTGGTGTTGGGACAGGCACAAGTTACTCTATTTTCCCATCAGGAAGAAGAATTAACCACAGGCTCAGCCTGCCCCCCGGAACCAGAACAGGGCCTGAAGCCATCCTGCGCTTTTGCGGCCAACTCCCAAAAAAGCGAGTTGTAAAATGGAGGTTCAGGGCACTGCAATTCACAAACCTGCAGAGTTATAAATGATAACTCTCGTCCACAAATATATTGAGGGAAGGCAAAGAAGAGGATTTGAAATCAAGGCAGAATTGCAGGAAACAGATTTCAGGAGGTAGATTCGAATCGCCTTTAAAGCACATGAAAAGCGGAAAAACGTTGACAATGATGCCCTTGGCCAAAAAGGGCGTATGCGTTTTTTCCTGAATATATTCAGGAAAAAACGCATACGCCCTTTTTGGCCAACCAAGCAACCTGGAAAGGCAAATCAGCGCTACAAAGATGTCTCGCTTCCCATCGGTTAAAAAGGCCATGCTGAAAAAAGTGTCAAAACCACAAATGCAGGACAGGCCATGGAGAAATGGGAGCCTTGCTACACTGATGGGCGGGATGTAAATTGCCAACAGCCACTCTGGAGAAGCGTACGGTGAGTCCTGAAACATCTAAAAAACAAAGCTTAGAGAGCATAGGGCACTTCCACTCATGGGGTTATAAATTGGGAAAATGAAAAATCAGCAAGACACAAGCACCCCAAAGTTTAGGGCTGCTCTGTTGACAAGGACCTCCACTTCATTCCACCTTCAATATCCCAGGAAAGAGAAAAATGGATAAAGAAGTTGTGGTCCTTATGTACAATGGAATATCACTCAGCCGTGAAATCAATGTCATAAGGCTAGTAGCAGCATGATGAGTGGATTTAGGTATGACGACTCTAAGTGAAATAAGTCACACAGAAAAGGACACTTCTCAAAAGGTATCACTGATAGAGGGAATGTAAAAACCGTTACACTTGAACTGAATTACAAAACAGAACAGAGTCACACATGCAGAAAACACACTATGGCTGCTTAACGGGAAAGGTGAGGTGGGGTGATACATAAAACAAGGGTTTCAAATTAGCTCAGATACCGTTCCATAAACCCAATATGTAATAGACAAGACCTACTCCTTGCTCAGAGAACTGGACTCAACACGCCCTATTCACCGCACAAGAATATATCTGACTAGTAATAATCTTAAAACCTATGTATTGATATCTCTCTGTTAGTGTGTCAAGTGGGTAAAAAGCGGCATAAACACAGCAGTGAAAAGCAGCTAAACCCCATTATAAAAATAAATTACTTTGAAAAACCCATGAAACAAAGACAGTGAAAGAGAGAGAAATTCTTACACAATGCGTTCAGGGGCTGTGATGCAACCTGGATTGACCATATCTAGACCCACAGCTGGATGAGACATAAGGGTGGACACTGTTGCGGCTGAGAGGTTTGGTGAGGTTGGGTGAGCAAACGCAGACCCTTTAAAGTAATACTGCGTGGTACCCATCGCATGGGTCCCAAATCTCCAGGTTCAAGGGCATCTTCCTACATCGAAAACATGCATGAGATACCCAGAAGATGGTACACTGTGTGATGGGGAAAGGTTTCTAAAACGCACCTCATTTCTCATCTGCTTGTGCCCGGGTTCGCCATTCCAGCCACTTTACTAGCAATCTCCCTCCTTGGAGCATCAGCGCCTTTAACCTCCTGTTCCGTACAGGTTGCAATTTGTACTGAGGATGAACGGGAAGACGTGGAACCAATGAAAGACTAGCTCTTGGTGTTGGGACAGGCACAGGTCACTCTATTTTCCCATCAGGAAGAAGAATTAACCACAGGCTCAGCCTGCCCCCCGGAACCAGAACAGGGCCTGAAGCCATCCTGCGGTTTTGTGGCCAGCTCCCTAAAAAGCGAGTTGTAAAATGGAGGTTCAGGGCACTGCAATTCACAAACCTGCAGAGTTATAAATGATAACTCTCATCCACAAATATATTGAGGGAAGGCAAAGAAGAGGATTTGAAATCAAGGCAGAATTGCAGGAAACAGATTTCAGGAGGTAGATTCGAATCACCTTTAAAGCACATGAAAAGCGGCAAAACGTTGACAATGATGCCCTTGGCCAAAAAGGGCGTATGCGTTTTTTCCTGAATATATTCAGGAAAAAACGCATACGCCCTTTTTGGCCAACCAAGCAACCTGGAAAGGCAAATCAGCGCTACAAAGATGTCTCGCTTCCCATTGGTCAAAAGGGCCATGCTGAAAAAAGTGTCAAAACCAGAAATGCAGGACAGGCCATGGAGAAATGGGAGCCTTGCTACACTGATGGGCGGGATGTAAATTGTCAACAGCCACTCTGGAGAAGTGTACGGTGAGTCCTGAAACGTCTAAAAAGCAAAGCTTAGAGAGCATAGGGCACTTCCACTCATGGGGGTATAAATTGGGAAAATGAAAAATCAGCAAGACACAAGCACCCCAAAGTTTAGGGCTGCTCTGTTGACAAGGACCTCCACTTCATTCCACCTTCAATATCCCAGGAAAGAGAAAAATGGATAAAGAAGTTGTGGTCCTTATGTACAATGGAATATCACTCAGCCGTGAAATCAATGTCATAAGGCTAGTAGCAGCATGATGAGTGGATTTAGGTACAACGACTCTAAGTGAAATAAGTCACACAGAAAAGGACACTTCTCATAAGGTATCACTGATAGAGGGAATGTAAAAACCGTTACACTTGAACTGAATTACAAAACAGAACAGAGTCACACATGCAGAAAACACACTATGGCTGCTTAACGGGAAAGGTGAGGTGGGGTGATACATAAAACAAGGGTTTCAAATTAGCTCAGATACCGTTCCATAAAACCAATATGTAATAGACAAGACCTACTCCTTGCTCAGAGAACTGGACTCAACACGCCCTATTCACCGCACAAGAATATATCTGACTAGTAATAATCTTAAAACTTATGTATTGATATCTCTCTGTTAGTGTGTCAAGTGGGTGTAAAGCGGCATAAACACAGCAGTGAAAAGCAGCTAAACCCCATTATAAAAATAAATTACTTTGAAAAACCCATGAAACAAAGACAGTGAAAGAGATAGAAATTCTTACACAATGCGTTCACGGGCTGTGATGCAACCTGGATTGACCATATCTAGACCCACAGCTGGATGAGACATAAGGGTGGACACTCTTGGGGCTGAGAGGTTTGGTGAGGTTGGGTGAGCAAACGCAGACCCTTTAAAGTAATACTGCATGGTACCCATCGCATGGGTCCCAAATCGCCAGGTTCAAGGGCATCTTCCTACATCGAAAACATGCATGAGAAACCCAGAAGATGGTACACCGTGTGATGTGGAAAGGTTTCTAAAACGCACCTCATTTCTCATCTCCTTGTGCCCGGGTTCGCTATTCCAGCCGCTTTACTAGCAATCTCCCTACTTGGAGCATCAGCACCTTTAACCTCCTGTTCCGTACAGGTTGCAATTTGTCCTGAGGATGAACGGGAAGACGTGGAACCAATGAGAGACTAGCTCTTGGTGTTGGGACAGGCACAAGTTACTCTATTTTCCCATCAGGAAGAAGAATTAACCACAGGCTCAGCCTGCCCCCCGGAACCAGAACAGGGCCTGAAGCCATCCTGCGCTTTTGCGGCCAACTCCCAAAAAAGCGAGTTGTAAAATGGAGGTTCAGGGCACTGCAATTCACAAACCTGCAGAGTTATAAATGATAACTCTCGTCCACAAATATATTGAGGGAAGGCAAAGAAGAGGATTTGAAATCAAGGCAGAATTGCACGAAACAGATTTCAGGAGGTAGATTCGAATCGCCTTTAAAGCACATGAAAAGCAGCAAAACGTTGACAATGATGCCCTTGGCCAAAAAGGGCGTATGCGTTTTTTCCTGAATATATTCAGGAAAAAACGCATACGCCCTTTTTGGCCAACCAAGCAACCTGGAAAGGCAAATCAGTGCTACAAAGATGTCTCGCTTCCCATTGGTCAAAAGGGCCATGCTGAAAAAAGTGTCAAAACCAGAAATGCAGGACAGGCCATGGAGAAATGGGAGCCTTGCTACACTGATGGGCGGGATGTAAATTGTCAACAGCCACTCTGGAGAAGTGTACGGTGAGTCCTGAAACGTCTAAAAAGCAAAGCTTAGAGAGCATAGGGCACTTCCACTCATGGGGGTATAAATTGGGAAAATGAAAAATCAGCAAGACACAAGCACCCCAAAGTTTAGGGCTGCTCTGTTGACAAGGACCTCCACTTCATTCCACCTTCAATATCCCAGGAAAGAGAAAAATGGATAAAGAAGTTGTGGTCCTTATGTACAATGGAATATCACTCAGCCGTGAAATCAATGTCATAAGGCTAGTAGCAGCATGATGAGTGGATTTAGGTACAACGACTCTAAGTGAAATAAGTCACACAGAAAAGGACACTTCTCATAAGGTATCACTGATAGAGGGAATGTAAAAACCGTTACACTTGAACTGAATTACAAAACAGAACAGAGTCACACATGCAGAAAACACACTATGGCTGCTTAACGGGAAAGGTGAGGTGGGGTGATACATAAAACAAGGGTTTCAAATTAGCTCAGATACCGTTCCATAAAACCAATATGTAATAGACAAGACCTACTCCTTGCTCAGAGAACTGGACTCAACACGCCCTATTCACCGCACAAGAATATATCTGACTAGTAATAATCTTAAAACTTATGTATTGATATCTCTCTGTTAGTGTGTCAAGTGGGTGTAAAGCGGCATAAACACAGCAGTGAAAAGCAGCTAAACCCCATTATAAAAATAAATTACTTTGAAAAACCCATGAAACAAAGACAGTGAAAGAGATAGAAATTCTTACACAATGCGTTCACGGGCTGTGATGCAACCTGGATTGACCATATCTAGACCCACAGCTGGATGAGACATAAGGGTGGACACTCTTGGGGCTGAGAGGTTTGGTGAGGTTGGGTGAGCAAACGCAGACCCTTTAAAGTAATACTGCATGGTACCCATCGCATGGGTCCCAAATCGCCAGGTTCAAGGGCATCTTCCTACATCGAAAACATGCATGAGAAACCCAGAAGATGGTACACCGTGTGATGTGGAAAGGTTTCTAAAACGCACCTCATTTCTCATCTCCTTGTGCCCGGGTTCGCTATTCCAGCCGCTTTACTAGCAATCTCCCTACTTGGAGCATCAGCACCTTTAACCTCCTGTTCCGTACAGGTTGCAATTTGTCCTGAGGATGAACGGGAAGACGTGGAACCAATGAGAGACTAGCTCTTGGTGTTGGGACAGGCACAAGTTACTCTATTTTCCCATCAGGAAGAAGAATTAACCACAGGCTCAGCCTGCCCCCCGGAACCAGAACAGGGCCTGAAGCCATCCTGCGCTTTTGCGGCCAACTCCCTAAAAAGCGAGTTGTAAAATGGAGGTTCAGGGCACTGCAATTCACAAACCTGCAGAGTTATAAATGATAACTCTCGTCCACAAATATATTGAGGGAAGGCAAAGAAGAGGATTTGAAATCAAGGCAGAATTGCAGGAAACAGATTTCAGGAGGTAGATTCGAATCGCCTTTAAAGCACATGAAAAGCGGAAAAACGTTGACAATGATGCCCTTGGCCAAAAAGGGCGTATGCGTTTTTTCCTGAATATATTCAGGAAAAAACGCATACGCCCTTTTTGGCCAACCAAGCAACCTGGAAAGGCAAATCAGCGCTACAAAGATGTCTCGCTTCCCATCGGTTAAAAAGGCCATGCTGAAAAAAGTGTCAAAACCACAAATGCAGGACAGGCCATGGAGAAATGGGAGCCTTGCTACACTGATGGGCGGGATGTAAATTGCCAACAGCCACTCTGGAGAAGCGTACGGTGAGTCCTGAAACATCTAAAAAACAAAGCTTAGAGAGCATAGGGCACTTCCACTCATGGGGTTATAAATTGGGAAAATGAAAAATCAGCAAGACACAAGCACCCCAAAGTTTAGGGCTGCTCTGTTGACAAGGACCTCCACTTCATTCCACCTTCAATATCCCAGGAAAGAGAAAAATGGATAAAGAAGTTGTGGTCCTTATGTACAATGGAATATCACTCAGCCGTGAAATCAATGTCATAAGGCTAGTAGCAGCATGATGAGTGGATTTAGGTATGACGACTCTAAGTGAAATAAGTCACACAGAAAAGGACACTTCTCAAAAGGTATCACTGATAGAGGGAATGTAAAAACCGTTACACTTGAACTGAATTACAAAACAGAACAGAGTCACACATGCAGAAAACACACTATGGCTGCTTAACGGGAAAGGTGAGGTGGGGTGATACATAAAACAAGGGTTTCAAATTAGCTCAGATACCGTTCCATAAACCCAATATGTAATAGACAAGACCTACTCCTTGCTCAGAGAACTGGACTCAACACGCCCTATTCACCGCACAAGAATATATCTGACTAGTAATAATCTTAAAACCTATGTATTGATATCTCTCTGTTAGTGTGTCAAGTGGGTAAAAAGCGGCATAAACACAGCAGTGAAAAGCAGCTAAACCCCATTATAAAAATAAATTACTTTGAAAAACCCATGAAACAAAGACAGTGAAAGAGAGAGAAATTCTTACACAATGCGTTCAGGGGCTGTGATGCAACCTGGATTGACCATATCTAGACCCACAGCTGGATGAGACATAAGGGTGGACACTGTTGCGGCTGAGAGGTTTGGTGAGGTTGGGTGAGCAAACGCAGACCCTTTAAAGTAATACTGCGTGGTACCCATCGCATGGGTCCCAAATCTCCAGGTTCAAGGGCATCTTCCTACATCGAAAACATGCATGAGATACCCAGAAGATGGTACACTGTGTGATGGGGAAAGGTTTCTAAAACGCACCTCATTTCTCATCTGCTTGTGCCCGGGTTCGCCATTCCAGCCACTTTACTAGCAATCTCCCTCCTTGGAGCATCAGCACCTTTAACCTCCTGTTCCGTACAGGTTGCAATTTGTACTGAGGATGAACGGGAAGACGTGGAACCAATGAAAGACTAGCTCTTGGTGTTGGGACAGGCACAGGTCACTCTATTTTCCCATCAGGAAGAAGAATTAACCACAGGCTCAGCCTGCCCCCCGGAACCAGAACAGGGCCTGAAGCCATCCTGCGCTTTTGCGGCCAGCTCCCTAAAAAGCGAGTTGTAAAATGGAGGTTCAGGGCACTGCAATTCACAAACCTGCAGAGTTATAAATGATAACTCTCATCCACAAATATATTGAGGGAAGGCAAAGAAGAGGATTTGAAATCAAGGCAGAATTGCAGGAAACAGATTTCAGGAGGTAGATTCGAATCACCTTTAAAGCACATGAAAAGCGGCAAAACGTTGACAATGATGCCCTTGGCCAAAAAGGGCGTATGCGTTTTTTCCTGAATATATTCAGGAAAAAACGCATACGCCCTTTTTGGCCAACCAAGCAACCTGGAAAGGCAAATCAGCGCTACAAAGATGTCTCGCTTCCCATTGGTCAAAAGGGCCATGCTGAAAAAAGTGTCAAAACCAGAAATGCAGGACAGGCCATGGAGAAATGGGAGCCTTGCTACACTGATGGGCGGGATGTAAATTGTCAACAGCCACTCTGGAGAAGTGTACGGTGAGTCCTGAAACGTCTAAAAAGCAAAGCTTAGAGAGCATAGGGCACTTCCACTCATGGGGGTATAAATTGGGAAAATGAAAAATCAGCAAGACACAAGCACCCCAAAGTTTAGGGCTGCTCTGTTGACAAGGACCTCCACTTCATTCCACCTTCAATATCCCAGGAAAGAGAAAAATGGATAAAGAAGTTGTGGTCCTTATGTACAATGGAATATCACTCAGCCGTGAAATCAATGTCATAAGGCTAGTAGCAGCATGATGAGTGGATTTAGGTACAACGACTCTAAGTGAAATAAGTCACACAGAAAAGGACACTTCTCATAAGGTATCACTGATAGAGGGAATGTAAAAACCGTTACACTTGAACTGAATTACAAAACAGAACAGAGTCACACATGCAGAAAACACACTATGGCTGCTTAACGGGAAAGGTGAGGTGGGGTGATACATAAAACAAGGGTTTCAAATTAGCTCAGATACCGTTCCATAAAACCAATATGTAATAGACAAGACCTACTCCTTGCTCAGAGAACTGGACTCAACACGCCCTATTCACCGCACAAGAATATATCTGACTAGTAATAATCTTAAAACTTATGTATTGATATCTCTCTGTTAGTGTGTCAAGTGGGTGTAAAGCGGCATAAACACAGCAGTGAAAAGCAGCTAAACCCCATTATAAAAATAAATTACTTTGAAAAACCCATGAAACAAAGACAGTGAAAGAGATAGAAATTCTTACACAATGCGTTCACGGGCTGTGATGCAACCTGGATTGACCATATCTAGACCCACAGCTGGATGAGACATAAGGGTGGACACTGTTGCGGCTGAGAGGTTTGGTGAGGTTGGGTGAGCAAACGCAGACCCTTTAAAGTATTACTGTGTGGTACCCATCGCATGGGTCCCAAATCTCCAGGTTCAAGGGCATCTTCCTACATCGAAAACATGCATGAGATACCCAGAAGATGGTACACCGTGTGATGGGGAAAGGTTTCTAAAACGCACCTCATTTCTCATCTGCTTGTGCCCGGGTTCGCCATTCCAGCCACTTTACTAGCAATCTCCCTCCTTGGAGCATCAGCACCTTTAACCTCCTGTTCCGTACAGGTTGCAATTTGTACTGAGGATGAACGGGAAGACGTGGAACCAATGAAAGACTAGCTCTTGGTGTTGGGACAGGCACAGGTCACTCTATTTTCCCATCAGGAAGAAGAATTAACCACAGGCTCAGCCTGCCCCCCGGAACCAGAACAGGGCCTGAAGCCATCCTGCGGTTTTGTGGCCAGCTCACTAAAAAGCGAGTTGTAAAATGGAGGTTCAGGGCACTGCAATTCACAAACCTGCAGAGTTATAAATGATAACTCTCATCCACAAATATATTGAGGGAAGGCAAAGAAGAGGATTTGAAATCAAGGCAGAATTGCAGGAAACAGATTTCAGGAGGTAGATTCGAATCACCTTTAAAGCACATGAAAAGCGGCAAAACGTTGACAATGATGCCCTTGGCCAAAAAGGGCGTATGCGTTTTTTCCTGAATATATTCAGGAAAAAACGCATACGCCCTTTTTGGCCAACCAAGCAACCTGGAAAGGCAAATCAGCGCTACAAAGATGTCTCGCTTCCCATTGGTCAAAAGGGCCATGCTGAAAAAAGTGTCAAAACCAGAAATGCAGGACAGGCCATGGAGAAATGGGAGCCTTGCTACACTGATGGGCGGGATGTAAATTGTCAACAGCCACTCTGGAGAAGTGTACGGTGAGTCCTGAAACGTCTAAAAAGCAAAGCTTAGAGAGCATAGGGCACTTCCACTCATGGGGGTATAAATTGGGAAAATGAAAAATCAGCAAGACACAAGCACCCCAAAGTTTAGGGCTGCTCTGTTGACAAGGACCTCCACTTCATTCCACCTTCAATATCCCAGGAAAGAGAAAAATGGATAAAGAAGTTGTGGTCCTTATGTACAATGGAATATCACTCAGCCGTGAAATCAATGTCATAAGGCTAGTAGCAGCATGATGAGTGGATTTAGGTACAACGACTCTAAGTGAAATAAGTCACACAGAAAAGGACACTTCTCATAAGGTATCACTGATAGAGGGAATGTAAAAACCGTTACACTTGAACTGAATTACAAAACAGAACAGAGTCACACATGCAGAAAACACACTATGGCTGCTTAACGGGAAAGGTGAGGTGGGGTGATACATAAAACAAGGGTTTCAAATTAGCTCAGATACCGTTCCATAAAACCAATATGTAATAGACAAGACCTACTCCTTGCTCAGAGAACTGGACTCAACACGCCCTATTCACCGCACAAGAATATATCTGACTAGTAATAATCTTAAAACTTATGTATTGATATCTCTCTGTTAGTGTGTCAAGTGGGTGTAAAGCGGCATAAACACAGCAGTGAAAAGCAGCTAAACCCCATTATAAAAATAAATTACTTTGAAAAACCCATGAAACAAAGACAGTGAAAGAGATAGAAATTCTTACACAATGCGTTCATGGGCTGTGATGCAACCTGGATTGACCATATCTAGACCCACAGCTGGATGAGACATAAGGGTGGACACTCTTGGGGCTGAGAGGTTTGGTGAGGTTGGGTGAGCAAACGCAGACCCTTTAAAGTAATACTGCATGGTACCCATCGCATGGGTCCCAAATCGCCAGGTTCAAGGGCATCTTCCTACATCGAAAACATGCATGAGAAACCCAGAAGATGGTACACCGTGTGATGTGGAAAGGTTTCTAAAACGCACCTCATTTCTCATCTCCTTGTGCCCGGGTTCGCTATTCCAGCCGCTTTACTAGCAATCTCCCTACTTGGAGCATCAGCACCTTTAACCTCCTGTTCCGTACAGGTTGCAATTTGTGCTGAGGATGAACGGGAAGACGTGGAACCAATGAGAGACTAGCTCTTGGTGTTGGGACAGGCACAAGTTACTCTATTTTCCCATCAGGAAGAAGAATTAACCACAGGCTCAGCCTGCCCCCCGGAACCAGAACAGGGCCTGAAGCCATCCTGCGCTTTTGCGGCCAACTCCCAAAAAAGCGAGTTGTAAAATGGAGGTTCAGGGCACTGCAATTCACAAACCTGCAGAGTTATAAATGATAACTCTCGTCCACAAATATATTGAGGGAAGGCAAAGAAGAGGATTTGAAATCAAGGCAGAATTGCACGAAACAGATTTCAGGAGGTAGATTCGAATCGCCTTTAAAGCACATGAAAAGCGGCAAAACGTTGACAATGATGCCCTTGGCCAAAAAGGGCGTATGCGTTTTTTCCTGAATATATTCAGGAAAAAACGCATACGCCCTTTTTGGCCAACCAAGCAACCTGGAAAGGCAAATCAGCGCTACAAAGATGTCTCGCTTCCCATTGGTCAAAAGGGCCATGCTGAAAAAAGTGTCAAAACCAGAAATGCAGGACAGGCCATGGAGAAATGGGAGCCTTGCTACACTGATGGGCGGGATGTAAATTGCCAAGAGCCACTCTGGAGAAGTGTCCGGTGAGTCCTGAAACATCTGAAAAACACAGCTTAGAGAGCATAGGGCACTTCCACTCATGGGGGTATAAATTGGGAAAATTAAAAATCAGCAAGACACAAGCACCCCAAAGTTTAGGGCTGCTCTGTTGACAAGGACCTCCACTTCATTCCACCTTCAATATCCCAGGAAAGAGAAAAATGGATAAAGAAGTTGTGGTCCTTATGTACAATGGAATATCACTCAGCCGTGAAATCAATGTCATAAGGCTAGTAGCAGCATGATGAGTGGATTTAGGTACAACGACTCTAAGTGAAATAAGTCACACAGAAAAGGACACTTCTCATAAGGTATCACTGATAGAGGGAATGTAAAAACCGTTACACTTGAACTGAATTACAAAACAGAACAGAGTCACACATGCAGAAAACACACTATGGCTGCTTAACGGGAAAGGTGAGGTGGGGTGATACATAAAACAAGGGTTTCAAATTAGCTCAGATACCGTTCCATAAACCCAATATGTAATAGACAAGACCTACTCCTTGCTCAGAGAACTGGACTCAACACGCCCTATTCACCGCACAAGAATATATCTGACTAGTAATAATCTTAAAACCTATGTATTGATATCTCTCTGTTAGTGTGTCAAGTGGGTAAAAAGCGGCATAAACACAGCAGTGAAAAGCAGCTAAACCCCATTATAAAAATAAATTACTTTGAAAAACCCATGAAACAAAGACAGTGAAAGAGAGAGAAATTCTTACACAATGCGTTCAGGGGCTGTGATGCAACCTGGATTGACCATATCTAGACCCACAGCTGGATGAGACATAAGGGTGGACACTGTTGCGGCTGAGAGGTTTGGTGAGGTTGGGTGAGCAAACGCAGACCCTTTAAAGTAATACTGCGTGGTACCCATCGCATGGGTCCCAAATCTCCAGGTTCAAGGGCATCTTCCTACATCGAAAACATGCATGAGATACCCAGAAGATGGTACACTGTGTGATGGGGAAAGGTTTCTAAAACGCACCTCATTTCTCATCTGCTTGTGCCCGGGTTCGCCATTCCAGCCACTTTACTAGCAATCTCCCTCCTTGGAGCATCAGCACCTTTAACCTCCTGTTCCGTACAGGTTGCAATTTGTACTGAGGATGAACGGGAAGACGTGGAACCAATGAAAGACTAGCTCTTGGTGTTGGGACAGGCACAGGTCACTCTATTTTCCCATCAGGAAGAAGAATTAACCACAGGCTCAGCCTGCCCCCCGGAACCAGAACAGGGCCTGAAGCCATCCTGCGGTTTTGTGGCCAGCTCCCTAAAAAGCGAGTTGTAAAATGGAGGTTCAGGGCACTGCAATTCACAAACCTGCAGAGTTATAAATGATAACTCTCATCCACAAATATATTGAGGGAAGGCAAAGAAGAGGATTTGAAATCAAGGCAGAATTGCAGGAAACAGATTTCAGGAGGTAGATTCGAATCACCTTTAAAGCACATGAAAAGCGGCAAAACGTTGACAATGATGCCCTTGGCCAAAAAGGGCGTATGCGTTTTTTCCTGAATATATTCAGGAAAAAACGCATACGCCCTTTTTGGCCAACCAAGCAACCTGGAAAGGCAAATCAGCGCTACAAAGATGTCTCGCTTCCCATTGGTCAAAAGGGCCATGCTGAAAAAAGTGTCAAAACCAGAAATGCAGGACAGGCCATGGAGAAATGGGAGCCTTGCTACACTGATGGGCGGGATGTAAATTGTCAACAGCCACTCTGGAGAAGTGTACGGTGAGTCCTGAAACGTCTAAAAAGCAAAGCTTAGAGAGCATAGGGCACTTCCACTCATGGGGGTATAAATTGGGAAAATGAAAAATCAGCAAGACACAAGCACCCCAAAGTTTAGGGCTGCTCTGTTGACAAGGACCTCCACTTCATTCCACCTTCAATATCCCAGGAAAGAGAAAAATGGATAAAGAAGTTGTGGTCCTTATGTACAATGGAATATCACTCAGCCGTGAAATCAATGTCATAAGGCTAGTAGCAGCATGATGAGTGGATTTAGGTACAACGACTCTAAGTGAAATAAGTCACACAGAAAAGGACACTTCTCATAAGGTATCACTGATAGAGGGAATGTAAAAACCGTTACACTTGAACTGAATTACAAAACAGAACAGAGTCACACATGCAGAAAACACACTATGGCTGCTTAACGGGAAAGGTGAGGTGGGGTGATACATAAAACAAGGGTTTCAAATTAGCTCAGATACCGTTCCATAAAACCAATATGTAATAGACAAGACCTACTCCTTGCTCAGAGAACTGGACTCAACACGCCCTATTCACCGCACAAGAATATATCTGACTAGTAATAATCTTAAAACTTATGTATTGATATCTCTCTGTTAGTGTGTCAAGTGGGTGTAAAGCGGCATAAACACAGCAGTGAAAAGCAGCTAAACCCCATTATAAAAATAAATTACTTTGAAAAACCCATGAAACAAAGACAGTGAAAGAGATAGAAATTCTTACACAATGCGTTCACGGGCTGTGATGCAACCTGGATTGACCATATCTAGACCCACAGCTGGATGAGACATAAGGGTGGACACTGTTGCGGCTGAGAGGTTTGGTGAGGTTGGGTGAGCAAACGCAGACCCTTTAAAGTATTACTGTGTGGTACCCATCGCATGGGTCCCAAATCTCCAGGTTCAAGGGCATCTTCCTACATCGAAAACATGCATGAGATACCCAGAAGATGGTACACCGTGTGATGGGGAAAGGTTTCTAAAACGCACCTCATTTCTCATCTGCTTGTGCCCGGGTTCGCCATTCCAGCCACTTTACTAGCAATCTCCCTCCTTGGAGCATCAGCACCTTTAACCTCCTGTTCCGTACAGGTTGCAATTTGTACTGAGGATGAACGGGAAGACGTGGAACCAATGAAAGACTAGCTCTTGGTGTTGGGACAGGCACAGGTCACTCTATTTTCCCATCAGGAAGAAGAATTAACCACAGGCTCAGCCTGCCCCCCGGAACCAGAACAGGGCCTGAAGCCATCCTGCGGTTTTGTGGCCAGCTCACTAAAAAGCGAGTTGTAAAATGGAGGTTCAGGGCACTGCAATTCACAAACCTGCAGAGTTATAAATGATAACTCTCATCCACAAATATATTGAGGGAAGGCAAAGAAGAGGATTTGAAATCAAGGCAGAATTGCAGGAAACAGATTTCAGGAGGTAGATTCGAATCACCTTTAAAGCACATGAAAAGCGGCAAAACGTTGACAATGATGCCCTTGGCCAAAAAGGGCGTATGCGTTTTTTCCTGAATATATTCAGGAAAAAACGCATACGCCCTTTTTGGCCAACCAAGCAACCTGGAAAGGCAAATCAGCGCTACAAAGATGTCTCGCTTCCCATTGGTCAAAAGGGCCATGCTGAAAAAAGTGTCAAAACCAGAAATGCAGGACAGGCCATGGAGAAATGGGAGCCTTGCTACACTGATGGGCGGGATGTAAATTGTCAACAGCCACTCTGGAGAAGTGTACGGTGAGTCCTGAAACGTCTAAAAAGCAAAGCTTAGAGAGCATAGGGCACTTCCACTCATGGGGGTATAAATTGGGAAAATGAAAAATCAGCAAGACACAAGCACCCCAAAGTTTAGGGCTGCTCTGTTGACAAGGACCTCCACTTCATTCCACCTTCAATATCCCAGGAAAGAGAAAAATGGATAAAGAAGTTGTGGTCCTTATGTACAATGGAATATCACTCAGCCGTGAAATCAATGTCATAAGGCTAGTAGCAGCATGATGAGTGGATTTAGGTACAACGACTCTAAGTGAAATAAGTCACACAGAAAAGGACACTTCTCATAAGGTATCACTGATAGAGGGAATGTAAAAACCGTTACACTTGAACTGAATTACAAAACAGAACAGAGTCACACATGCAGAAAACACACTATGGCTGCTTAACGGGAAAGGTGAGGTGGGGTGATACATAAAACAAGGGTTTCAAATTAGCTCAGATACCGTTCCATAAAACCAATATGTAATAGACAAGACCTACTCCTTGCTCAGAGAACTGGACTCAACACGCCCTATTCACCGCACAAGAATATATCTGACTAGTAATAATCTTAAAACTTATGTATTGATATCTCTCTGTTAGTGTGTCAAGTGGGTGTAAAGCGGCATAAACACAGCAGTGAAAAGCAGCTAAACCCCATTATAAAAATAAATTACTTTGAAAAACCCATGAAACAAAGACAGTGAAAGAGATAGAAATTCTTACACAATGCGTTCATGGGCTGTGATGCAACCTGGATTGACCATATCTAGACCCACAGCTGGATGAGACATAAGGGTGGACACTCTTGGGGCTGAGAGGTTTGGTGAGGTTGGGTGAGCAAACGCAGACCCTTTAAAGTAATACTGCATGGTACCCATCGCATGGGTCCCAAATCGCCAGGTTCAAGGGCATCTTCCTACATCGAAAACATGCATGAGAAACCCAGAAGATGGTACACCGTGTGATGTGGAAAGGTTTCTAAAACGCACCTCATTTCTCATCTCCTTGTGCCCGGGTTCGCTATTCCAGCCGCTTTACTAGCAATCTCCCTACTTGGAGCATCAGCACCTTTAACCTCCTGTTCCGTACAGGTTGCAATTTGTGCTGAGGATGAACGGGAAGACGTGGAACCAATGAGAGACTAGCTCTTGGTGTTGGGACAGGCACAAGTTACTCTATTTTCCCATCAGGAAGAAGAATTAACCACAGGCTCAGCCTGCCCCCCGGAACCAGAACAGGGCCTGAAGCCATCCTGCGCTTTTGCGGCCAACTCCCAAAAAAGCGAGTTGTAAAATGGAGGTTCAGGGCACTGCAATTCACAAACCTGCAGAGTTATAAATGATAACTCTCGTCCACAAATATATTGAGGGAAGGCAAAGAAGAGGATTTGAAATCAAGGCAGAATTGCACGAAACAGATTTCAGGAGGTAGATTCGAATCGCCTTTAAAGCACATGAAAAGCGGCAAAACGTTGACAATGATGCCCTTGGCCAAAAAGGGCGTATGCGTTTTTTCCTGAATATATTCAGGAAAAAACGCATACGCCCTTTTTGGCCAACCAAGCAACCTGGAAAGGCAAATCAGCGCTACAAAGATGTCTCGCTTCCCATTGGTCAAAAGGGCCATGCTGAAAAAAGTGTCAAAACCAGAAATGCAGGACAGGCCATGGAGAAATGGGAGCCTTGCTACACTGATGGGCGGGATGTAAATTGCCAAGAGCCACTCTGGAGAAGTGTCCGGTGAGTCCTGAAACATCTGAAAAACACAGCTTAGAGAGCATAGGGCACTTCCACTCATGGGGGTATAAATTGGGAAAATTAAAAATCAGCAAGACACAAGCACCCCAAAGTTTAGGGCTGCTCTGTTGACAAGGACCTCCACTTCATTCCACCTTCAATATCCCAGGAAAGAGAAAAATGGATAAAGAAGTTGTGGTCCTTATGTACAATGGAATATCACTCAGCCGTGAAATCAATGTCATAAGGCTAGTAGCAGCATGATGAGTGGATTTAGGTACAACGACTCTAAGTGAAATAAGTCACACAGAAAAGGACACTTCTCATAAGGTATCACTGATAGAGGGAATGTAAAAACCGTTACACTTGAACTGAATTACAAAACAGAACAGAGTCACACATGCAGAAAACACACTATGGCTGCTTAACGGGAAAGGTGAGGTGGGGTGATACATAAAACAAGGGTTTCAAATTAGCTCAGATACCGTTCCATAAAACCAATATGTAATAGACAAGACCTACTCCTTGCTCAGAGAACTGGACTCAACACGCCCTATTCACCGCACAAGAATATATCTGACTAGTAATAATCTTAAAACTTATGTATTGATATCTCTCTGTTAGTGTGTCAAGTGGGTGTAAAGCGGCATAAACACAGCAGTGAAAAGCAGCTAAACCCCATTATAAAAATAAATTACTTTGAAAAACCCATGAAACAAAGACAGTGAAAGAGATAGAAATTCTTACACAATGCGTTCACGGGCTGTGATGCAACCTGGATTGACCATATCTAGACCCACAGCTGGATGAGACATAAGGGTGGACACTCTTGGGGCTGAGAGGTTTGGTGAGGTTGGGTGAGCAAACGCAGACCCTTTAAAGTAATACTGCATGGTACCCATCGCATGGGTCCCAAATCGCCAGGTTCAAGGGCATCTTCCTACATCGAAAACATGCATGAGAAACCCAGAAGATGGTACACCGTGTGATGTGGAAAGGTTTCTAAAACGCACCTCATTTCTCATCTCCTTGTGCCCGGGTTCGCTATTCCAGCCGCTTTACTAGCAATCTCCCTACTTGGAGCATCAGCACCTTTAACCTCCTGTTCCGTACAGGTTGCAATTTGTCCTGAGGATGAACGGGAAGACGTGGAACCAATGAGAGACTAGCTCTTGGTGTTGGGACAGGCACAAGTTACTCTATTTTCCCATCAGGAAGAAGAATTAACCACAGGCTCAGCCTGCCCCCCGGAACCAGAACAGGGCCTGAAGCCATCCTGCGCTTTTGCGGCCAACTCCCAAAAAAGCGAGTTGTAAAATGGAGGTTCAGGGCACTGCAATTCACAAACCTGCAGAGTTATAAATGATAACTCTCGTCCACAAATATATTGAGGGAAGGCAAAGAAGAGGATTTGAAATCAAGGCAGAATTGCAGGAAACAGATTTCAGGAGGTAGATTCGAATCGCCTTTAAAGCACATGAAAAGCGGAAAAACGTTGACAATGATGCCCTTGGCCAAAAAGGGCGTATGCGTTTTTTCCTGAATATATTCAGGAAAAAACGCATACGCCCTTTTTGGCCAACCAAGCAACCTGGAAAGGCAAATCAGCGCTACAAAGATGTCTCGCTTCCCATCGGTTAAAAAGGCCATGCTGAAAAAAGTGTCAAAACCACAAATGCAGGACAGGCCATGGAGAAATGGGAGCCTTGCTACACTGATGGGCGGGATGTAAATTGCCAACAGCCACTCTGGAGAAGCGTACGGTGAGTCCTGAAACATCTAAAAAACAAAGCTTAGAGAGCATAGGGCACTTCCACTCATGGGGTTATAAATTGGGAAAATGAAAAATCAGCAAGACACAAGCACCCCAAAGTTTAGGGCTGCTCTGTTGACAAGGACCTCCACTTCATTCCACCTTCAATATCCCAGGAAAGAGAAAAATGGATAAAGAAGTTGTGGTCCTTATGTACAATGGAATATCACTCAGCCGTGAAATCAATGTCATAAGGCTAGTAGCAGCATGATGAGTGGATTTAGGTATGACGACTCTAAGTGAAATAAGTCACACAGAAAAGGACACTTCTCAAAAGGTATCACTGATAGAGGGAATGTAAAAACCGTTACACTTGAACTGAATTACAAAACAGAACAGAGTCACACATGCAGAAAACACACTATGGCTGCTTAACGGGAAAGGTGAGGTGGGGTGATACATAAAACAAGGGTTTCAAATTAGCTCAGATACCGTTCCATAAACCCAATATGTAATAGACAAGACCTACTCCTTGCTCAGAGAACTGGACTCAACACGCCCTATTCACCGCACAAGAATATATCTGACTAGTAATAATCTTAAAACCTATGTATTGATATCTCTCTGTTAGTGTGTCAAGTGGGTAAAAAGCGGCATAAACACAGCAGTGAAAAGCAGCTAAACCCCATTATAAAAATAAATTACTTTGAAAAACCCATGAAACAAAGACAGTGAAAGAGAGAGAAATTCTTACACAATGCGTTCAGGGGCTGTGATGCAACCTGGATTGACCATATCTAGACCCACAGCTGGATGAGACATAAGGGTGGACACTGTTGCGGCTGAGAGGTTTGGTGAGGTTGGGTGAGCAAACGCAGACCCTTTAAAGTAATACTGCGTGGTACCCATCGCATGGGTCCCAAATCTCCAGGTTCAAGGGCATCTTCCTACATCGAAAACATGCATGAGATACCCAGAAGATGGTACACTGTGTGATGGGGAAAGGTTTCTAAAACGCACCTCATTTCTCATCTGCTTGTGCCCGGGTTCGCCATTCCAGCCACTTTACTAGCAATCTCCCTCCTTGGAGCATCAGCACCTTTAACCTCCTGTTCCGTACAGGTTGCAATTTGTACTGAGGATGAACGGGAAGACGTGGAACCAATGAAAGACTAGCTCTTGGTGTTGGGACAGGCACAGGTCACTCTATTTTCCCATCAGGAAGAAGAATTAACCACAGGCTCAGCCTGCCCCCCGGAACCAGAACAGGGCCTGAAGCCATCCTGCGCTTTTGCGGCCAGCTCCCTAAAAAGCGAGTTGTAAAATGGAGGTTCAGGGCACTGCAATTCACAAACCTGCAGAGTTATAAATGATAACTCTCATCCACAAATATATTGAGGGAAGGCAAAGAAGAGGATTTGAAATCAAGGCAGAATTGCAGGAAACAGATTTCAGGAGGTAGATTCGAATCACCTTTAAAGCACATGAAAAGCGGCAAAACGTTGACAATGATGCCCTTGGCCAAAAAGGGCGTATGCGTTTTTTCCTGAATATATTCAGGAAAAAACGCATACGCCCTTTTTGGCCAACCAAGCAACCTGGAAAGGCAAATCAGCGCTACAAAGATGTCTCGCTTCCCATTGGTCAAAAGGGCCATGCTGAAAAAAGTGTCAAAACCAGAAATGCAGGACAGGCCATGGAGAAATGGGAGCCTTGCTACACTGATGGGCGGGATGTAAATTGTCAACAGCCACTCTGGAGAAGTGTACGGTGAGTCCTGAAACGTCTAAAAAGCAAAGCTTAGAGAGCATAGGGCACTTCCACTCATGGGGGTATAAATTGGGAAAATGAAAAATCAGCAAGACACAAGCACCCCAAAGTTTAGGGCTGCTCTGTTGACAAGGACCTCCACTTCATTCCACCTTCAATATCCCAGGAAAGAGAAAAATGGATAAAGAAGTTGTGGTCCTTATGTACAATGGAATATCACTCAGCCGTGAAATCAATGTCATAAGGCTAGTAGCAGCATGATGAGTGGATTTAGGTACAACGACTCTAAGTGAAATAAGTCACACAGAAAAGGACACTTCTCATAAGGTATCACTGATAGAGGGAATGTAAAAACCGTTACACTTGAACTGAATTACAAAACAGAACAGAGTCACACATGCAGAAAACACACTATGGCTGCTTAACGGGAAAGGTGAGGTGGGGTGATACATAAAACAAGGGTTTCAAATTAGCTCAGATACCGTTCCATAAAACCAATATGTAATAGACAAGACCTACTCCTTGCTCAGAGAACTGGACTCAACACGCCCTATTCACCGCACAAGAATATATCTGACTAGTAATAATCTTAAAACTTATGTATTGATATCTCTCTGTTAGTGTGTCAAGTGGGTGTAAAGCGGCATAAACACAGCAGTGAAAAGCAGCTAAACCCCATTATAAAAATAAATTACTTTGAAAAACCCATGAAACAAAGACAGTGAAAGAGATAGAAATTCTTACACAATGCGTTCACGGGCTGTGATGCAACCTGGATTGACCATATCTAGACCCACAGCTGGATGAGACATAAGGGTGGACACTGTTGCGGCTGAGAGGTTTGGTGAGGTTGGGTGAGCAAACGCAGACCCTTTAAAGTATTACTGTGTGGTACCCATCGCATGGGTCCCAAATCTCCAGGTTCAAGGGCATCTTCCTACATCGAAAACATGCATGAGATACCCAGAAGATGGTACACCGTGTGATGGGGAAAGGTTTCTAAAACGCACCTCATTTCTCATCTGCTTGTGCCCGGGTTCGCCATTCCAGCCACTTTACTAGCAATCTCCCTCCTTGGAGCATCAGCACCTTTAACCTCCTGTTCCGTACAGGTTGCAATTTGTACTGAGGATGAACGGGAAGACGTGGAACCAATGAAAGACTAGCTCTTGGTGTTGGGACAGGCACAGGTCACTCTATTTTCCCATCAGGAAGAAGAATTAACCACAGGCTCAGCCTGCCCCCCGGAACCAGAACAGGGCCTGAAGCCATCCTGCGGTTTTGTGGCCAGCTCACTAAAAAGCGAGTTGTAAAATGGAGGTTCAGGGCACTGCAATTCACAAACCTGCAGAGTTATAAATGATAACTCTCGTCCACAAATATATTGAGGGAAGGCAAAGAAGAGGATTTGAAATCAAGGCAGAATTGCAGGAAACAGATTTCAGGAGGTAGATACGAATCGCCTTTAAAGCACATGAAAAGCGGCAAAACGTTGACAATGATGCCCTTGGCCATAAAGGGCGTATGCGTTTTTTCCTGAATATATTCAGGAAAAAACGCATACGCCCTATTTGGCCAACCAAGCAACCTGGAAAGGCAAATCAGCGCTACAAAGAAGTCTCGCTTCCCATCGGTCAAAAGGGCCATGCTGAAAAAAGTGTCAAAACCAGAAATGCAGGACAGGCCATGGAGAAATGGGAGCCTTGCTACACTGATGGGCGGGATGTAAATTGCCAAGAGCCACTCTGGAGAAGAGTCCGGTGAGTCCTGAAACATCTGAAAAACACAGCTTAGAGAGCATAGGGCACTTCCACTCATGGGGGTATAAATTGGGAAAATTAAAAATCAGCAAGACACAAGCACCCCAAAGTTTAGGGCTGCTCTGTTGACCAGAACCTCCACTTCATTCCACCTTAAATATCCCAGGAAAGAGAAAAATGGATAAAGAATTTGTGGTCCTTATGTACAATGGAATATCACTCAGCCAGGAAATCAATGTCGTAAGGTTAGTAGCAGCATGATGAGTGGATTTAGGTACGACGATTCTAAGTGAAATAAGTCACACAGAAAAGGACACTTCTCATAAGGTATCACTGATAGAGGGAATGTAAAAACCGTTACACTTGAACTGAATTACAAAACAGAACAGAGTCACACATGCAGAAAACACACTATGGCTGCTTAACGGGAAAGGTGAGGTGGGGTGATACATAAAACAAGGGTATCAAATTAGCTCAGATACCGTTCCATAAACCCAATATGTAATAGACAAGACCTACTCCTTGCTCAGAGAACTGGACTCAACACGCCCTATTCACCGCACAAGAATATATTTGACTAATAATAATCGTAAAACCTATGTATTGATATCTCTCTGTTAGTGTGTCAAGTGGGTGTAAAGCGGCATAAACACAGCAGTGAAAAGCAGCTAAACCCCATTATAAAAATAAATTACTTTGAAACACCCATGAAACAAAGGCAGTGAAAGAGAGAGAAAGTCTGACACAATGTGTTCAGGGGCTGGGATGCAACCTGGATTGACCATATCTAGACCCACAGCTGGATGAGACATAAGGGTGGACACTCTTGGGGCTGAGAGGTTTGGTGAGGTTGGGTGAGCAAACGCAGACCCTTTAAAGTAATACTGCGTGGTACCCATCGCATGGGTCCCAAATCTCCAGGTTCAAGGGCATCTTCCTATATCGAAAACATGCATGAGAAACCCAGAAGATGGTACACCGTGTGATGGGGAAAGGTTTCTAAAACGCACCTCATTTCTCATCTCCTTGTGCCCGGGTTCGCCATTCCAGCCGCTTTACCAGCAACCTCCCTACTTGGAGCATCAGCACCTTTCACCACCTGTTCCGTACAGGTTGCAATTTGTCCTGAGGATGAACGGGAAGACGGGGAACCAACGAGAGACTAGCTCTTGGTGTTGGGACAGGCACAGGTCACTCTATTTGCCCATCAGAAAGAAGAATTAACCACAGGCTCAGCCTGCCCACCGGAACCAGAACAGGGCCTGAAGCCATCCTGCGATTTTGCGGCCAGCTCCCATAAAAACGAGTTGTAAAATGGAGGTTCAGGGCACTGCAATTCACAAACCTGCAGAGTTATAAATGATAACTCTCGTCCACAAATATATTGAGGGAAGGCAAAGAAGAGGATTTGAAATCAAGGCAGAATTGCAGGAAACAGATTTCAGGAGGTAGATACGAATCGCCTTTAAAGCACATGAAAAGCGGAAAAACGTTGACAATGATGCCCTTGGCCATAAAGGGCGTATGCGTTTTTTCCTGAATATATTCAGGAAAAAACGCATACGCCCTATTTGGCCAACCAAGCAACCTGGAAAGGCAAATCAGCGCTACAAAGAAGTCTCGCTTCCCATCGGTCAAAAGGGCCATGCTGAAAAAAGTGTCAAAACCAGAAATGCAGGACAGCCCATGGAGAAATGGGAGCCTTGCTACACTGATGGGCGGGATGTAAATTGCCAAGAGCCACTCTGGAGAAGAGTCCGGTGAGTCCTGAAACATCTGAAAAACACAGCTTAGAGAGCATAGGGCACTTCCACTCATGGGGGTATAAATTGGGAAAATTAAAAATCAGCAAGACACAAGCACCCCAAAGTTTAGGGCTGCTCTGTTGACCAGGACCTCCACTTCATTCCATCTTAAATATCCCAGGAAAGAGAAAAATGGATAAAGAAGTTGTGGTCCTTATATACAATGGAATATCACTCAGCCATGAAATCAATGTCGTAAGGTTAGTAGCAGCATGATGAGTGGATTTAGGTACGACGATTCTAAGTGAAATAAGTCACACAGAAAAGGACACTTCTCATAAGGTATCACTGATAGAGGGAATGTAAAAACCGTTACACTTGAACTGAATTACAAAACAGAACAGAGTCACACATGCAGAAAACACACTATGGCTGCCTAACGGGAAAGGTGAGGTGGGGTGATACATAAAACAAGGGTATCAAATTAGCTCAGATACCGTTCCATAAACCCAATATGTAATAGACAAGACCTACTCCTTGCTCAGAGAACTGGACTCAACACGCCCTATTCACCGCACAAGAATATATCTGACTAATAATAATCGTAAAACCTATGTATTGATATGTCTCTGTTAGTGTGTCAAGTGGGTGTAAAGCGGCATAAACACAGCAGTGAAAAGCAGCTAAACCCCATTATAAAAATAAATTACTTTGAAACACCCATGAAACAAAGACAGTGATAGAGAGAGAAATTCTTACACAATGCGTTCAGGGGCTGTGATGCAACCTGGATTAACCATATCTAGACGCACAGCTGGATGAGACATAAGGGTGGACACTCTTGGGGCTGAGAGGTTTGGTGAGGTTGGGTGAGCAAACGCAGACCCTTTAAAGTAATACTGCGTGGTACCCATCGCATGGGTCCCAAATCTCCAGGTTCAAGGGCATCTTCCTACATCAAAAACATGCATGAGAAACCCAGAAGATGGTACACCGTGTGATGGGGAAAGGTTTCTAAAACGCACCTCATTTCTCATCTCCTTGTGCCCGGGTTCGCCATTCCAGCCGCTTTACTAGCAAGCTCCCTACGTGGAGCATCAGCACCTTTAACCTCCTGTTCCGTACAGGTTGCAATTTGTCCTGAGGATAAACAGGAAGACGTGGAACCAACGAGAGACTAGCTCTTGGTGTTGGGACAGACACAGGTCACTCTATTTTCCCATCAGAAAGAAGAATTAACCACAGGCTCAGCCTGCCCCCCGGAACCAGAACAGGGCCTGAAGCCATTCTGCGATTTTGCGGCCAGCTCCCATAAAAACGAGTTGTAAAATGGAGGTTCAGGGCACTGCAATTCACAAACCTGCAGAGTTATAATTGATAACTCTCGTCCACAAATATATTGAGGGAAGGCAAAGAAGAGGATTTGAAATCAAGGCAGAATTGCAGGAAACAGATTTCAGGAGGTAGATACGAATCGCCTTTAAAGCACATGAAAAGCGGCAAAACGTTGACAATGATGCCCTTGGCCAAAAAGGGCGTATGCGTTTTTTCCTGAATATATTCAGGAAAAAACGCATACGCCCTTTGTGGCCAACCAAGCAACCTGGAAAGGCAAATCAGCACTTCAAAGAAGTCTCGCTTCCCATCGGTCAAAAGGGCCATGCTGAAAAAAGTGTCAAAACCAGAAATGCAGGACAGGCCATGGAGAAATGGGAGCCTTGCTACACTGATGGGCGGGATGTAAATTGCCAAGAGCCACTCTGGAGAAGTGTCCGGTGAGTCCTGAAACATCTGAAAAACACAGCTTAGAGAGCATAGGGCACTTCCACTCATGGGGGTATAAATTGGGAAAATTAAAAATCAGCAAGACACAAGCACCCCAAAGTTTAGGGCTGCTCTGTTGACCAGGACCTCCACTTCATTCCACCTTAAATATCCCAGGAAAGAGAAAAATGGATAAAGAAGTTGTGGTCCTTATGTACAATGGAATATCACTCAGCCAGGAAATCAATGTCGTAAGGTTAGTAGCAGCATGATGAGTGGATTTAGGTACGACGATTCTAAGTGAAATAAGTCACACAGAAAAGGACACTTCTCATAAGGTATCACTGATAGAGGGAATGTAAAAACCGTTACACTTGATCTGAATTACAAAACAGAACAGAGTCACACATGCAGAAAACACACTATGGCTGCTTAACGGGAAAGGTGAGGTGGGGTGATACATAAAACAAGGGTATCAAATTAGCTCAGATACCGTTCCATAAACCCAATATGTAATAGACAAGACCTACTCCTTGCTCAGAGAACTGGACTCAACACTCCCTATTCACCGCACAAGAATATATCTGACTAATAATAATCGTAAAACCTATGTATTGATATCTGTCTGTTAGTGTGTCAAGTGGGTGTAAAGCGGCATAAACACAGCAGTGAAAAGCAGCTAAACCCCATTATAAAAATAAATTACTTTGAAACACCCATGAAACAAAGACAGTGAAAGAGAGAGAAATTCTTACACAATGCGTTCAGGGGCTGTGATGCAACCTGGATTGACCATATCTAGACGCACAGCTGGATGAGACATAAGGGTGGACACTCTTGGGGCTGAGAGGTTTGGTGAGGTTGGGTGAGCAAACGCAGACCCTTTAAAGTAATACTGCGTGGTACCCATCGCATGGGTCCCAAATCTCCAGGTTCAAGGGCATCTTCCTACATCAAAAACATGCATGAGAAACCCAGAAGATGGTACACCGTGTGATGGGGAAAGGTTTCTAAAACGCACCTCATTTCTCATCTCCTTGTGCCCGGGTTCGCCATTCCAGCCGCTTTACTAGCAAGCTCCCTACTTGGAGCATCAGCACCTTTAACCTCCTGTTCCGTACAGGTTGCACTTTGTCCTGAGGATAAACGGGAAGACGTGGAACCAACGAGAGACTAGCTCTTGGTGTTGGGACAGGCACAGGTCACTCTATTTTCCCATCAGAAAGAAGAATTAACCACAGGCTCAGCCTGCCCCCCGGAACCAGAACAGGGCCTGAAGCCATTCTGCGCTTTTGCGGCCAGCTCCCATAAAAACGAGTTGTAAAATGGAGGTTCAGGGCACTGCAATTCACAAACCTGCAGAGTTATAAATGATAACTCTCGTCCACAAATATATTGAGGGAAGGCAAAGAAGAGGATTTGAAATCAAGGCAGAATTGCAGGAAACAGATTTCAGGAAGTAGATACGAATCGCCTTTAAAGCACATGAAAAGCGGCAAAACGTTGACAATGATGCCCTTGGCCAAAAAGGGCGTATGCGTATTTTCCTGAATATATTCAGGAAAAAACGCATACGCCCTATTTGGCCAACCAAGCAACCTGGAAAGGCAAATCAGCGCTACAAAGAAGTCTCGCTTCCCATCGGTCAAAAGGGCCATGCTGAAAAAAGTGTCAAAACCAGAAATGCAGGACAGGCCATGGAGAAATGGGAGCCTTGCTACACTGATGGGCGGGATGTAAATTGCCAAGAGCCACTCTGGAGAAGTGTCCGGTGAGTCCTGAAACATCTGAAAAACACAGCTTAGAGAGCATAGGGCACTTCCACTCATGGGGGTATAAATTGGGAAAATTAAAAATCAGCAAGACACAAGCACCCCAAAGTTTAGGGCTGCTCTGTTGATCAGGACCTCCACTTCATTCCATCTTAAATATCCCAGGAAAGAGAAAAATGGATAAAGAAGTTGTGGTCCTTATATACAATGGAATATCACTCAGCCATGAAATCAATGTCGTAAGGTTAGTAGCAGCATGATGAGTGGATTTAGGTACGACGATTCTAAGTGAAATAAGTCACACAGAAAAGGACACTTCTCATAAGGTATCACTGATAGAGGGAATGTAAAAACCGTTACACTTGAACTGAATTACAAAACAGAACAGAGTCACACATGCAGAAAACACACTATGGCTGCCTAACGGGAAAGGTGAGGTGGGGTGATACATAAAACAAGGGTATCAAATTAGCTCAGATACCGTTCCATAAACCCAATATGTAATAGACAAGACCTACTCCTTGCTCAGAGAACTGGACTCAACACGCCCTATTCACCGCACAAGAATATATCTGACTAATAATAATCGTAAAACCTATGTATTGATATCTCTCTGTTAGTGTGTCAAGTGGGTGTAAAGCGGCATAAACACAGCAGTGAAAAGCAGCTAAACCCCATTATAAAAATAAATTACTTTGAAATACCCATGAAACAAAGACAGTGATAGAGAGAGAAATTCTTACACAATGCGTTCAGGGGCTGTGATGCAACCTGGATTGACCATATCTAGACCCACAGCTGGATGAGACATAAGGGTGGACACTGTTGGGGCTGAGAGGTTTGGTGAGGTTGGGTGAGCAAACGCAGACCCTTTAAAGTAATACTGCGTGGTACCCATCGCATGGGTCCCAAATCTCCAGGTTCAAGGGCATCTTCCTACATCAAAAACATGCATGAGAAACCCAGAAGATGGTACACCGTGTGATGGGGAAAGGTTTCTAAAACGCACCTCATTTCTCATCTCCTTGTGCCCGGGTTCGCCATTCCAGCCGCTTTCCTAGCAAGCTCCCTACTTGGAGCATCAGCACCTTTAACCTCCTGTTCCGTACAGGTTGCACTTTGTCCTGAGGATAAACGGGAAGACGTGGAACCAACGAGAGACTAGCTCTTGGTGTTGGGACAGGCACAGGTCACTCTATTTTCCCATCAGGAAGAAGAATTAACCACAGGCTCAGCCTGCCCCCCGGAACCAGAACAGGGCCTGAAGCCATTCTGCGCTTTTGCGGCCAGCTCCCATAAAAACGAGTTGTAAAATGGAGGTTCAGGGCACTGCAATTCACAAACCTGCAGAGTTATAAATGATAACTCTCGTCCACAAATATATTGAGGGAAGGCAAAGAAGAAGATTTGAAATCAAGGCAGAATTGCACGAAACAGATTTCAGGAGGTAGATACGAATCGCCTTTAAAGCACATGAAAAGCGGCAAAACGTTGACAATGATGCCCTTGGCCAAAAAGGGCGTATGCGTTTTTTCCTGAATATATTCAGGAAAAAACGCATACGCCCTTTTTGGCCAACCAAGCAACCTGGAAAGGCAAATCAGCGCTACAAAGAAGTCTCGCTTCCCATCGGTCAAAAGGGCCATGCTGAAAAAAGTGTCAAAACCAGAAATGCAGGACAGGCCATGGAGAAATGGGAGCCTTGCTACACTGATGGGCGGGATGTAAATTGCCAAGAGCCACTCTGGAGAAGTGTCCAGTGAGTCCTGAAACATCTGAAAAACACAGCTTAGAGAGCATAGGGCACTTCCACTCATGGGGGTATAAATTGGGAAAATTAAAAATCAGCAAGACACAAGCACCCCAAAGTTTAGGGCTGCTCTGTTGACCAGGACCTCCACTTCATTCCACCTTCAATATCCCAGGAAAGAGAAAAATGGATAAAGAAGTTGTGGTCCTTATGTACAATGGAATATCACTCAGCCAGGAAATCAATGTCGTAAGGTTACTAGCAGCATGATGAGTGGATTTAGGTACGACGATTCTAAGTGAAATAAGTCACACAGAAAAGGACACTTCTCATAAGGTATCACTGATAGAGGGAATGTAAAAACCGTTACACTTGAACTGAATTACAAAACAGAACAGAGTCACACATGCAGAAAACACACTATGGCTGCCTAACGGGAAAGGTGAGGTGGGGTGATACATAAAACAAGGGTATCAAATTAGCTCAGATACCGTTCCATAAACCCAATATGTAATAGACAAGACCTACTCCTTGCTCAGAGAACTGGACTCAACACGCCCTATTCACCGCACAAGAATATATCTGACTAATAATAATCGTAAAACCTATGTATTGATATCTCTCTGTTAGTGTGTCAAGTGGGTGTAAAGCGGCATAAACACAGCAGTGAAAAGCAGCTAAACCCCATTATAAAAATAAATTACTTTGAAACACCCATGAAACAAAGACAGTGATAGAGAGAGAAATTCTTACACAATGCGTTCAGGGGCTGTGATGCAACCTGGATTAACCATATCTAGACGCACAGCTGGATGAGACATAAGGGTGGACACTCTTGGGGCTGAGAGGTTTGGTGAGGTTGGGTGAGCAAACGCAGACCCTTTAAAGTAATACTGCGTGGTACCATCGCATGGGTCCCAAATCTCCAGGTTCAAGGGCATCTTCCTACATCAAAAACATGCATGAGAAACCCAGAAGATGGTACACCGTGTGATGGGGAAAGGTTTCTAAAACGCACCTCATTTCTCATCTCCTTGTGCCCGGGTTCGCCATTCCAGCCGCTTTACTAGCAAGCTCCCTACGTGGAGCATCAGCACCTTTAACCTCCTGTTCCGTACAGGTTGCAATTTGTCCTGAGGATAAACAGGAAGACGTGGAACCAACGAGAGACTAGCTCTTGGTGTTGGGACAGGCACAGGTCACTCTATTTTCCCATCAGAAAGAAGAATTAACCACAGGCTCAGTCTGCCCCCCTGAGCCAGAACAGGGCCTGAAGCCATTCTGCGATTTTGTGGCCAGCTCCCATAAAAACGAGTTGTAAAATGGAGGTTCAGGGCACTGCAATTCACAAACCTGCAGAGTTATAAATGATAACTCTCGTCCACAAATATATTGAGGGAAGGCAAAGAAGAGGATTTGAAATCAAGGCAGAATTGCAGGAAACAGATTTCAGGAGGTAGATACGAATCGCCTTTAAAGCACATGAAAAGCGGCAAAACGTTGACAATGATGCCCTTGGCCATAAAGGGCGTATGCGTTTTTTCCTGAATATATTCAGGAAAAAACGCATACGCCCTATTTGGCCAACCAAGCAACCTGGAAAGGCAAATCAGCGCTACAAAGAAGTCTCGCTTCCCATCGGTCAAAAGGGCCATGCTGAAAAAAGTGTCAAAACCAGAAATGCAGGACAGGCCATGGAGAAATGGGAGCCTTGCTACACTGATGGGCGGGATGTAAATTGCCAAGAGCCACTCTGGAGAAGAGTCCGGTGAGTCCTGAAACATCTGAAAAACACAGCTTAGAGAGCATAGGGCACTTCCACTCATGGGGGTATAAATTGGGAAAATTAAAAATCAGCAAGACACAAGCACCCCAAAGTTTAGGGCTGCTCTGTTGACCAGAACCTCCACTTCATTCCACCTTAAATATCCCAGGAAAGAGAAAAATGGATAAAGAATTTGTGGTCCTTATGTACAATGGAATATCACTCAGCCAGGAAATCAATGTCGTAAGGTTAGTAGCAGCATGATGAGTGGATTTAGGTACGACGATTCTAAGTGAAATAAGTCACACAGAAAAGGACACTTCTCATAAGGTATCACTGATAGAGGGAATGTAAAAACCGTTACACTTGAACTGAATTACAAAACAGAACAGAGTCACACATGCAGAAAACACACTATGGCTGCTTAACGGGAAAGGTGAGGTGGGGTGATACATAAAACAAGGGTATCAAATTAGCTCAGATACCGTTCCATAAACCCAATATGTAATAGACAAGACCTACTCCTTGCTCAGAGAACTGGACTCAACACGCCCTATTCACCGCACAAGAATATATCTGACTAATAATAATCGTAAAACCTATGTATTGATATCTCTCTGTTAGTGTGTCAAGTGGGTGTAAAGCGGCATAAACACAGCAGTGAAAAGCAGCTAAACCCCATTATAAAAATAAATTACTTTGAAACACCCATGAAACAAAGACAGTGAAAGAGAGAGAAATTCTTACACAATGCGTTCAGGGGCTGTGATGCAACCTGGATTGACCATATCTAGACGCACAGCTGGATGAGACATAAGGGTGGACACTCTTGGGGCTGAGAGGTTTGGTGAGGTTGGGTGAGCAAACGCAGACCCTTTAAAGTAATACTGCGTGGTACCCATCGCATGGGTCCCAAATCTCCAGGTTCAAGGGCATCTTCCTACATCAAAAACATGCATGAGAAACCCAGAAGATGGTACACCGTGTGATGGGGAAAGGTTTCTAAAACGCACCTCATTTCTCATCTCCTTGTGCCCGGGTTCGCCATTCCAGCCGCTTTACTAGCAAGCTCCCTACTTGGAGCATCAGCACCTTTAACCTCCTGTTCCGTACAGGTTGCACTTTGTCCTGAGGATAAACGGGAAGACGTGGAACCAACGAGAGACTAGCTCTTGGTGTTGGGACAGGCACAGGTCACTCTATTTTCCCATCAGAAAGAAGAATTAACCACAGGCTCAGCCTGCCCCCCGGAACCAGAACAGGGCCTGAAGCCATTCTGCGCTTTTGCGGCCAGCTCCCATAAAAACGAGTTGTAAAATGGAGGTTCAGGGCACTGCAATTCACAAACCTGCAGAGTTATAAATGATAACTCTCGTCCACAAATATATTGAGGGAAGGCAAAGAAGAGGATTTGAAATCAAGGCAGAATTGCAGGAAACAGATTTCAGGAGGTAGATACGAATCGCCTTTAAAGCACATGAAAAGCGGCAAAACGTTGACAATGATGCCCTTGGCCAAAAAGGGCGTATGCGTATTTTCCTGAATATATTCAGGAAAAAACGCATACGCCCTTTTTGGCCAACCAAGCAACCTGGAAAGGCAAATCAGCGCTACAAAGAAGTCTCGCTTCCCATCGGTCAAAAGGGCCATGCTGAAAAAAGTGTCAAAACCAGAAATGCAGGACAGGCCATGGAGAAATGGGAGCCTTGCTACACTGATGGGCGGGATGTAAATTGCCAAGAGCCACTCTGGAGAAGAGTCCGGTGAGTCCTGAAACATCTGAAAAACACAGCTTAGAGAGCATAGGGCACTTCCACTCATGGGGGTATAAATTGGGAAAATGAAAAATCAGCAAGACACAAGCACCCCAAAGTTTAGGGCTGCTCTGTTGACCAGGACCTCCACTTCATTCCACCTTAAATATCCCAGGAAAGAGAAAAATGGATAAAGAAGTTGTGGTCCTTATGTACAATGGAATATCACTCAGCCATGAAATCAATGTCATAAGGTTAGGAGCAGCATGATGAGTGGATTTAGGTACGACGATTCTAAGTGAAATAAGTCACACAGAAAAGGACACTTCTCATAAGGTATCACTGATAGAGGGAATGTAAAAACCGTTACACTTGAACTGAATTACAAAACAGAACAGAGTCACACATGCAGAAAACACACTATGGCTGCCTAACGGGAAAGGTGAGGTGGGGTGATACATAAAACAAGGGTATCAAATTAGCTCAGATACCGTTCCATAAACCCAATATGTAATAGACAAGACCTACTCCTTGCTCAGAGAACTGGACTCAACACGCCCTATTCACTGCACAAGAATATATCTGACTAATAATAATCGTAAAACCTATGTATTGATATCTCTCTGTTAGTGTGTCAAGTGGGTGTAAAGCGGCATAAACACAGCAGTGAAAAGCAGCTAAACCCCATTATAAAAATAAATTACTTTGAAATGCCCATGAAACAAAGACAGTGATAGAGAGAGAAATTCTTACACAATGCGTTCAGGGGCTGTGATGCAACCTGGATTGACCATATCTAGACCCACAGCTGGATGAGACATAAGGGTGGACACTCTTGGGGCTGAGAGGTTTGGTGAGGTTGGGTGAGCAAACGCAGACCCTTTAAAGTAATACTGCGTGGTACCCATCGCATGGGTCCCAAATCTCCAGGTTCAAGGGCATCTTCCTACATCAAAAACATGCATGAGAAACCCAGAAGATGGTACACCGTGTGATGGGGAAAGGTTTCTAAAACGCACCTCATTTCTCATCTCCTTGTGCCCGGGTTCGCCATTCCAGCCGCTTTCCTAGCAAGCTCCCTACTTGGAGCATCAGCACCTTTAACCTCCTGTTCCGTACAGGTTGCACTTTGTCCTGAGGATAAACGGGAAGACGTGGAACCAACGAGAGACTAGCTCTTGGTGTTGGGACAGGCACAGGTCACTCTATTTTCCCATCAGGAAGAAGAATTAACCACAGGCTCAGCCTGCCCCCCGGAACCAGAACAGGGCCTGAAGCCATTCTGCGCTTTTGCGGCCAGCTCCCATAAAAACGAGTTGTAAAATGGAGGTTCAGGGCACTGCAATTCACAAACCTGCAGAGTTATAAATGATAACTCTCGTCCACAAATATATTGAGGGAAGGCAAAGAAGAGGATTTGAAATCAAGGCAGAATTGCAGGAAACAGATTTCAGGAGGTAGATACGAATCGCCTTTAAAGCACATGAAAAGCGGCAAAACGTTGACAATGATGCCCTTGGCCAAAAAGGGCGTATGCGTATTTTCCTGAATATATTCAGGAAAAAACGCATACGCCCTTTTTGGCCAACCAAGCAACCTGGAAAGGCAAATCAGCGCTACAAAGAAGTCTCGCTTCCCATCGGTCAAAAGGGCCATGCTGAAAAAAGTGTCAAAACCAGAAATGCAGGACAGGCCATGGAGAAATGGGAGCCTTGCTACACTGATGGGCGGGATGTAAATTGCCAAGAGCCACTCTGGAGAAGAGTCCGGTGAGTCCTGAAACATCTGAAAAACACAGCTTAGAGAGCATAGGGCACTTCCACTCATGGGGGTATAAATTGGGAAAATGAAAAATCAGCAAGACACAAGCACCCCAAAGTTTAGGGCTGCTCTGTTGACCAGGACCTCCACTTCATTCCACCTTAAATATCCCAGGAAAGAGAAAAATGGATAAAGAAGTTGTGGTCCTTATGTACAATGGAATATCACTCAGCCATGAAATCAATGTCATAAGGTTAGGAGCAGCATGATGAGTGGATTTAGGTACGACGATTCTAAGTGAAATAAGTCACACAGAAAAGGACACTTCTCATAAGGTATCACTGATAGAGGGAATGTAAAAACCGTTACACTTGAACTGAATTACAAAACAGAACAGAGTCACACATGCAGAAAACACACTATGGCTGCCTAACGGGAAAGGTGAGGTGGGGTGATACATAAAACAAGGGTATCAAATTAGCTCAGATACCGTTCCATAAACCCAATATGTAATAGACAAGACCTACTCCTTGCTCAGAGAACTGGACTCAACACGCCCTATTCACCGCACAAGAATATATCTGACTAATAATAATCGTAAAACCTATGTATTGATATCTCTCTGTTAGTGTGTCAAGTGGGTGTAAAGCGGCATAAACACAGCAGTGAAAAGCAGCTAAACCCCATTATAAAAATAAATTACTTTGAAACACCCATGAAACAAAGACAGTGATAGAGAGAGAAATTCTTACACAATGCGTTCAGGGGCTGTGATGCAACCTGGATTAACCATATCTAGACGCACAGCTGGATGAGACATAAGGGTGGACACTCTTGGGGCTGAGAGGTTTGGTGAGGTTGGGTGAGCAAACGCAGACCCTTTAAAGTAATACTGCGTGGTACCATCGCATGGGTCCCAAATCTCCAGGTTCAAGGGCATCTTCCTACATCAAAAACATGCATGAGAAACCCAGAAGATGGTACACCGTGTGATGGGGAAAGGTTTCTAAAACGCACCTCATTTCTCATCTCCTTGTGCCCGGGTTCGCCATTCCAGCCGCTTTACTAGCAAGCTCCCTACGTGGAGCATCAGCACCTTTAACCTCCTGTTCCGTACAGGTTGCAATTTGTCCTGAGGATAAACAGGAAGACGTGGAACCAACGAGAGACTAGCTCTTGGTGTTGGGACAGGCACAGGTCACTCTATTTTCCCATCAGAAAGAAGAATTAACCACAGGCTCAGTCTGCCCCCCTGAGCCAGAACAGGGCCTGAAGCCATTCTGCGATTTTGTGGCCAGCTCCCATAAAAACGAGTTGTAAAATGGAGGTTCAGGGCACTGCAATTCACAAACCTGCAGAGTTATAAATGATAACTCTCGTCCACAAATATATTGAGGGAAGGCAAAGAAGAGGATTTGAAATCAAGGCAGAATTGCAGGAAACAGATTTCAGGAGGTAGATACGAATCGCCTTTAAAGCACATGAAAAGCGGCAAAACGTTGACAATGATGCCCTTGGCCATAAAGGGCGTATGCGTTTTTTCCTGAATATATTCAGGAAAAAACGCATACGCCCTATTTGGCCAACCAAGCAACCTGGAAAGGCAAATCAGCGCTACAAAGAAGTCTCGCTTCCCATCGGTCAAAAGGGCCATGCTGAAAAAAGTGTCAAAACCAGAAATGCAGGACAGGCCATGGAGAAATGGGAGCCTTGCTACACTGATGGGCGGGATGTAAATTGCCAAGAGCCACTCTGGAGAAGAGTCCGGTGAGTCCTGAAACATCTGAAAAACACAGCTTAGAGAGCATAGGGCACTTCCACTCATGGGGGTATAAATTGGGAAAATTAAAAATCAGCAAGACACAAGCACCCCAAAGTTTAGGGCTGCTCTGTTGACCAGAACCTCCACTTCATTCCACCTTAAATATCCCAGGAAAGAGAAAAATGGATAAAGAATTTGTGGTCCTTATGTACAATGGAATATCACTCAGCCAGGAAATCAATGTCGTAAGGTTAGTAGCAGCATGATGAGTGGATTTAGGTACGACGATTCTAAGTGAAATAAGTCACACAGAAAAGGACACTTCTCATAAGGTATCACTGATAGAGGGTATGTAAAAACCGTTACACTTGAACTGAATTACAAAACAGAACAGAGTCACACATGCAGAAAACACACTATGGCTGCCTAACGGGAAAGGTGAGGTGGGGTGATACATAAAACAAGGGTATCAAATTAGCTCAGATACCGTTCCATAAACCCAATATGTAATAGACAAGACCTACTCCTTGCTCAGAGAACTGGACTCAACACGCCCTATTCACCGCACAAGAATATATCTGACTAATAATAATCGTAAAACCTATGTATTGATATCTCTCTGTTAGTGTGTCAAGTGGGTGTAAAGCGGCATAAACACAGCAGTGAAAAGCAGCTAAACCCCATTATAAAAATAAATTACTTTGAAATGCCCATGAAACAAAGACAGTGATAGAGAGAGAAATTCTTACACAATGCGTTCAGGGGCTGTGATGCAACCTGGATTGACCATATCTAGACCCACAGCTGGATGAGACATAAGGGTGGACACTCTTGGGGCTGAGAGGTTTGGTGAGGTTGGGTGAGCAAACGCAGACCCTTTAAAGTAATACTGCGTGGTACCCATCGCATGGGTCCCAAATCTCCAGGTTCAAGGGCATCTTCCTACATCAAAAACATGCATGAGAAACCCAGAAGATGGTACACCGTGTGATGGGGAAAGGTTTCTAAAACGCACCTCATTTCTCATCTCCTTGTGCCCGGGTTCGCCATTCCAGCCGCTTTCCTAGCAAGCTCCCTACTTGGAGCATCAGCACCTTTAACCTCCTGTTCCGTACAGGTTGCACTTTGTCCTGAGGATAAACGGGAAGACGTGGAACCAACGAGAGACTAGCTCTTGGTGTTGGGACAGGCACAGGTCACTCTATTTTCCCATCAGGAAGAAGAATTAACCACAGGCTCAGCCTGCCCCCCGGAACCAGAACAGGGCCTGAAGCCATTCTGCGCTTTTGCGGCCAGCTCCCATAAAAACGAGTTGTAAAATGGAGGTTCAGGGCACTGCAATTCACAAACCTGCAGAGTTATAAATGATAACTCTCGTCCACAAATATATTGAGGGAAGGCAAAGAAGAGGATTTGAAATCAAGGCAGAATTGCAGGAAACAGATTTCAGGAGGTAGATACGAATCGCCTTTAAAGCACATGAAAAGCGGCAAAACGTTGACAATGATGCCCTTGGCCAAAAAGGGCGTATGCGTATTTTCCTGAATATATTCAGGAAAAAACGCATACGCCCTTTTTGGCCAACCAAGCAACCTGGAAAGGCAAATCAGCGCTACAAAGAAGTCTCGCTTCCCATCGGTCAAAAGGGCCATGCTGAAAAAAGTGTCAAAACCAGAAATGCAGGACAGGCCATGGAGAAATGGGAGCCTTGCTACACTGATGGGCGGGATGTAAATTGCCAAGAGCCACTCTGGAGAAGAGTCCGGTGAGTCCTGAAACATCTGAAAAACACAGCTTAGAGAGCATAGGGCACTTCCACTCATGGGGGTATAAATTGGGAAAATGAAAAATCAGCAAGACACAAGCACCCCAAAGTTTAGGGCTGCTCTGTTGACCAGGACCTCCACTTCATTCCACCTTAAATATCCCAGGAAAGAGAAAAATGGATAAAGAAGTTGTGGTCCTTATGTACAATGGAATATCACTCAGCCAGGAAATCAATGTCGTAAGGTTACTAGCAGCATGATGAGTGGATTTAGGTACGACGATTCTAAGTGAAATAAGTCACACAGAAAAGGACACTTCTCATAAGGTATCACTGATAGAGGGAATGTAAAAACCGTTACACTTGAACTGAATTACAAAACAGAACAGAGTCACACATGCAGAAAACACACTATGGCTGCTTAACGGGAAAGGTGAGGTGGGGTGATACATAAAACAAGGGTTTCAAATTAGCTCAGATACCGTTCCATAAACCCAATATGTAATAGACAAGACCTACTCCTTGCTCAGAGAACTGGACTCAACACGCCCTATTCACCGCACAAGAATATATCTGACTAGTAATAATCGTAAAACCTATGTATTGATATCTCTCTGTTAGTGTGTCAAGTGGGTGTAAAGCGGCATAAACACAGCAGTGAAAAGCAGCTAAATCCCATTATGAAAATAAATTACTTTGAAAAACCCATGAAACAAAGACAGTGAAAGAGATAGAAATTCTTACACAATGCGTTCAGGGGCTGTGATGCAACCTGGATTGACCATATCTAGACGCACAGCTGGATGAGACATAAGGGTGGACACTCTTGGGGCTGAGAGGTTTGGTGAGGTTGGGTGAGCAAATGCAGACCCTTTAAAGTAATACTGCGTGGTACCCATCGCATGGGTCCCAAATCTCCAGGTTCAAGGGCATCTTCCTACATCAAAAACATGCATGAGAAACCCAGAAGATGGTACACCGTGTGATGGGGAAAGGTTTCTAAAACGCACCTCATTTCTCATCTCCTTGTGCCCGGGTTCGCCATTCCAGCCGCTTTACTAGCAAGCTCCCTACTTGGAGCATCAGCACCTTTAACCTCCTGTTCCGTACAGGTTGCAATTTGTCCTGAGGATAAACGGGAAGACGTGGAACTAACGAGAGACTAGCTCTTGGTGTTGGGACAGGCACAGGTCACTCTATTTTCCCATCAGAAAGAAGAATTAACCGCAGGCTCAGTCTGCCCCCCTGAGCCAGAACAGGGCCTGAAGCCATTCTGCGATTTTGCGGCCAGCTCCCATAAAAACGAGTTGTAAAATGGAGGTTCAGGGCACTGCAATTCACAAACCTGCAGAGTTATAAATGATAACTCTCGTCCACAAATATATTGAGGGAAGGCAAAGAAGAGGATTTGAAATCAAGGCAGAATTGCAGGAAACAGATTTCAGGAGGTAGATACGAATCACCTTTAAAGCACATGAAAAGCGGCAAAACGTTGACAATGATGCCCTTGGCCATAAAGGGCGTATGCGTTTTTTCCTGAATATATTCAGGAAAAAACGCATACGCCCTATTTGGCCAACCAAGCAACCTGGAAAGGCAAATCAGCGCTACAAAGAAGTCTCGCTTCCCATCGGTCAAAAGGGCCATGCTGAAAAAAGTGTCAAAACCAGAAATGCAGGACAGGCCATGGAGAAATGGGAGCCTTGCTACACTGATGGGCGGGATGTAAATTGCCAAGAGCCACTCTGGAGAAGTGTCCGGTGAGTCCTGAAACATCTGAAAAACACAGCTTAGAGAGCATAGGGCACTTCCACTCATGGGGGTATAAATTGGGAAAATTAAAAATCAGCAAGACACAAGCACCCCAAAGTTTAGGGCTGCTCTGTTGACCAGAACCTCCACTTCATTCCACCTTAAATATCCCAGGAAAGAGAAAAATGGATAAAGAAGTTGTGGTCCTTATGTACAATGGAATATCACTCAGCCAGGAAATCAATGTCGTAAGGTTAGTAGCAGCATGATGAGTGGATTTAGGTACGACGATTCTAAGTGAAATAAGTCACACAGAAAAGGACACTTCTCATAAGGTATCACTGATAGAGGGAATGTAAAAACCGTTACACTTGAACTGAATTACAAAACAGAACAGAGTCACACATGCAGAAAACACACTATGGCTGCCTAACGGGAAAGGTGAGGTGGGGTGATACATAAAACAAGGGTATCAAATTAGCTCAGATACCGTTCCATAAACCCAATATGTAATAGACAAGACCTACTCCTTGCTCAGAGAACTGGACTCAACACGCCCTATTCACCGCACAAGAATATATCTGACTAATAATAATCGTAAAACCTATGTATTGATATCTCTCTGTTAGTGTGTCAAGTGGGTGTAAAGCGGCATAAACACAGCAGTGAAAAGCAGCTAAACCCCATTATAAAAATAAATTACTTTGAAATACCCATGAAACAAAGACAGTGATAGAGAGAGAAATTCTTACACAATGCGTTCAGGGGCTGTGATGCAACCTGGATTGACCATATCTAGACGCACAGCTGGATGAGACATAAGGGTGGACACTCTTGGGGCTGAGAGGTTTGGTGAGGTTGGGTGAGCAAACGCAGACCCTTTAAAGTAATACTGCGTGGTACCCATCGCATGGGTCCCAAATCTCCAGGTTCAAGGGCTTCTTCCTACATCAAAAACATGCATGAGAAACCCAGAAGATGGTACACCGTGTGATGGGGAAAGGTTTCTAAAACGCACCTCATTTCTCATCTCCTTGTGCCCGGGTTCGCCATTCCAGCCGCTTTACTAGCAAGCTCCCTACGTGGAGCATCAGCACCTTTAACCTCCTGTTCCGTACAGGTTGCACTTTGTCCTGAGGATAAACGGGAAGACGTGGAACCAACGAGAGACTAGCTCTTGGTGTTGGGACAGGCACAGGTCACTCTATTTTCCCATCAGAAAGAAGAATTAACCACAGGCTCAGCCTGCCCCCCGGAACCAGAACAGGGCCTGAACCCATTCTGCGCTTTTGCGGCCAGCTCCCATAAAAACGAGTTGTAAAATGGAGGTTCAGGGCACTGCAATTCACAAACCTGCAGAGTTATAAATGATAACTCTCGTCCACAAATATATTGAGGGAGGGCAAAGAAGAAGATTTGAAATCAAGGCAGAATTGCACGAAACAGATTTCAGGAGGTAGATACGAATCGCCTTTAAAGCACATGAAAAGCGGCAAAACGTTGACAATGATGCCCTTGGCCAAAAAGGGCGTATGCGTTTTTTCCTGAATATATTCAGGAAAAAACGCATACGCCCTTTTTGGCCAACCAAGCAACCTGGAAAGGCAAATCAGCGCTACAAAGAAGTCTCGCTTCCCATCGGTCAAAAGGGCCATGCTGAAAAAAGTGTCAAAACCAGAAATGCAGGACAGGCCATGGAGAAATGGGAGCCTTGCTACACTGATGGGCGGGATGTAAATTGCCAACAGCCACTCTGGAGAAGTGTCCAGTGAGTCCTGAAACATCTGAAAAACACAGCTTAGAGAGCATAGGGCACTTCCACTCATGGGGGTATAAATTGGGAAAATTAAAAATCAGCAAGACACAAGCACCCCAAAGTTTAGGGCTGCTCTGTTGACCAGGACCTCCACTTCATTCCACCTTAAATATCCCAGGAAAGAGAAAAATGGATAAAGAAGTTGTGGTCCTTATGTACAATGGAATATCACTCAGCCAGGAAATCAATGTCGTAAGGTTACTAGCAGCATGATGAGTGGATTTAGGTACGACGATTCTAAGTGAAATAAGTCACACAGAAAAGGACACTTCTCATAAGGTATCACTGATAGAGGGAATGTAAAAACCGTTACACTTGAACTGAATTACAAAACAGAACAGAGTCACACATACAGAAAACACACTATGGCTGCTTAACGGGAAAGGTGAGGTGGGGTGATACATAAAACAAGGGTTTCAAATTAGCTCAGATACCGTTCCATAAACCCAATATGTAATAGACAAGACCTACTCCTTGCTCAGAGAACTGGACTCAACACGCCCTATTCACCGCACAAGAATATATCTGACTAGTAATAATCGTAAAACCTATGTATTGATATCTCTCTGTTAGTGTGTCAAGTGGGTGTAAAGCGGCATAAACACAGCAGTGAAAAGCAGCTAAATCCCATTATGAAAATAAATTACTTTGAAAAACCCATGAAACAAAGACAGTGAAAGAGATAGAAATTCTTACACAATGCGTTCAGGGGCTGTGATGCAACCTGGATTGACCATATCTAGACGCACAGCTGGATGAGACATAAGGGTGGACACTCTTGGGGCTGAGAGGTTTGGTGAGGTTGGGTGAGCAAATGCAGACCCTTTAAAGTAATACTGCGTGGTACCCATCGCATGGGTCCCAAATCTCCAGGTTCAAGGGCATCTTCCTACATCAAAAACATGCATGAGAAACCCAGAAGATGGTACACCGTGTGATGGGGAAAGGTTTCTAAAACGCACCTCATTTCTCATCTCCTTGTGCCCGGGTTCGCCATTCCAGCCGCTTTACTAGCAAGCTCCCTACTTGGAGCATCAGCACCTTTAACCTCCTGTTCCGTACAGGTTGCAATTTGTCCTGAGGATAAACGGGAAGACGTGGAACTAACGAGAGACTAGCTCTTGGTGTTGGGACAGGCACAGGTCACTCTATTTTCCCATCAGAAAGAAGAATTAACCGCAGGCTCAGTCTGCCCCCCTGAGCCAGAACAGGGCCTGAAGCCATTCTGCGATTTTGCGGCCAGCTCCCATAAAAACGAGTTGTAAAATGGAGGTTCAGGGCACTGCAATTCACAAACCTGCAGAGTTATAAATGATAACTCTCGTCCACAAATATATTGAGGGAAGGCAAAGAAGAGGATTTGAAATCAAGGCAGAATTGCAGGAAACAGATTTCAGGAGGTAGATACGAATCACCTTTAAAGCACATGAAAAGCGGCAAAACGTTGACAATGATGCCCTTGGCCATAAAGGGCGTATGCGTTTTTTCCTGAATATATTCAGGAAAAAACGCATACGCCCTATTTGGCCAACCAAGCAACCTGGAAAGGCAAATCAGCGCTACAAAGAAGTCTCGCTTCCCATCGGTCAAAAGGGCCATGCTGAAAAAAGTGTCAAAACCAGAAATGCAGGACAGGCCATGGAGAAATGGGAGCCTTGCTACACTGATGGGCGGGATGTAAATTGCCAAGAGCCACTCTGGAGAAGTGTCCGGTGAGTCCTGAAACATCTGAAAAACACAGCTTAGAGAGCATAGGGCACTTCCACTCATGGGGGTATAAATTGGGAAAATTAAAAATCAGCAAGACACAAGCACCCCAAAGTTTAGGGCTGCTCTGTTGACCAGAACCTCCACTTCATTCCACCTTAAATATCCCAGGAAAGAGAAAAATGGATAAAGAAGTTGTGGTCCTTATGTACAATGGAATATCACTCAGCCAGGAAATCAATGTCGTAAGGTTAGTAGCAGCATGATGAGTGGATTTAGGTACGACGATTCTAAGTGAAATAAGTCACACAGAAAAGGACACTTCTCATAAGGTATCACTGATAGAGGGAATGTAAAAACCGTTACACTTGAACTGAATTACAAAACAGAACAGAGTCACACATGCAGAAAACACACTATGGCTGCTTAACGGGAAAGGTGAGGTGGGGTGATACATAAAACAAGGGTATCAAATTAGCTCAGATACCGTTCCATAAACCCAATATGTAATAGACAAGACCTACTCCTTGCTCAGAGAACTGGACTCAACACGCCCTATTCACCGCACAAGAATATATCTGACTAATAATAATCGTAAAACCTATGTATTGATATCTCTCTGTTAGTGTGTCAAGTGGGTGTAAAGCGGCATAAACACAGCAGTGAAAAGCAGCTAAACCCCATTATAAAAATAAATTACTTTGAAATACCCATGAAACAAAGACAGTGATAGAGAGAGAAATTCTTACACAATGCGTTCAGGGGCTGTGATGCAACCTGGATTGACCA
Organism: Balaenoptera borealis; assembly: GCF_965194805.1. Lineage (NCBI taxonomy): Eukaryota > Metazoa > Chordata > Mammalia > Artiodactyla > Balaenopteridae > Balaenoptera > Balaenoptera borealis. The sequence goes on along the minus strand of NW_028123493.1, from coordinate 41,360 downwards.
TATCTAGACGCACAGCTGGATGAGACATAAGGGTGGACACTCTTGGGGCTGAGAGGTTTGGTGAGGTTGGGTGAGCAAACGCAGACCCTTTAAAGTAATACTGCGTGGTACCCATCGCATGGGTCCCAAATCTCCAGGTTCAAGGGCTTCTTCCTACATCAAAAACATGCATGAGAAACCCAGAAGATGGTACACCGTGTGATGGGGAAAGGTTTCTAAAACGCACCTCATTTCTCATCTCCTTGTGCCCGGGTTCGCCATTCCAGCCGCTTTACTAGCAAGCTCCCTACGTGGAGCATCAGCACCTTTAACCTCCTGTTCCGTACAGGTTGCACTTTGTCCTGAGGATAAACGGGAAGACGTGGAACCAACGAGAGACTAGCTCTTGGTGTTGGGACAGGCACAGGTCACTCTATTTTCCCATCAGAAAGAAGAATTAACCACAGGCTCAGCCTGCCCCCCGGAACCAGAACAGGGCCTGAAGCCATTCTGCGCTTTTGCGGCCAGCTCCCATAAAAACGAGTTGTAAAATGGAGGTTCAGGGCACTGCAATTCACAAACCTGCAGAGTTATAAATGATAACTCTCGTCCACAAATATATTGAGGGAGGGCAAAGAAGAAGATTTGAAATCAAGGCAGAATTGCACGAAACAGATTTCAGGAGGTAGATACGAATCGCCTTTAAAGCACATGAAAAGCGGCAAAACGTTGACAATGATGCCCTTGGCCAAAAAGGGCGTATGCGTTTTTTCCTGAATATATTCAGGAAAAAACGCATACGCCCTTTTTGGCCAACCAAGCAACCTGGAAAGGCAAATCAGCGCTACAAAGAAGTCTCGCTTCCCATCGGTCAAAAGGGCCATGCTGAAAAAAGTGTCAAAACCAGAAATGCAGGACAGGCCATGGAGAAATGGGAGCCTTGCTACACTGATGGGCGGGATGTAAATTGCCAACAGCCACTCTGGAGAAGTGTCCAGTGAGTCCTGAAACATCTGAAAAACACAGCTTAGAGAGCATAGGGCACTTCCACTCATGGGGGTATAAATTGGGAAAATTAAAAATCAGCAAGACACAAGCACCCCAAAGTTTAGGGCTGCTCTGTTGACCAGGACCTCCACTTCATTCCACCTTAAATATCCCAGGAAAGAGAAAAATGGATAAAGAAGTTGTGGTCCTTATGTACAATGGAATATCACTCAGCCAGGAAATCAATGTCGTAAGGTTACTAGCAGCATGATGAGTGGATTTAGGTACGACGATTCTAAGTGAAATAAGTCACACAGAAAAGGACACTTCTCATAAGGTATCACTGATAGAGGGAATGTAAAAACCGTTACACTTGAACTGAATTACAAAACAGAACAGAGTCACACATGCAGAAAACACACTATGGCTGCTTAACGGGAAAGGTGAGGTGGGGTGATACATAAAACAAGGGTTTCAAATTAGCTCAGATACCGTTCCATAAACCCAATATGTAATAGACAAGACCTACTCCTTGCTCAGAGAACTGGACTCAACACGCCCTATTCACCGCACAAGAATATATCTGACTAGTAATAATCGTAAAACCTATGTATTGATATCTCTCTGTTAGTGTGTCAAGTGGGTGTAAAGCGGCATAAACACAGCAGTGAAAAGCAGCTAAATCCCATTATGAAAATAAATTACTTTGAAAAACCCATGAAACAAAGACAGTGAAAGAGATAGAAATTCTTACACAATGCGTTCAGGGGCTGTGATGCAACCTGGATTGACCATATCTAGACGCACAGCTGGATGAGACATAAGGGTGGACACTCTTGGGGCTGAGAGGTTTGGTGAGGTTGGGTGAGCAAATGCAGACCCTTTAAAGTAATACTGCGTGGTACCCATCGCATGGGTCCCAAATCTCCAGGTTCAAGGGCATCTTCCTACATCAAAAACATGCATGAGAAACCCAGAAGATGGTACACCGTGTGATGGGGAAAGGTTTCTAAAACGCACCTCATTTCTCATCTCCTTGTGCCCGGGTTCGCCATTCCAGCCGCTTTACTAGCAAGCTCCCTACTTGGAGCATCAGCACCTTTAACCTCCTGTTCCGTACAGGTTGCAATTTGTCCTGAGGATAAACGGGAAGACGTGGAACTAACGAGAGACTAGCTCTTGGTGTTGGGACAGGCACAGGTCACTCTATTTCCCCATCAGAAAGAAGAATTAACCGCAGGCTCAGTCTGCCCCCCTGAGCCAGAACAGGGCCTGAAGCCATTCTGCGATTTTGCGGCCAGCTCCCATAAAAACGAGTTGTAAAATGGAGGTTCAGGGCACTGCAATTCACAAACCTGCAGAGTTATAAATGATAACTCTCGTCCACAAATATATTGAGGGAAGGCAAAGAAGAGGATTTGAAATCAAGGCAGAATTGCAGGAAACAGATTTCAGGAGGTAGATACGAATCGCCTTTAAAGCACATGAAAAGCGGCAAAACGTTGACAATGATGCCCTTGGCCATAAAGGGCGTATGCGTTTTTTCCTGAATATATTCAGGAAAAAACGCATACGCCCTATTTGGCCAACCAAGCAACCTGGAAAGGCAAATCAGCGCTACAAAGAAGTCTCGCTTCCCATCGGTCAAAAGGGCCATGCTGAAAAAAGTGTCAAAACCAGAAATGCAGGACAGGCCATGGAGAAATGGGAGCCTTGCTACACTGATGGGCGGGATGTAAATTGCCAAGAGCCACTCTGGAGAAGTGTCCGGTGAGTCCTGAAACATCTGAAAAACACAGCTTAGAGAGCATAGGGCACTTCCACTCATGGGGGTATAAATTGGGAAAATGAAAAATCAGCAAGACACAAGCACCCCAAAGTTTAGGGCTGCTCTGTTGACCAGAACCTCCACTTCATTCCACCTTAAATATCCCAGGAAAGAGAAAAATGGATAAAGAAGTTGTGGTCCTTATGTACAATGGAATATCACTCAGCCAGGAAATCAATGTCGTAAGGTTAGTAGCAGCATGATGAGTGGATTTAGGTACGACGATTCTAAGTGAAATAAGTCACACAGAAAAGGACACTTCTCATAAGGTATCACTGATAGAGGGAATGTAAAAACCGTTACACTTGAACTGAATTACAAAACAGAACAGAGTCACACATGCAGAAAACACACTATGGCTGCTTAACGGGAAAGGTGAGGTGGGGTGATACATAAAACAAGGGTATCAAATTAGCTCAGATACCGTTCCATAAACCCAATATGTAATAGACAAGACCTACTCCTTGCTCAGAGAACTGGACTCAACACGCCCTATTCACCGCACAAGAATATATCTGACTAATAATAATCGTAAAACCTATGTATTGATATCTCTCTGTTAGTGTGTCAAGTGGGTGTAAAGCGGCATAAACACAGCAGTGAAAAGCAGCTAAACCCCATTATAAAAATAAATTACTTTGAAATGCCCATGAAACAAAGACAGTGATAGAGAGAGAAATTCTTACACAATGCGTTCAGGGGCTGTGATGCAACCTGGATTGACCATATCTAGACGCACAGCTGGATGAGACATAAGGGTGGACACTCTTGGGGCTGAGAGGTTTGGTGAGGTTGGGTGAGCAAATGCAGACCCTTTAAAGTAATACTGCGTGGTACCCATCGCATGGGTCCCAAATCTCCAGGTTCAAGGGCATCTTCCTACATCAAAAACATGCATGAGAAACCCAGAAGATGGTACACCGTGTGATGGGGAAAGGTTTCTAAAACGCACCTCATTTCTCATCTCCTTGTGCCCGGGTTCGCCATTCCAGCCGCTTTACTAGTAAGCTCCCTACTTGGAGCATCAGCACCTGTAACCTCCTGTTCCGTACAGGTTGCACTTTGTCCTGAGGATAAACGGGAAGACGTGGAACCAACGAGAGACTAGCTCTTGGTGTTGGGACAGGCACAGGTCACTCTATTTTCCCATCAGAAAGAAGAATTAACCACAGGCTCAGCCTGCCCCCCGGAACCAGAACAGGGCCTGAAGCCATTCTGCGCTTTTGCGGCCAGCTCCCATAAAAACGAGTTGTAAAATGGAGGTTCAGGGCACTGCAATTCACAAACCTGCAGAGTTATAAATGATAACTCTCGTCCACAAATATATTGAGGGAAGGCAAAGAAGAGGATTTGAAATCAAGGCAGAATTGCAGGAAACAGATTTCAGGAGGTAGATACGAATCGCCTTTAAAGCACATGAAAAGCGGCAAAACGTTGACAATGATGCCCTTGGCCAAAAAGGGCGTATGCGTTTTTTCCTGAATATATTCAGGAAAAAACGCATACGCCCTTTTTGGCCAACCAAGCAACCTGGAAAGGCAAATCAGCGCTACAAAGAAGTCTCGCTTCCCATCGGTCAAAAGGGCCATGCTGAAAAAAGTGTCAAAACCAGAAATGCAGGACAGGCCATGGAGAAATGGGAGCCTTGCTACACTGATGGGCGGGATGTAAATTGCCAAGAGCCACTCTGGAGAAGTGTCCGGTGAGTCCTGAAACATCTGAAAAACACAGCTTAGAGAGCATAGGGCACTTCCACTCATGGGGGTATAAATTGGGAAAATTAAAAATCAGCAAGACACAAGCACCCCAAAGTTTAGGGCTGCTCTGTTGACCAGGACCTCCACTTCATTCCATCTTAAATATCCCAGGAAAGAGAAAAATGGATAAAGAAGTTGTGGTCCTTATATACAATGGAATATCACTCAGCCATGAAATCAATGTCGTAAGGTTAGTAGCAGCATGATGAGTGGATTTAGGTACGACGATTCTAAGTGAAATAAGTCACACAGAAAAGGACACTTCTCATAAGGTATCACTGATAGAGGGAATGTAAAAACCGTTACACTTGAACTGAATTACAAAACAGAACAGAGTCACACATGCAGAAAACACACTATGGCTGCCTAACGGGAAAGGTGAGGTGGGGTGATACATAAAACAAGGGTATCAAATTAGCTCAGATACCGTTCCATAAACCCAATATGTAATAGACAAGACCTACTCCTTGCTCAGAGAACTGGACTCAACACGCCCTATTCACCGCACAAGAATATATCTGACTAATAATAATCGTAAAACCTATGTATTGATATGTCTCTGTTAGTGTGTCAAGTGGGTGTAAAGCGGCATAAACACAGCAGTGAAAAGCAGCTAAACCCCATTATAAAAATAAATTACTTTGAAACACCCATGAAACAAAGACAGTGATAGAGAGAGAAATTCTTACACAATGCGTTCAGGGGCTGTGATGCAACCTGGATTAACCATATCTAGACGCACAGCTGGATGAGACATAAGGGTGGACACTCTTGGGGCTGAGAGGTTTGGTGAGGTTGGGTGAGCAAACGCAGACCCTTTAAAGTAATACTGCGTGGTACCATCGCATGGGTCCCAAATCTCCAGGTTCAAGGGCATCTTCCTACATCAAAAACATGCATGAGAAACCCAGAAGATGGTACACCGTGTGATGGGGAAAGGTTTCTAAAACGCACCTCATTTCTCATCTCCTTGTGCCCGGGTTCGCCATTCCAGCCGCTTTACTAGCAAGCTCCCTACGTGGAGCATCAGCACCTTTAACCTCCTGTTCCGTACAGGTTGCAATTTGTCCTGAGGATAAACAGGAAGACGTGGAACCAACGAGAGACTAGCTCTTGGTGTTGGGACAGGCACAGGTCACTCTATTTTCCCATCAGAAAGAAGAATTAACCACAGGCTCAGTCTGCCCCCATGAGCCAGAACAGGGCCTGAAGCCATTCTGCGATTTTGTGGCCAGCTCCCATAAAAACGAGTTGTAAAATGGAGGTTCAGGGCACTGCAATTCACAAACCTGCAGAGTTATAAATGATAACTCTCGTCCACAAATATATTGAGGGAAGGCAAAGAAGAGGATTTGAAATCAAGGCAGAATTGCAGGAAACAGATTTCAGGAGGTAGATACGAATCGCCTTTAAAGCACATGAAAAGCGGCAAAACGTTGACAATGATGCCCTTGGCCATAAAGGGCGTATGGGTTTTTTCCTGAATATATTCAGGAAAAAACGCATACGCCCTATTTGGCCAACCAAGCAACCTGGAAAGGCAAATCAGCGCTACAAAGAAGTCTCGCTTCCCATCGGTCAAAAGGGCCATGCTGAAAAAAGTGTCAAAACCAGAAATGCAGGACAGGCCATGGAGAAATGGGAGCCTTGCTACACTGATGGGCGGGATGTAAATTGCCAAGAGCCACTCTGGAGAAGAGTCCGGTGAGTCCTGAAACATCTGAAAAACACAGCTTAGAGAGCATAGGGCACTTCCACTCATGGGGGTATAAATTGGGAAAATGAAAAATCAGCAAGACACAAGCACCCCAAAGTTTAGGGCTGCTCTGTTGACCAGAACCTCCACTTCATTCCACCTTAAATATCCCAGGAAAGAGAAAAATGGATAAAGAATTTGTGGTCCTTATGTACAATGGAATATCACTCAGCCAGGAAATCAATGTCGTAAGGTTAGTAGCAGCATGATGAGTGGATTTAGGTACGACGATTCTAAGTGAAATAAGTCACACAGAAAAGGACACTTCTCATAAGGTATCACTGATAGAGGGAATGTAAAAACCGTTACACTTGAACTGAATTACAAAACAGAACAGAGTCACACATGCAGAAAACACACTATGGCTGCTTAACGGGAAAGGTGAGGTGGGGTGATACATAAAACAAGGGTATCAAATTAGCTCAGATACCGTTCCATAAACCCAATATGTAATAGACAAGACCTACTCCTTGCTCAGAGAACTGGACTCAACACGCCCTATTCACCGCACAAGAATATATCTGACTAATAATAATCGTAAAACCTATGTATTGATATCTCTCTGTTAGTGTGTCAAGTGGGTGTAAAGCGGCATAAACACAGCAGTGAAAAGCAGCTAAACCCCATTATAAAAATAAATTACTTTGAAACACCCATGAAACAAAGACAGTGAAAGAGAGAGAAATTCTTACACAATGCGTTCAGGGGCTGTGATGCAACCTGGATTGACCATATCTAGACGCACAGCTGGATGAGACATAAGGGTGGACACTCTTGGGGCTGAGAGGTTTGGTGAGGTTGGGTGAGCAAATGCAGACCCTTTAAAGTAATACTGCGTGGTACCCATCGCATGGGTCCCAAATCTCCAGGTTCAAGGGCATCTTCCTACATCAAAAACATGCATGAGAAACCCAGAAGATGGTACACCGTGTGATGGGGAAAGGTTTCTAAAACGCACCTCATTTCTCATCTCCTTGTGCCCGGGTTCGCCATTCCAGCCGCTTTACTAGTAAGCTCCCTACTTGGAGCATCAGCACCTTTAACCTCCTGTTCCGTACAGGTTGCACTTTGTCCTGAGGATAAACGGGAAGACGTGGAACCAACGAGAGACTAGCTCTTGGTGTTGGGACAGGCACAGGTCACTCTATTTTCCCATCAGAAAGAAGAATTAACCACAGGCTCAGCCTGCCCCCCGGAACCAGAACAGGGCCTGAAGCCATTCTGCGCTTTTGCGGCCAGCTCCCATAAAAACGAGTTGTAAAATGGAGGTTCAGGGCACTGCAATTCACAAACCTGCAGAGTTATAAATGATAACTCTCGTCCACAAATATATTGAGGGAAGGCAAAGAAGAGGATTTGAAATCAAGGCAGAATTGCAGGAAACAGATTTCAGGAGGTAGATACGAATCGCCTTTAAAGCACATGAAAAGCGGCAAAACGTTGACAATGATGCCCTTGGCCAAAAAGGGCGTATGCGTATTTTCCTGAATATATTCAGGAAAAAACGCATACGCACTTTTTGGCCAACCAAGCAACCTGGAAAGGCAAATCAGCGCTACAAAGAAGTCTCGCTTCCCATCGGTCAAAAGGGCCATGCTGAAAAAAGTGTCAAAACCAGAAATGCAGGACAGGCCATGGAGAAATGGGAGCCTTGCTACACTGATGGGCGGGATGTAAATTGCCAAGAGCCACTCTGGAGAAGTGTCCGGTGAGTCCTGAAACATCTGAAAAACACAGCTTAGAGAGCATAGGGCACTTCCACTCATGGGGGTATAAATTGGGAAAATTAAAAATCAGCAAGACACAAGCACCCCAAAGTTTAGGGCTGCTCTGTTGACCAGGACCTCCACTTCATTCCATCTTAAATATCCCAGGAAAGAGAAAAATGGATAAAGAAGTTGTGGTCCTTATATACAATGGAATATCACTCAGCCATGAAATCAATGTCGTAAGGTTAGTAGCAGCATGATGAGTGGATTTAGGTACGACGATTCTAAGTGAAATAAGTCACACAGAAAAGGACACTTCTCATAAGGTATCACTGATAGAGGGAATGTAAAAACCGTTACACTTGAACTGAATTACAAAACAGAACAGAGTCACACATGCAGAAAACACACTATGGCTGCCTAACGGGAAAGGTGAGGTGGGGTGATACATAAAACAAGGGTATCAAATTAGCTCAGATACCGTTCCATAAACCCAATATGTAATAGACAAGACCTACTCCTTGCTCAGAGAACTGGACTCAACACGCCCTATTCACCGCACAAGAATATATCTGACTAATAATAATCGTAAAACCTATGTATTGATATGTCTCTGTTAGTGTGTCAAGTGGGTGTAAAGCGGCATAAACACAGCAGTGAAAAGCAGCTAAACCCCATTATAAAAATAAATTACTTTGAAACACCCATGAAACAAAGACAGTGATAGAGAGAGAAATTCTTACACAATGCGTTCAGGGGCTGTGATGCAACCTGGATTAACCATATCTAGACGCACAGCTGGATGAGACATAAGGGTGGACACTCTTGGGGCTGAGAGGTTTGGTGAGGTTGGGTGAGCAAACGCAGACCCTTTAAAGTAATACTGCGTGGTACCATCGCATGGGTCCCAAATCTCCAGGTTCAAGGGCTTCTTCCTACATCAAAAACATGCATGAGAAACCCAGAAGATGGTACACCGTGTGATGGGGAAAGGTTTCTAAAACGCACCTCATTTCTCATCTCCTTGTGCCCGGGTTCGCCATTCCAGCCGCTTTACTAGCAAGCTCCCTACGTGGAGCATCAGCACCTTTAACCTCCTGTTCCGTACAGGTTGCAATTTGTCCTGAGGATAAACAGGAAGACGTGGAACCAACGAGAGACTAGCTCTTGGTGTTGGGACAGGCACAGGTCACTCTATTTTCCCATCAGAAAGAAGAATTAACCACAGGCTCAGTCTGCCCCCCTGAGCCAGAACAGGGCCTGAAGCCATTCTGCGATTTTGTGGCCAGCTCCCATAAAAACGAGTTGTAAAATGGAGGTTCAGGGCACTGCAATTCACAAACCTGCAGAGTTATAAATGATAACTCTCGTCCACAAATATATTGAGGGAAGGCAAAGAAGAGGATTTGAAATCAAGGCAGAATTGCAGGAAACAGATTTCAGGAGGTAGATACGAATCGCCTTTAAAGCACATGAAAAGCGGCAAAACGTTGACAATGATGCCCTTGGCCATAAAGGGCGTATGCGTTTTTTCCTGAATATATTCAGGAAAAAACGCATACGCCCTATTTGGTCAACCAAGCAACCTGGAAAGGCAAATCAGCGCTACAAAGAAGTCTCGCTTCCCATCGGTCAAAAGGGCCATGCTGAAAAAAGTGTCAAAACCAGAAATGCAGGACAGGCCATGGAGAAATGGGAGCCTTGCTACACTGATGGGCGGGATGTAAATTGCCAAGAGCCACTCTGGAGAAGTGTCCGGTGAGTCCTGAAACATCTGAAAAACACAGCTTAGAGAGCATAGGGCACTTCCACTCATGGGGGTATAAATTGGGAAAATTAAAAATCAGCAAGACACAAGCACCCCAAAGTTTAGGGCTGCTCTGTTGACCAGGACCTCCACTTCATTCCACCTTAAATATCCCAGGAAAGAGAAAAATGGATAAAGAAGTTGTGGTCCTTATGTACAATGGAATATCACTCAGCCAGGAAATCAATGTCGTAAGGTTAGTAGCAACATGATGAGTGGATTTAGGTACGACGATTCTAAGTGAAATAAGTCACACAGAAAAGGACACTTCTCATAAGGTATCACTGATAGAGGGAATGTAAAAACCGTTACACTTGAACTGAATTACAAAACAGAACAGAGTCACACATGCAGAAAACACACTATGGCTGCTTAACGGGAAAGGTGAGGTGGGGTGATACATAAAACAAGGGTATCAAATTAGCTCAGATACCGTTCCATAAACCCAATATGTAATAGACAAGACCTACTCCTTGCTCAGAGAACTGGACTCAACACGCCCTATTCACCGCACAAGAATATATCTGACTAATAATAATCGTAAAACCTATGTATTGATATCTCTCTGTTAGTGTGTCAAGTGGGTGTAAAGCGGCATAAACACAGCAGTGAAAAGCAGCTAAACCCCATTATAAAAATAAATTACTTTGAAACACCCATGAAACAAAGACAGTGAAAGAGAGAGAAATTCTTACACAATGCGTTCAGGGGCTGTGATGCAACCTGGATTGACCATATCTAGACGCACAGCTGGATGAGACATAAGGGTGGACACTCTTGGGGCTGAGAGGTTTGGTGAGGTTGGGTGAGCAAACGCAGACCCTTTAAAGTAATACTGCGTGGTACCCATCGCATGGGTCCCAAATCTCCAGGTTCAAGGGCATCTTCCTACATCAAAAACATGCATGAGAAACCCAGAAGATGGTACACCGTGTGATGGGGAAAGGTTTCTAAAACGCACCTCATTTCTCATCTCCTTGTGCCCGGGTTCGCCATTCCAGCCGCTTTACTAGCAAGCTCCCTACTTGGAGCATCAGCACCTTTAACCTCCTGTTCCGTACAGGTTGCACTTTGTCCTGAGGATAAACGGGAAGACGTGGAACCAACGAGAGACTAGCTCTTGGTGTTGGGACAGGCACAGGTCACTCTATTTTCCCATCAGAAAGAAGAATTAACCACAGGCTCAGCCTGCCCCCCGGAACCAGAACAGGGCCTGAAGCCATTCTGCGCTTTTGCGGCCAGCTCCCATAAAAACGAGTTGTAAAATGGAGGTTCAGGGCACTGCAATTCACAAACCTGCAGAGTTATAAATGATAACTCTCGTCCACAAATATATTGAGGGAAGGCAAAGAAGAGGATTTGAAATCAAGGCAGAATTGCAGGAAACAGATTTCAGGAGGTAGATACGAATCGCCTTTAAAGCACATGAAAAGCGGCAAAACGTTGACAATGATGCCCTTGGCCAAAAAGGGCGTATGCGTATTTTCCTGAATATATTCAGGAAAAAACGCATACGCCCTTTTTGGCCAACCAAGCAACCTGGAAAGGCAAATCAGCGCTACAAAGAAGTCTCGCTTCCCATCGGTCAAAAGGGCCATGCTGAAAAAAGTGTCAAAACCAGAAATGCAGGACAGGCCATGGAGAAATGGGAGCCTTGCTACACTGATGGGCGGGATGTAAATTGCCAAGAGCCACTCTGGAGAAGAGTCCGGTGAGTCCTGAAACATCTGAAAAACACAGCTTAGAGAGCATAGGGCACTTCCACTCATGGGGGTATAAATTGGGAAAATGAAAAATCAGCAAGACACAAGCACCCCAAAGTTTAGGGCTGCTCTGTTGACCAGGACCTCCACTTCATTCCACCTTAAATATCCCAGGAAAGAGAAAAATGGATAAAGAAGTTGTGGTCCTTATGTACAATGGAATATCACTCAGCCATGAAATCAATGTCATAAGGTTAGGAGCAGCATGATGAGTGGATTTAGGTACGACGATTCTAAGTGAAATAAGTCACACAGAAAAGGACACTTCTCATAAGGTATCACTGATAGAGGGAATGTAAAAACCGTTACACTTGAACTGAATTACAAAACAGAACAGAGTCACACATGCAGAAAACACACTATGGCTGCCTAACGGGAAAGGTGAGGTGGGGTGATACATAAAACAAGGGTATCAAATTAGCTCAGATACCGTTCCATAAACCCAATATGTAATAGACAAGACCTACTCCTTGCTCAGAGAACTGGACTCAACACGCCCTATTCACCGCACAAGAATATATCTGACTAATAATAATCGTAAAACCTATGTATTGATATCTCTCTGTTAGTGTGTCAAGTGGGTGTAAAGCGGCATAAACACAGCAGTGAAAAGCAGCTAAACCCCATTATAAAAATAAATTACTTTGAAATGCCCATGAAACAAAGACAGTGATAGAGAGAGAAATTCTTACACAATGCGTTCAGGGGCTGTGATGCAACCTGGATTGACCATATCTAGACCCACAGCTGGATGAGACATAAGGGTGGACACTCTTGGGGCTGAGAGGTTTGGTGAGGTTGGGTGAGCAAACGCAGACCCTTTAAAGTAATACTGCGTGGTACCCATCGCATGGGTCCCAAATCTCCAGGTTCAAGGGCATCTTCCTACATCAAAAACATGCATGAGAAACCCAGAAGATGGTACACCGTGTGATGGGGAAAGGTTTCTAAAACGCACCTCATTTCTCATCTCCTTGTGCCCGGGTTCGCCATTCCAGCCGCTTTCCTAGCAAGCTCCCTACTTGGAGCATCAGCACCTTTAACCTCCTGTTCCGTACAGGTTGCACTTTGTCCTGAGGATAAACGGGAAGACGTGGAACCAACGAGAGACTAGCTCTTGGTGTTGGGACAGGCACAGGTCACTCTATTTTCCCATCAGAAAGAAGAATTAACCACAGGCTCAGCCTGCCCCCCGGAACCAGAACAGGGCCTGAAGCCATTCTGCGCTTTTGCGGCCAGCTCCCATAAAAACGAGTTGTAAAATGGAGGTTCAGGGCACTGCAATTCACAAACCTGCAGAGTTATAAATGATAACTCTCGTCCACAAATATATTGAGGGAAGGCAAAGAAGAGGATTTGAAATCAAGGCAGAATTGCAGGAAACAGATTTCAGGAGGTAGATACGAATCGCCTTTAAAGCACATGAAAAGCGGCAAAACGTTGACAATGATGCCCTTGGCCAAAAAGGGCGTATGCGTATTTTCCTGAATATATTCAGGAAAAAACGCATACGCCCTTTTTGGCCAACCAAGCAACCTGGAAAGGCAAATCAGCGCTACAAAGAAGTCTCGCTTCCCATCGGTCAAAAGGGCCATGCTGAAAAAAGTGTCAAAACCAGAAATGCAGGACAGGCCATGGAGAAATGGGAGCCTTGCTACACTGATGGGCGGGATGTAAATTGCCAAGAGCCACTCTGGAGAAGAGTCCGGTGAGTCCTGAAACATCTGAAAAACACAGCTTAGAGAGCATAGGGCACTTCCACTCATGGGGGTATAAATTGGGAAAATGAAAAATCAGCAAGACACAAGCACCCCAAAGTTTAGGGCTGCTCTGTTGACCAGGACCTCCACTTCATTCCACCTTAAATATCCCAGGAAAGAGAAAAATGGATAAAGAAGTTGTGGTCCTTATGTACAATGGAATATCACTCAGCCATGAAATCAATGTCATAAGGTTAGGAGCAGCATGATGAGTGGATTTAGGTACGATGATTCTAAGTGAAATAAGTCACACAGAAAAGGACACTTCTCATAAGGTATCACTGATAGAGGGAATGTAAAAACCGTTACACTTGAACTGAATTACAAAACAGAACAGAGTCACACATGCAGAAAACACACTATGGCTGCCTAACGGGAAAGGTGAGGTGGGGTGATACATAAAACAAGGGTATCAAATTAGCTCAGATACCGTTCCATAAACCCAATATGTAATAGACAAGACCTACTCCTTGCTCAGAGAACTGGACTCAACACGCCCTATTCACCGCACAAGAATATATCTGACTAATAATAATCGTAAAACCTATGTATTGATATCTCTCTGTTAGTGTGTCAAGTGGGTGTAAAGCGGCATAAACACAGCAGTGAAAAGCAGCTAAACCCCATTATAAAAATAAATTACTTTGAAATACCCATGAAACAAAGACAGTGATAGAGAGAGAAATTCTTACACAATGCGTTCAGGGGCTGTGATGCAACCTGGATTGACCATATCTAGACGCACAGCTGGATGAGACATAAGGGTGGACACTCTTGGGGCTGAGAGGTTTGGTGAGGTTGGGTGAGCAAACGCAGACCCTTTAAAGTAATACTGCGTGGTACCCATCGCATGGGTCCCAAATCTCCAGGTTCAAGGGCTTCTTCCTACATCAAAAACATGCATGAGAAACCCAGAAGATGGTACACCGTGTGATGGGGAAAGGTTTCTAAAACGCACCTCATTTCTCATCTCCTTGTGCCCGGGTTCGCCATTCCAGCCGCTTTACTAGCAAGCTCCCTACTTGGAGCATCAGCACCTTTAACCTCCTGTTCCGTACAGGTTGCACTTTGTCCTGAGGATAAACGGGAAGACGTGGAACCAACGAGAGACTAGCTCTTGGTGTTGGGACAGGCACAGGTCACTCTATTTTCCCATCAGAAAGAAGAATTAACCACAGGCTCAGCCTGCCCCCCGGAACCAGAACAGGGCCTGAAGCCATTCTGCGCTTTTGCGGCCAGCTCCCATAAAAACGAGTTGTAAAATGGAGGTTCAGGGCACTGCAATTCACAAACCTGCAGAGTTATAAATGATAACTCTCGTCCACAAATATATTGAGGGAGGGCAAAGAAGAAGATTTGAAATCAAGGCAGAATTGCACGAAACAGATTTCAGGAGGTAGATACGAATCGCCTTTAAAGCACATGAAAAGCGGCAAAACGTTGACAATGATGCCCTTGGCCAAAAAGGGCGTATGCGTTTTTTCCTGAATATATTCAGGAAAAAACGCATACGCCCTTTTTGGCCAACCAAGCAACCTGGAAAGGCAAATCAGCGCTACAAAGAAGTCTCGCTTCCCATCGGTCAAAAGGGCCATGCTGAAAAAAGTGTCAAAACCAGAAATGCAGGACAGGCCATGGAGAAATGGGAGCCTTGCTACACTGATGGGCGGGATGTAAATTGCCAAGAGCCACTCTGGAGAAGAGTCCGGTGAGTCCTGAAACATCTGAAAAACACAGCTTAGAGAGCATAGGGCACTTCCACTCATGGGGGTATAAATTGGGAAAATGAAAAATCAGCAAGACACAAGCACCCCAAAGTTTAGGGCTGCTCTGTTGACCAGGACCTCCACTTCATTCCACCTTAAATATCCCAGGAAAGAGAAAAATGGATAAAGAAGTTGTGGTCCTTATGTACAATGGAATATCACTCAGCCAGGAAATCAATGTCGTAAGGTTACTAGCAGCATGATGAGTGGATTTAGGTACGACGATTCTAAGTGAAATAAGTCACACAGAAAAGGACACTTCTCATAAGGTATCACTGATAGAGGGAATGTAAAAACCGTTACACTTGAACTGAATTACAAAACAGAACAGAGTCACACATGCAGAAAACACACTATGGCTGCCTAACGGGAAAGGTGAGGTGGGGTGATACATAAAACAAGGGTATCAAATTAGCTCAGATACCGTTCCATAAACCCAATATGTAATAGACAAGACCTACTCCTTGCTCAGAGAACTGGACTCAACACGCCCTATTCACCGCACAAGAATATATCTGACTAATAATAATCGTAAAACCTATGTATTGATATCTCTCTGTTAGTGTGTCAAGTGGGTGTAAAGCGGCATAAACACAGCAGTGAAAAGCAGCTAAACCCCATTATAAAAATAAATTACTTTGAAATGCCCATGAAACAAAGACAGTGATAGAGAGAGAAATTCTTACACAATGCGTTCAGGGGCTGTGATGCAACCTGGATTGACCATATCTAGACCCACAGCTGGATGAGACATAAGGGTGGACACTCTTGGGGCTGAGAGGTTTGGTGAGGTTGGGTGAGCAAACGCAGACCCTTTAAAGTAATACTGCGTGGTACCCATCGCATGGGTCCCAAATCTCCAGGTTCAAGGGCATCTTCCTACATCAAAAACATGCATGAGAAACCCAGAAGATGGTACACCGTGTGATGGGGAAAGGTTTCTAAAACGCACCTCATTTCTCATCTCCTTGTGCCCGGGTTCGCCATTCCAGCCGCTTTCCTAGCAAGCTCCCTACTTGGAGCATCAGCACCTTTAACCTCCTGTTCCGTACAGGTTGCACTTTGTCCTGAGGATAAACGGGAAGACGTGGAACCAACGAGAGACTAGCTCTTGGTGTTGGGACAGGCACAGGTCACTCTATTTTCCCATCAGAAAGAAGAATTAACCACAGGCTCAGCCTGCCCCCCGGAACCAGAACAGGGCCTGAAGCCATTCTGCGCTTTTGCGGCCAGCTCCCATAAAAACGAGTTGTAAAATGGAGGTTCAGGGCACTGCAATTCACAAACCTGCAGAGTTATAAATGATAACTCTCGTCCACAAATATATTGAGGGAAGGCAAAGAAGAGGATTTGAAATCAAGGCAGAATTGCAGGAAACAGATTTCAGGAGGTAGATACGAATCGCCTTTAAAGCACATGAAAAGCGGCAAAACGTTGACAATGATGCCCTTGGCCAAAAAGGGCGTATGCGTATTTTCCTGAATATATTCAGGAAAAAACGCATACGCCCTTTTTGGCCAACCAAGCAACCTGGAAAGGCAAATCAGCGCTACAAAGAAGTCTCGCTTCCCATCGGTCAAAAGGGCCATGCTGAAAAAAGTGTCAAAACCAGAAATGCAGGACAGGCCATGGAGAAATGGGAGCCTTGCTACACTGATGGGCGGGATGTAAATTGCCAAGAGCCACTCTGGAGAAGAGTCCGGTGAGTCCTGAAACATCTGAAAAACACAGCTTAGAGAGCATAGGGCACTTCCACTCATGGGGGTATAAATTGGGAAAATGAAAAATCAGCAAGACACAAGCACCCCAAAGTTTAGGGCTGCTCTGTTGACCAGGACCTCCACTTCATTCCACCTTAAATATCCCAGGAAAGAGAAAAATGGATAAAGAAGTTGTGGTCCTTATGTACAATGGAATATCACTCAGCCATGAAATCAATGTCATAAGGTTAGGAGCAGCATGATGAGTGGATTTAGGTACGACGATTCTAAGTGAAATAAGTCACACAGAAAAGGACACTTCTCATAAGGTATCACTGATAGAGGGAATGTAAAAACCGTTACACTTGAACTGAATTACAAAACAGAACAGAGTCACACATGCAGAAAACACACTATGGCTGCCTAACGGGAAAGGTGAGGTGGGGTGATACATAAAACAAGGGTATCAAATTAGCTCAGATACCGTTCCATAAACCCAATATGTAATAGACAAGACCTACTCCTTGCTCAGAGAACTGGACTCAACACGCCCTATTCACCGCACAAGAATATATCTGACTAATAATAATCGTAAAACCTATGTATTGATATCTCTCTGTTAGTGTGTCAAGTGGGTGTAAAGCGGCATAAACACAGCAGTGAAAAGCAGCTAAACCCCATTATAAAAATAAATTACTTTGAAATACCCATGAAACAAAGACAGTGATAGAGAGAGAAATTCTTACACAATGCGTTCAGGGGCTGTGATGCAACCTGGATTGACCATATCTAGACGCACAGCTGGATGAGACATAAGGGTGGACACTCTTGGGGCTGAGAGGTTTGGTGAGGTTGGGTGAGCAAACGCAGACCCTTTAAAGTAATACTGCGTGGTACCCATCGCATGGGTCCCAAATCTCCAGGTTCAAGGGCTTCTTCCTACATCAAAAACATGCATGAGAAACCCAGAAGATGGTACACCGTGTGATGGGGAAAGGTTTCTAAAACGCATCTCATTTCTCATCTCCTTGTGCCCGGGTTCGCCATTCCAGCCGCTTTACTAGCAAGCTCCCTACTTGGAGCATCAGCACCTTTAACCTCCTGTTCCGTACAGGTTGCACTTTGTCCTGAGGATAAACGGGAAGACGTGGAACCAACGAGAGACTAGCTCTTGGTGTTGGGACAGGCACAGGTCACTCTATTTTCCCATCAGAAAGAAGAATTAACCACAGGCTCAGCCTGCCCCCCGGAACCAGAACAGGGCCTGAAGCCATTCTGCGCTTTTGCGGCCAGCTCCCATAAAAACGAGTTGTAAAATGGAGGTTCAGGGCACTGCAATTCACAAACCTGCAGAGTTATAAATGATAACTCTCGTCCACAAATATATTGAGGGAGGGCAAAGAAGAAGATTTGAAATCAAGGCAGAATTGCAGGAAACAGATTTCAGGAGGTAGATACGAATCGCCTCTAAAGCACATGAAAAGCGGCAAAACGTTGACAATGATGCCCTTGGCCAAAAAGGGCGTATGCGTTTTTTCCTGAATATATTCAGGAAAAAACGCATACGCCCTTTTTGGCCAACCAAGCAACCTGGAAAGGCAAATCAGCGCTACAAAGAAGTCTCGCTTCCCATCGGTCAAAAGGGCCATGCTGAAAAAAGTGTCAAAACCAGAAATGCAGGACAGGCCATGGAGAAATGGGAGCCTTGCTACACTGATGGGCGGGATGTAAATTGCCAACAGCCACTCTGGAGAAGTGTCCAGTG
This sequence comes from Balaenoptera borealis, assembly GCF_965194805.1. NCBI lineage: Eukaryota > Metazoa > Chordata > Mammalia > Artiodactyla > Balaenopteridae > Balaenoptera > Balaenoptera borealis. The sequence goes on along the minus strand of NW_028123493.1, from coordinate 22,783 downwards.
AGTCCTGAAACATCTGAAAAACACAGCTTAGAGAGCATAGGGCACTTCCACTCATGGGGGTATAAATTGGGAAAATTAAAAATCAGCAAGACACAAGCACCCCAAAGTTTAGGGCTGCTCTGTTGACCAGGACCTCCACTTCATTCCACCTTAAATATCCCAGGAAAGAGAAAAATGGATAAAGAAGTTGTGGTCCTTATGTACAATGGAATATCACTCAGCCAGGAAATCAATGTCGTAAGGTTACTAGCAGCATGATGAGTGGATTTAGGTACGACGATTCTAAGTGAAATAAGTCACACAGAAAAGGACACTTCTCATAAGGTATCACTGATAGAGGGAATGTAAAAACCGTTACACTTGAACTGAATTACAAAACAGAACAGAGTCACACATGCAGAAAACACACTATGGCTGCCTAACGGGAAAGGTGAGGTGGGGTGATACATAAAACAAGGGTATCAAATTAGCTCAGATACCGTTCCATAAACCCAATATGTAATAGACAAGACCTACTCCTTGCTCAGAGAACTGGACTCAACACGCCCTATTCACCGCACAAGAATATATCTGACTAATAATAATCGTAAAACCTATGTATTGATATCTCTCTGTTAGTGTGTCAAGTGGGTGTAAAGCGGCATAAACACAGCAGTGAAAAGCAGCTAAACCCCATTATAAAAATAAATTACTTTGAAATGCCCATGAAACAAAGACAGTGATAGAGAGAGAAATTCTTACACAATGCGTTCAGGGGCTGTGATGCAACCTGGATTGACCATATCTAGACCCACAGCTGGATGAGACATAAGGGTGGACACTCTTGGGGCTGAGAGGTTTGGTGAGGTTGGGTGAGCAAACGCAGACCCTTTAAAGTAATACTGCATGGTACCCATCGCATGGGTCCCAAATCTCCAGGTTCAAGGGCATCTTCCTACATCAAAAACATGCATGAGAAACCCAGAAGATGGTACACCGTGTGATGGGGAAAGGTTTCTAAAACGCACCTCATTTCTCATCTCCTTGTGCCCGGGTTCGCCATTCCAGCCGCTTTCCTAGCAAGCTCCCTACTTGGAGCATCAGCACCTTTAACCTCCTGTTCCGTACAGGTTGCACTTTGTCCTGAGGATAAACGGGAAGACGTGGAACCAACGAGAGACTAGCTCTTGGTGTTGGGACAGGCACAGGTCACTCTATTTTCCCATCAGAAAGAAGAATTAACCACAGGCTCAGCCTGCCCCCCGGAACCAGAACAGGGCCTGAAGCCATTCTGCGCTTTTGCGGCCAGCTCCCATAAAAACGAGTTGTAAAATGGAGGTTCAGGGCACTGCAATTCACAAACCTGCAGAGTTATAAATGATAACTCTCGTCCACAAATATATTGAGGGAAGGCAAAGAAGAGGATTTGAAATCAAGGCAGAATTGCAGGAAACAGATTTCAGGAGGTAGATACGAATCGCCTTTAAAGCACATGAAAAGCGGCAAAACGTTGACAATGATGCCCTTGGCCAAAAAGGGCGTATGCGTATTTTCCTGAATATATTCAGGAAAAAACGCATACGCCCTTTTTGGCCAACCAAGCAACCTGGAAAGGCAAATCAGCGCTACAAAGAAGTCTCGCTTCCCATCGGTCAAAAGGGCCATGCTGAAAAAAGTGTCAAAACCAGAAATGCAGGACAGGCCATGGAGAAATGGGAGCCTTGCTACACTGATGGGCGGGATGTAAATTGCCAAGAGCCACTCTGGAGAAGAGTCCGGTGAGTCCTGAAACATCTGAAAAACACAGCTTAGAGAGCATAGGGCACTTCCACTCATGGGGGTATAAATTGGGAAAATGAAAAATCAGCAAGACACAAGCACCCCAAAGTTTAGGGCTGCTCTGTTGACCAGGACCTCCACTTCATTCCACCTTAAATATCCCAGGAAAGAGAAAAATGGATAAAGAAGTTGTGGTCCTTATGTACAATGGAATATCACTCAGCCATGAAATCAATGTCATAAGGTTAGGAGCAGCATGATGAGTGGATTTAGGTACGACGATTCTAAGTGAAATAAGTCACACAGAAAAGGACACTTCTCATAAGGTATCACTGATAGAGGGAATGTAAAAACCGTTACACTTGAACTGAATTACAAAACAGAACAGAGTCACACATGCAGAAAACACACTATGGCTGCCTAACGGGAAAGGTGAGGTGGGGTGATACATAAAACAAGGGTATCAAATTAGCTCAGATACCGTTCCATAAACCCAATATGTAATAGACAAGACCTACTCCTTGCTCAGAGAACTGGACTCAACACGCCCTATTCACCGCACAAGAATATATCTGACTAATAATAATCGTAAAACCTATGTATTGATATCTCTCTGTTAGTGTGTCAAGTGGGTGTAAAGCGGCATAAACACAGCAGTGAAAAGCAGCTAAACCCCATTATAAAAATAAATTACTTTGAAATACCCATGAAACAAAGACAGTGATAGAGAGAGAAATTCTTACACAATGCGTTCAGGGGCTGTGATGCAACCTGGATTGACCATATCTAGACGCACAGCTGGATGAGACATAAGGGTGGACACTCTTGGGGCTGAGAGGTTTGGTGAGGTTGGGTGAGCAAACGCAGACCCTTTAAAGTAATACTGCGTGGTACCCATCGCATGGGTCCCAAATCTCCAGGTTCAAGGGCTTCTTCCTACATCAAAAACATGCATGAGAAACCCAGAAGATGGTACACCGTGTGATGGGGAAAGGTTTCTAAAACGCACCTCATTTCTCATCTCCTTGTGCCCGGGTTCGCCATTCCAGCCGCTTTACTAGCAAGCTCCCTACTTGGAGCATCAGCACCTTTAACCTCCTGTTCCGTACAGGTTGCACTTTGTCCTGAGGATAAACGGGAAGACGTGGAACCAACGAGAGACTAGCTCTTGGTGTTGGGACAGGCACAGGTCACTCTATTTTCCCATCAGAAAGAAGAATTAACCACAGGCTCAGCCTGCCCCCCGGAACCAGAACAGGGCCTGAAGCCATTCTGCGCTTTTGCGGCCAGCTCCCATAAAAACGAGTTGTAAAATGGAGGTTCAGGGCACTGCAATTCACAAACCTGCAGAGTTATAAATGATAACTCTCGTCCACAAATATATTGAGGGAGGGCAAAGAAGAAGATTTGAAATCAAGGCAGAATTGCACGAAACAGATTTCAGGAGGTAGATACGAATCGCCTTTAAAGCACATGAAAAGCGGCAAAACGTTGACAATGATGCCCTTGGCCAAAAAGGGCGTATGCGTTTTTTCCTGAATATATTCAGGAAAAAACGCATACGCCCTTTTTGGCCAACCAAGCAACCTGGAAAGGCAAATCAGCGCTACAAAGAAGTCTCGCTTCCCATCGGTCAAAAGGGCCATGCTGAAAAAAGTGTCAAAACCAGAAATGCAGGACAGGCCATGGAGAAATGGGAGCCTTGCTACACTGATGGGCGGGATGTAAATTGCCAACAGCCACTCTGGAGAAGTGTCCAGTGAGTCCTGAAACATCTGAAAAACACAGCTTAGAGAGCATAGGGCACTTCCACTCATGGGGGTATAAATTGGGAAAATTAAAAATCAGCAAGACACAAGCACCCCAAAGTTTAGGGCTGCTCTGTTGACCAGGACCTCCACTTCATTCCACCTTAAATATCCCAGGAAAGAGAAAAATGGATAAAGAAGTTGTGGTCCTTATGTACAATGGAATATCACTCAGCCAGGAAATCAATGTCGTAAGGTTACTAGCAGCATGATGAGTGGATTTAGGTACGACGATTCTAAGTGAAATAAGTCACACAGAAAAGGACACTTCTCATAAGGTATCACTGATAGAGGGAATGTAAAAACCGTTACACTTGAACTGAATTACAAAACAGAACAGAGTCACACATGCAGAAAACACACTATGGCTGCCTAACGGGAAAGGTGAGGTGGGGTGATACATAAAACAAGGGTATCAAATTAGCTCAGATACCGTTCCATAAACCCAATATGTAATAGACAAGACCTACTCCTTGCTCAGAGAACTGGACTCAACACGCCCTATTCACCGCACAAGAATATATCTGACTAATAATAATCGTAAAACCTATGTATTGATATCTCTCTGTTAGTGTGTCAAGTGGGTGTAAAGCGGCATAAACACAGCAGTGAAAAGCAGCTAAACCCCATTATAAAAATAAATTACTTTGAAATGCCCATGAAACAAAGACAGTGATAGAGAGAGAAATTCTTACACAATGCGTTCAGGGGCTGTGATGCAACCTGGATTGACCATATCTAGACCCACAGCTGGATGAGACATAAGGGTGGACACTCTTGGGGCTGAGAGGTTTGGTGAGGTTGGGTGAGCAAACGCAGACCCTTTAAAGTAATACTGCGTGGTACCCATCGCATGGGTCCCAAATCTCCAGGTTCAAGGGCATCTTCCTACATCAAAAACATGCATGAGAAACCCAGAAGATGGTACACCGTGTGATGGGGAAAGGTTTCTAAAACGCACCTCATTTCTCATCTCCTTGTGCCCGGGTTCGCCATTCCAGCCCCTTTACTAGCAAGCTCCCTACTTGGAGCATCAGCACCTTTAACCTCCTGTTCCGTACAGGTTGCACTTTGTCCTGAGGATAAACGGGAAGACGTGGAACCAACGAGAGACTAGCTCTTGGTGTTGGGACAGGCACAGGTCACTCTATTTTCCCATCAGAAAGAAGAATTAACCACAGGCTCAGCCTGCCCCCCGGAACCAGAACAGGGCCTGAAGCCATTCTGCGCTTTTGCGGCCAGCTCCCATAAAAACGAGTTGTAAAATGGAGGTTCAGGGCACTGCAATTCACAAACCTGCAGAGTTATAAATGATAACTCTCGTCCACAAATATATTGAGGGAAGGCAAAGAAGAGGATTTGAAATCAAGGCAGAATTGCAGGAAACAGATTTCAGGAGGTAGATACGAATCGCCTTTAAAGCACATGAAAAGCGGCAAAACGTTGACAATGATGCCCTTGGCCAAAAAGGGTGTATGCGTATTTTCCTGAATATATTCAGGAAAAAACGCATACGCCCTTTTTGGCCAACCAAGCAACCTGGAAAGGCAAATCAGCGCTACAAAGAAGTCTCGCTTCCCATCGGTCAAAAGGGCCATGCTGAAAAAAGTGTCAAAACCAGAAATGCAGGACAGGCCATGGAGAAATGGGAGCCTTGCTACACTGATGGGCGGGATGTAAATTGCCAAGAGCCACTCTGGAGAAGAGTCCGGTGAGTCCTGAAACATCTGAAAAACACAGCTTAGAGAGCATAGGGCACTTCCACTCATGGGGGTATAAATTGGGAAAATGAAAAATCAGCAAGACACAAGCACCCCAAAGTTTAGGGCTGCTCTGTTGACCAGGACCTCCACTTCATTCCACCTTAAATATCCCAGGAAAGAGAAAAATGGATAAAGAAGTTGTGGTCCTTATGTACAATGGAATATCACTCAGCCAGGAAATCAATGTCATAAGGTTAGTAGCAGCATGATGAGTGGATTTAGGTACGACGATTCTAAGTGAAATAAGTCACACAGAAAAGGACACTTCTCATAAGGTATCACTGATAGAGGGAATGTAAAAACCGTTACACTTGAACTGAATTACAAAACAGAACAGAGTCACACATGCAGAAAACACACTATGGCTGCCTAACGGGAAAGGTGAGGTGGGGTGATACATAAAACAAGGGTATCAAATTAGCTCAGATACCGTTCCATAAACCCAATATGTAATAGACAAGACCTACTCCTTGCTCAGAGAACTGGACTCAACACGCCCTATTCACCGCACAAGAATATATCTGACTAATAATAATCGTAAAACCTATGTATTGATATCTCTCTGTTAGTGTGTCAAGTGGGTGTAAAGCGGCATAAACACAGCAGTGAAAAGCAGCTAAACCCCATTATAAAAATAAATTACTTTGAAATACCCATGAAACAAAGACAGTGATAGAGAGAGAAATTCTTACACAATGCGTTCAGGGGCTGTGATGCAACCTGGATTGACCATATCTAGACGCACAGCTGGATGAGACATAAGGGTGGACACTCTTGGGGCTGAGAGGTTTGGTGAGGTTGGGTGAGCAAACGCAGACCCTTTAAAGTAATACTGCGTGGTACCCATCGCATGGGTCCCAAATCTCCAGGTTCAAGGGCTTCTTCCTACATCAAAAACATGCATGAGAAACCCAGAAGATGGTACACCGTGTGATGGGGAAAGGTTTCTAAAACGCACCTCATTTCTCATCTCCTTGTGCCCGGGTTCGCCATTCCAGCCGCTTTACTAGCAAGCTCCCTACTTGGAGCATCAGCACCTTTAACCTCCTGTTCCGTACAGGTTGCACTTTGTCCTGAGGATAAACGGGAAGACGTGGAACCAACGAGAGACTAGCTCTTGGTGTTGGGACAGGCACAGGTCACTCTATTTTCCCATCAGAAAGAAGAATTAACCACAGGCTCAGCCTGCCCCCCGGAACCAGAACAGGGCCTGAAGCCATTCTGCGCTTTTGCGGCCAGCTCCCATAAAAACGAGTTGTAAAATGGAGGTTCAGGGCACTGCAATTCACAAACCTGCAGAGTTATAAATGATAACTCTCGTCCACAAATATATTGAGGGAGGGCAAAGAAGAAGATTTGAAATCAAGGCAGAATTGCACGAAACAGATTTCAGGAGGTAGATACGAATCGCCTTTAAAGCACATGAAAAGCGGCAAAACGTTGACAATGATGCCCTTGGCCAAAAAGGGCGTATGCATTTTTTCCTGAATATATTCAGGAAAAAACGCATACGCCCTTTTTGGCCAACCAAGCAACCTGGAAAGGCAAATCAGCGCTACAAAGAAGTCTCGCTTCCCATCGGTCAAAAGGGCCATGCTGAAAAAAGTGTCAAAACCAGAAATGCAGGACAGGCCATGGAGAAATGGGAGCCTTGCTACACTGATGGGCGGGATGTAAATTGCCAAGAGCCACTCTGGAGAAGAGTCCGGTGAGTCCTGAAACATCTGAAAAACACAGCTTAGAGAGCATAGGGCACTTCCACTCATGGGGGTATAAATTGGGAAAATGAAAAATCAGCAAGACACAAGCACCCCAAAGTTTAGGGCTGCTCTGTTGACCAGGACCTCCACTTCATTCCACCTTAAATATCCCAGGAAAGAGAAAAATGGATAAAGAAGTTGTGGTCCTTATGTACAATGGAATATCACTCAGCCAGGAAATCAATGTCGTAAGGTTACTAGCAGCATGATGAGTGGATTTAGGTACGACGATTCTAAGTGAAATAAGTCACACAGAAAAGGACACTTCTCATAAGGTATCACTGATAGAGGGAATGTAAAAACCGTTACACTTGAACTGAATTACAAAACAGAACAGAGTCACACATGCAGAAAACACACTATGGCTGCCTAACGGGAAAGGTGAGGTGGGGTGATACATAAAACAAGGGTATCAAATTAGCTCAGATACCGTTCCATAAACCCAATATGTAATAGACAAGACCTACTCCTTGCTCAGAGAACTGGACTCAACACGCCCTATTCACCGCACAAGAATATATCTGACTAATAATAATCGTAAAACCTATGTATTGATATCTCTCTGTTAGTGTGTCAAGTGGGTGTAAAGCGGCATAAACACAGCAGTGAAAAGCAGCTAAACCCCATTATAAAAATAAATTACTTTGAAATGCCCATGAAACAAAGACAGTGATAGAGAGAGAAATTCTTACACAATGCGTTCAGGGGCTGTGATGCAACCTGGATTGACCATATCTAGACCCACAGCTGGATGAGACATAAGGGTGGACACTCTTGGGGCTGAGAGGTTTGGTGAGGTTGGGTGAGCAAACGCAGACCCTTTAAAGTAATACTGCGTGGTACCCATCGCATGGGTCCCAAATCTCCAGGTTCAAGGGCATCTTCCTACATCAAAAACATGCATGAGAAACCCAGAAGATGGTACACCGTGTGATGGGGAAAGGTTTCTAAAACGCACCTCATTTCTCATCTCCTTGTGCCCGGGTTCGCCATTCCAGCCGCTTTCCTAGCAAGCTCCCTACTTGGAGCATCAGCACCTTTAACCTCCTGTTCCGTACAGGTTGCACTTTGTCCTGAGGATAAACGGGAAGACGTGGAACCAACGAGAGACTAGCTCTTGGTGTTGGGACAGGCACAGGTCACTCTATTTTCCCATCAGAAAGAAGAATTAACCACAGGCTCAGCCTGCCCCCCGGAACCAGAACAGGGCCTGAAGCCATTCTGCGCTTTTGCGGCCAGCTCCCATAAAAACGAGTTGTAAAATGGAGGTTCAGGGCACTGCAATTCACAAACCTGCAGAGTTATAAATGATAACTCTCGTCCACAAATATATTGAGGGAAGGCAAAGAAGAGGATTTGAAATCAAGGCAGAATTGCAGGAAACAGATTTCAGGAGGTAGATACGAATCGCCTTTAAAGCACATGAAAAGCGGCAAAACGTTGACAATGATGCCCTTGGCCAAAAAGGGCGTATGCGTATTTTCCTGAATATATTCAGGAAAAAACGCATACGCCCTTTTTGGCCAACCAAGCAACCTGGAAAGGCAAATCAGCGCTACAAAGAAGTCTCGCTTCCCATCGGTCAAAAGGGCCATGCTGAAAAAAGTGTCAAAACCAGAAATGCAGGACAGGCCATGGAGAAATGGGAGCCTTGCTACACTGATGGGCGGGATGTAAATTGCCAAGAGCCACTCTGGAGAAGAGTCCGGTGAGTCCTGAAACATCTGAAAAACACAGCTTAGAGAGCATAGGGCACTTCCACTCATGGGGGTATAAATTGGGAAAATTAAAAATCAGCAAGACACAAGCACCCCAAAGTTTAGGGCTGCTCTGTTGACCAGGACCTCCACTTCATTCCACCTTAAATATCCCAGGAAAGAGAAAAATGGATAAAGAAGTTGTGGTCCTTATGTACAATGGAATATCACTCAGCCATGAAATCAATGTCATAAGGTTAGGAGCAGCATGATGAGTGGATTTAGGTACGACGATTCTAAGTGAAATAAGTCACACAGAAAAGGACACTTCTCATAAGGTATCACTGATAGAGGGAATGTAAAAACCGTTACACTTGAACTGAATTACAAAACAGAACAGAGTCACACATGCAGAAAACACACTATGGCTGCCTAACGGGAAAGGTGAGGTGGGGTGATACATAAAACAAGGGTATCAAATTAGCTCAGATACCGTTCCATAAACCCAATATGTAATAGACAAGACCTACTCCTTGCTCAGAGAACTGGACTCAACACGCCCTATTCACCGCACAAGAATATATCTGACTAATAATAATCGTAAAACCTATGTATTGATATCTCTCTGTTAGTGTGTCAAGTGGGTGTAAAGCGGCATAAACACAGCAGTGAAAAGCAGCTAAACCCCATTATAAAAATAAATTACTTTGAAATACCCATGAAACAAAGACAGTGATAGAGAGAGAAATTCTTACACAATGCGTTCAGGGGCTGTGATGCAACCTGGATTGACCATATCTAGACGCACAGCTGGATGAGACATAAGGGTGGACACTCTTGGGGCTGAGAGGTTTGGTGAGGTTGGGTGAGCAAACGCAGACCCTTTAAAGTAATACTGCGTGGTACCCATCGCATGGGTCCCAAATCTCCAGGTTCAAGGGCTTCTTCCTACATCAAAAACATGCATGAGAAACCCAGAAGATGGTACACCGTGTGATGGGGAAAGGTTTCTAAAACGCACCTCATTTCTCATCTCCTTGTGCCCGGGTTCGCCATTCCAGCCGCTTTACTAGCAAGCTCCCTACTTGGAGCATCAGCACCTTTAACCTCCTGTTCCGTACAGGTTGCACTTTGTCCTGAGGATAAACGGGAAGACGTGGAACCAACGAGAGACTAGCTCTTGGTGTTGGGACAGGCACAGGTCACTCTATTTTCCCATCAGAAAGAAGAATTAACCACAGGCTCAGCCTGCCCCCCGGAACCAGAACAGGGCCTGAAGCCATTCTGCGCTTTTGCGGCCAGCTCCCATAAAAACGAGTTGTAAAATGGAGGTTCAGGGCACTGCAATTCACAAACCTGCAGAGTTATAAATGATAACTCTCGTCCACAAATATATTGAGGGAGGGCAAAGAAGAAGATTTGAAATCAAGGCAGAATTGCACGAAACAGATTTCAGGAGGTAGATACGAATCGCCTTTAAAGCACATGAAAAGCGGCAAAACGTTGACAATGATGCCCTTGGCCAAAAAGGGCGTATGCGTTTTTTCCTGAATATATTCAGGAAAAAACGCATACGCCCTTTTTGGCCAACCAAGCAACCTGGAAAGGCAAATCAGCGCTACAAAGAAGTCTCGCTTCCCATCGGTCAAAAGGGCCATGCTGAAAAAAGTGTCAAAACCAGAAATGCAGGACAGGCCATGGAGAAATGGGAGCCTTGCTACACTGATGGGCGGGATGTAAATTGCCAACAGCCACTCTGGAGAAGTGTCCAGTGAGTCCTGAAACATCTGAAAAACACAGCTTAGAGAGCATAGGGCACTTCCACTCATGGGGGTATAAATTGGGAAAATTAAAAATCAGCAAGACACAAGCACCCCAAAGTTTAGGGCTGCTCTGTTGACCAGGACCTCCACTTCATTCCACCTTAAATATCCCAGGAAAGAGAAAAATGGATAAAGAAGTTGTGGTCCTTATGTACAATGGAATATCACTCAGCCAGGAAATCAATGTCGTAAGGTTACTAGCAGCATGATGAGTGGATTTAGGTACGACGATTCTAAGTGAAATAAGTCACACAGAAAAGGACACTTCTCATAAGGTATCACTGATAGAGGGAATGTAAAAACCGTTACACTTGAACTGAATTACAAAACAGAACAGAGTCACACATGCAGAAAACACACTATGGCTGCCTAACGGGAAAGGTGAGGTGGGGTGATACATAAAACAAGGGTATCAAATTAGCTCAGATACCGTTCCATAAACCCAATATGTAATAGACAAGACCTACTCCTTGCTCAGAGAACTGGACTCAACACGCCCTATTCACCGCACAAGAATATATCTGACTAATAATAATCGTAAAACCTATGTATTGATATCTCTCTGTTAGTGTGTCAAGTGGGTGTAAAGCGGCATAAACACAGCAGTGAAAAGCAGCTAAACCCCATTATAAAAATAAATTACTTTGAAATGCCCATGAAACAAAGACAGTGATAGAGAGAGAAATTCTTACACAATGCGTTCAGGGGCTGTGATGCAACCTGGATTGACCATATCTAGACCCACAGCTGGATGAGACATAAGGGTGGACACTCTTGGGGCTGAGAGGTTTGGTGAGGTTGGGTGAGCAAACGCAGACCCTTTAAAGTAATACTGCGTGGTACCCATCGCATGGGTCCCAAATCTCCAGGTTCAAGGGCATCTTCCTACATCAAAAACATGCATGAGAAACCCAGAAGATGGTACACCGTGTGATGGGGAAAGGTTTCTAAAACGCACCTCATTTCTCATCTCCTTGTGCCCGGGTTCGCCATTCCAGCCGCTTTCCTAGCAAGCTCCCTACTTGGAGCATCAGCACCTTTAACCTCCTGTTCCGTACAGGTTGCACTTTGTCCTGAGGATAAACGGGAAGACGTGGAACCAACGAGAGACTAGCTCTTGGTGTTGGGACAGGCACAGGTCACTCTATTTTCCCATCAGAAAGAAGAATTAACCACAGGCTCAGCCTGCCCCCCGGAACCAGAACAGGGCCTGAAGCCATTCTGCGCTTTTGCGGCCAGCTCCCATAAAAACGAGTTGTAAAATGGAGGTTCAGGGCACTGCAATTCACAAACCTGCAGAGTTATAAATGATAACTCTCGTCCACAAATATATTGAGGGAAGGCAAAGAAGAGGATTTGAAATCAAGGCAGAATTGCAGGAAACAGATTTCAGGAGGTAGATACGAATCGCCTTTAAAGCACATGAAAAGCGGCAAAACGTTGACAATGATGCCCTTGGCCAAAAAGGGCGTATGCGTATTTTCCTGAATATATTCAGGAAAAAACGCATACGCCCTTTTTGGCCAACCAAGCAACCTGGAAAGGCAAATCAGCGCTACAAAGAAGTCTCGCTTCCCATCGGTCAAAAGGGCCATGCTGAAAAAAGTGTCAAAACCAGAAATGCAGGACAGGCCATGGAGAAATGGGAGCCTTGCTACACTGATGGGCGGGATGTAAATTGCCAAGAGCCACTCTGGAGAAGAGTCCGGTGAGTCCTGAAACATCTGAAAAACACAGCTTAGAGAGCATAGGGCACTTCCACTCATGGGGGTATAAATTGGGAAAATGAAAAATCAGCAAGACACAAGCACCCCAAAGTTTAGGGCTGCTCTGTTGACCAGGACCTCCACTTCATTCCACCTTAAATATCCCAGGAAAGAGAAAAATGGATAAAGAAGTTGTGGTCCTTATGTACAATGGAATATCACTCAGCCATGAAATCAATGTCGTAAGGTTAGTAGCAGCATGATGAGTGGATTTAGGTACGACGATTCTAAGTGAAATAAGTCACACAGAAAAGGACACTTCTCATAAGGTATCACTGATAGAGGGAATGTAAAAACCGTTACACTTGAACTGAATTACAAAACAGAACAGAGTCACACATGCAGAAAACACACTATGGCTGCCTAACGGGAAAGGTGAGGTGGGGTGATACATAAAACAAGGGTATCAAATTAGCTCAGATACCGTTCCATAAACCCAATATGTAATAGACAAGACCTACTCCTTGCTCAGAGAACTGGACTCAACACGCCCTATTCACCGCACAAGAATATATCTGACTAATAATAATCGTAAAACCTATGTATTGATATCTCTCTGTTAGTGTGTCAAGTGGGTGTAAAGCGGCATAAACACAGCAGTGAAAAGCAGCTAAACCCCATTATAAAAATAAATTACTTTGAAATACCCATGAAACAAAGACAGTGATAGAGAGAGAAATTCTTACACAATGCGTTCAGGGGCTGTGATGCAACCTGGATTGACCATATCTAGACGCACAGCTGGATGAGACATAAGGGTGGACACTCTTGGGGCTGAGAGGTTTGGTGAGGTTGGGTGAGCAAACGCAGACCCTTTAAAGTAATACTGCGTGGTACCCATCGCATGGGTCCCAAATCTCCAGGTTCAAGGGCTTCTTCCTACATCAAAAACATGCATGAGAAACCCAGAAGATGGTACACCGTGTGATGGGGAAAGGTTTCTAAAACGCACCTCATTTCTCATCTCCTTGTGCCCGGGTTCGCCATTCCAGCCGCTTTACTAGCAAGCTCCCTACTTGGAGCATCAGCACCTTTAACCTCCTGTTCCGTACAGGTTGCACTTTGTCCTGAGGATAAACGGGAAGACGTGGAACCAACGAGAGACTAGCTCTTGGTGTTGGGACAGGCACAGGTCACTCTATTTGCCCATCAGAAAGAAGAATTAACCACAGGCTCAGCCTGCCCCCCGGAACCAGAACAGGGCCTGAAGCCATTCTGCGCTTTTGCGGCCAGCTCCCATAAAAACGAGTTGTAAAATGGAGGTTCAGGGCACTGCAATTCACAAACCTGCAGAGTTATAAATGATAACTCTCGTCCACAAATATATTGAGGGAGGGCAAAGAAGAAGATTTGAAATCAAGGCAGAATTGCACGAAACAGATTTCAGGAGGTAGATACGAATCGCCTTTAAAGCACATGAAAAGCGGCAAAACGTTGACAATGATGCCCTTGGCCAAAAAGGGCGTATGCGTTTTTTCCTGAATATATTCAGGAAAAAACGCATACGCCCTTTTTGGCCAACCAAGCAACCTGGAAAGGCAAATCAGCGCTACAAAGAAGTCTCGCTTCCCATCGGTCAAAAGGGCCATGCTGAAAAAAGTGTCAAAACCAGAAATGCAGGACAGGCCATGGAGAAATGGGAGCCTTGCTACACTGATGGGCGGGATGTAAATTGCCAACAGCCACTCTGGAGAAGTGTCCAGTGAGTCCTGAAACATCTGAAAAACACAGCTTAGAGAGCATAGGGCACTTCCACTCATGGGGGTATAAATTGGGAAAATTAAAAATCAGCAAGACACAAGCACCCCAAAGTTTAGGGCTGCTCTGTTGACCAGGACCTCCACTTCATTCCACCTTAAATATCCCAGGAAAGAGAAAAATGGATAAAGAAGTTGTGGTCCTTATGTACAATGGAATATCACTCAGCCAGGAAATCAATGTCGTAAGGTTACTAGCAGCATGATGAGTGGATTTAGGTACGACGATTCTAAGTGAAATAAGTCACACAGAAAAGGACACTTCTCATAAGGTATCACTGATAGAGGGAATGTAAAAACCGTTACACTTGAACTGAATTACAAAACAGAACAGAGTCACACATGCAGAAAACACACTATGGCTGCCTAACGGGAAAGGTGAGGTGGGGTGATACATAAAACAAGGGTATCAAATTAGCTCAGATACCGTTCCATAAACCCAATATGTAATAGACAAGACCTACTCCTTGCTCAGAGAACTGGACTCAACACGCCCTATTCACCGCACAAGAATATATCTGACTAATAATAATCGTAAAACCTATGTATTGATATCTCTCTGTTAGTGTGTCAAGTGGGTGTAAAGCGGCATAAACACAGCAGTGAAAAGCAGCTAAACCCCATTATAAAAATAAATTACTTTGAAATGCCCATGAAACAAAGACAGTGATAGAGAGAGAAATTCTTACACAATGCGTTCAGGGGCTGTGATGCAACCTGGATTGACCATATCTAGACCCACAGCTGGATGAGACATAAGGGTGGACACTCTTGGGGCTGAGAGGTTTGGTGAGGTTGGGTGAGCAAACGCAGACCCTTTAAAGTAATACTGCGTGGTACCCATCGCATGGGTCCCAAATCTCCAGGTTCAAGGGCATCTTCCTACATCAAAAACATGCATGAGAAACCCAGAAGATGGTACACCGTGTGATGGGGAAAGGTTTCTAAAACGCACCTCATTTCTCATCTCCTTGTGCCCGGGTTCGCCATTCCAGCCGCTTTCCTAGCAAGCTCCCTACTTGGAGCATCAGCACCTTTAACCTCCTGTTCCGTACAGGTTGCACTTTGTCCTGAGGATAAACGGGAAGACGTGGAACCAACGAGAGACTAGCTCTTGGTGTTGGGACAGGCACAGGTCACTCTATTTTCGCATCAGAAAGAAGAATTAACCACAGGCTCAGCCTGCCCCCCGGAACCAGAACAGGGCCTGAAGCCATTCTGCGCTTTTGCGGGCAGCTCCCATAAAAACGAGTTGTAAAATGGAGGTTCAGGGCACTGCAATTCACAAACCTGCAGAGTTATAAATGATAACTCTCGTCCACAAATATATTGAGGGAAGGCAAAGAAGAGGATTTGAAATCAAGGCAGAATTGCAGGAAACAGATTTCAGGAGGTAGATACGAATCGCCTTTAAAGCACATGAAAAGCGGCAAAACGTTGACAATGATGCCCTTGGCCAAAAAGGGCGTATGCGTATTTTCCTGAATATATTCAGGAAAAAACGCATACGCCCTTTTTGGCCAACCAAGCAACCTGGAAAGGCAAATCAGCGCTACAAAGAAGTCTCGCTTCCCATCGGTCAAAAGGGCCATGCTGAAAAAAGTGTCAAAACCAGAAATGCAGGACAGGCCATGGAGAAATGGGAGCCTTGCTACACTGATGGGCGGGATGTAAATTGCCAAGAGCCACTCTGGAGAAGAGTCCGGTGAGTCCTGAAACATCTGAAAAACACAGCTTAGAGAGCATAGGGCACTTCCACTCATGGGGGTATAAATTGGGAAAATGAAAAATCAGCAAGACACAAGCACCCCAAAGTTTAGGGCTGCTCTGTTGACCAGGACCTCCACTTCATTCCACCTTAAATATCCCAGGAAAGAGAAAAATGGATAAAGAAGTTGTGGTCCTTATGTACAATGGAATATCACTCAGCCATGAAATCAATGTCATAAGGTTAGGAGCAGCATGATGAGTGGATTTAGGTACGACGATTCTAAGTGAAATAAGTCACACAGAAAAGGACACTTCTCATAAGGTATCACTGATAGAGGGAATGTAAAAACCGTTACACTTGAACTGAATTACAAAACAGAACAGAGTCACACATGCAGAAAACACACTATGGCTGCCTAACGGGAAAGGTGAGGTGGGGTGATACATAAAACAAGGGTATCAAATTAGCTCAGATACCGTTCCATAAACCCAATATGTAATAGACAAGACCTACTCCTTGCTCAGAGAACTGGACTCAACACGCCCTATTCACCGCACAAGAATATATCTGACTAATAATAATCGTAAAACCTATGTATTGATATCTCTCTGTTAGTGTGTCAAGTGGGTGTAAAGCGGCATAAACACAGCAGTGAAAAGCAGCTAAACCCCATTATAAAAATAAATTACTTTGAAATACCCATGAAACAAAGACAGTGATAGAGAGAGAAATTCTTACACAATGCGTTCAGGGGCTGTGATGCAACCTGGATTGACCATATCTAGACGCACAGCTGGATGAGACATAAGGGTGGACACTCTTGGGGCTGAGAGGTTTGGTGAGGTTGGGTGAGCAAACGCAGACCCTTTAAAGTAATACTGCGTGGTACCCATCGCATGGGTCCCAAATCTCCAGGTTCAAGGGCTTCTTCCTACATCAAAAACATGCATGAGAAACCCAGAAGATGGTACACCGTGTGATGGGGAAAGGTTTCTAAAACGCACCTCATTTCTCATCTCCTTGTGCCCGGGTTCGCCATTCCAGCCGCTTTACTAGCAAGCTCCCTACTTGGAGCATCAGCACCTTTAACCTCCTGTTCCGTACAGGTTGCACTTTGTCCTGAGGATAAACGGGAAGACGTGGAACCAACGAGAGACTAGCTCTTGGTGTTGGGACAGGCACAGGTCACTCTATTTTCCCATCAGAAAGAAGAATTAACCACAGGCTCAGCCTGCCCCCCGGAACCAGAACAGGGCCTGAAGCCATTCTGCGCTTTTGCGGCCAGCTCCCATAAAAACGAGTTGTAAAATGGAGGTTCAGGGCACTGCAATTCACAAACCTGCAGAGTTATAAATGATAACTCTCGTCCACAAATATATTGAGGGAGGGCAAAGAAGAAGATTTGAAATCAAGGCAGAATTGCACGAAACAGATTTCAGGAGGTAGATACGAATCGCCTTTAAAGCACATGAAAAGCGGCAAAACGTTGACAATGATGCCCTTGGCCAAAAAGGGCGTATGCGTTTTTTCCTGAATATATTCAGGAAAAAACGCATACGCCCTTTTTGGCCAACCAAGCAACCTGGAAAGGCAAATCAGCGCTACAGAGAAGTCTCGCTTCCCATCGGTCAAAAGGGCCATGCTGAAAAAAGTGTCAAAACCAGAAATGCAGGACAGGCCATGGAGAAATGGGAGCCTTGCTACACTGATGGGCGGGATGTAAATTGCCAACAGCCACTCTGGAGAAGTGTCCAGTGAGTCCTGAAACATCTGAAAAACACAGCTTAGAGAGCATAGGGCACTTCCACTCATGGGGGTATAAATTGGGAAAATTAAAAATCAGCAAGACACAAGCACCCCAAAGTTTAGGGCTGCTCTGTTGACCAGGACCTCCACTTCATTCCACCTTAAATATCCCAGGAAAGAGAAAAATGGATAAAGAAGTTGTGGTCCTTATGTACAATGGAATATCACTCAGCCAGGAAATCAATGTCGTAAGGTTACTAGCAGCATGATGAGTGGATTTAGGTACGACGATTCTAAGTGAAATAAGTCACACAGAAAAGGACACTTCTCATAAGGTATCACTGATAGAGGGAATGTAAAAACCGTTACACTTGAACTGAATTACAAAACAGAACAGAGTCACACATGCAGAAAACACACTATGGCTGCCTAACGGGAAAGGTGAGGTGGGGTGATACATAAAACAAGGGTATCAAATTAGCTCAGATACCGTTCCATAAACCCAATATGTAATAGACAAGACCTACTCCTTGCTCAGAGAACTGGACTCAACACGCCCTATTCACCGCACAAGAATATATCTGACTAATAATAATCGTAAAACCTATGTATTGATATCTCTCTGTTAGTGTGTCAAGTGGGTGTAAAGCGGCATAAACACAGCAGTGAAAAGCAGCTAAACCCCATTATAAAAATAAATTACTTTGAAATGCCCATGAAACAAAGACAGTGATAGAGAGAGAAATTCTTACACAATGCGTTCAGGGGCTGTGATGCAACCTGGATTGACCATATCTAGACCCACAGCTGGATGAGACATAAGGGTGGACACTCTTGGGGCTGAGAGGTTTGGTGAGGTTGGGTGAGCAAACGCAGACCCTTTAAAGTAATACTGCGTGGTACCCATCGCATGGGTCCCAAATCTCCAGGTTCAAGGGCATCTTCCTACATCAAAAACATGCATGAGAAACCCAGAAGATGGTACACCGTGTGATGGGGAAAGGTTTCTAAAACGCACCTCATTTCTCATCTCCTTGTGCCCGGGTTCGCCATTCCAGCCGCTTTCCTAGCAAGCTCCCTACTTGGAGCATCAGCACCTTTAACCTCCTGTTCCGTACAGGTTGCACTTTGTCCTGAGGATAAACGGGAAGACGTGGAACCAACGAGAGACTAGCTCTTGGTGTTGGGACAGGCACAGGTCACTCTATTTTCCCATCAGAAAGAAGAATTAACCACAGGCTCAGCCTGCCCCCCGGAACCAGAACAGGGCCTGAAGCCATTCTGCGCTTTTGCGGGCAGCTCCCATAAAAACGAGTTGTAAAATGGAGGTTCAGGGCACTGCAATTCACAAACCTGCAGAGTTATAAATGATAACTCTCGTCCACAAATATATTGAGGGAAGGCAAAGAAGAGGATTTGAAATCAAGGCAGAATTGCAGGAAACAGATTTCAGGAGGTAGATACGAATCGCCTTTAAAGCACATGAAAAGCGGCAAAACGTTGACAATGATGCCCTTGGCCAAAAAGTGCGTATGCGTATTTTCCTGAATATATTCAGGAAAAAACGCATACGCCCTTTTTGGCCAACCAAGCAACCTGGAAAGGCAAATCAGCGCTACAAAGAAGTCTCGCTTCCCATCGGTCAAAAGGGCCATGCTGAAAAAAGTGTCAAAACCAGAAATGCAGGACAGGCCATGGAGAAATGGGAGCCTTGCTACACTGATGGGCGGGATGTAAATTGCCAAGAGCCACTCTGGAGAAGAGTCCGGTGAGTCCTGAAACATCTGAAAAACACAGCTTAGAGAGCATAGGGCACTTCCACTCATGGGGGTATAAATTGGGAAAATGAAAAATCAGCAAGACACAAGCACCCCAAAGTTTAGGGCTGCTCTGTTGACCAGGACCTCCACTTCATTCCACCTTAAATATCCCAGGAAAGAGAAAAATGGATAAAGAAGTTGTGGTCCTTATGTACAATGGAATATCACTCAGCCATGAAATCAATGTCATGAGGTTAGGAGCAGCATGATGAGTGGATTTAGGTACGACGATTCTAAGTGAAATAAGTCACACAGAAAAGGACACTTCTCATAAGGTATCACTGATAGAGGGAATGTAAAAACCGTTACACTTGAACTGAATTACAAAACAGAACAGAGTCACACATGCAGAAAACACACTATGGCTGCCTAACGGGAAAGGTGAGGTGGGGTGATACATAAAACAAGGGTATCAAATTAGCTCAGATACCGTTCCATAAACCCAATATGTAATAGACAAGACCTACTCCTTGCTCAGAGAACTGGACTCAACACGCCCTATTCACCGCACAAGAATATATCTGACTAATAATAATCGTAAAACCTATGTATTGATATCTCTCTGTTAGTGTGTCAAGTGGGTGTAAAGCGGCATAAACACAGCAGTGAAAAGCAGCTAAACCCCATTATAAAAATAAATTACTTTGAAATACCCATGAAACAAAGACAGTGATAGAGAGAGAAATTCTTACACAATGCGTTCAGGGGCTGTGATGCAACCTGGATTGACCATATCTAGACGCACAGCTGGATGAGACATAAGGGTGGACACTCTTGGGGCTGAGAGGTTTGGTGAGGTTGGGTGAGCAAACGCAGACCCTTTAAAGTAATACTGCGTGGTACCCATCGCATGGGTCCCAAATCTCCAGGTTCAAGGGCTTCTTCCTACATCAAAAACATGCATGAGAAACCCAGAAGATGGTACACCGTGTGATGGGGAAAGGTTTCTAAAACGCACCTCATTTCTCATCTCCTTGTGCCCGGGTTCGCCATTCCAGCCGCTTTACTAGCAAGCTCCCTACTTGGAGCATCAGCACCTTTAACCTCCTGTTCCGTACAGGTTGCACTTTGTCCTGAGGATAAACGGGAAGACGTGGAACCAACGAGAGACTAGCTCTTGGTGTTGGGACAGGCACAGGTCACTCTATTTTCCCATCAGAAAGAAGAATTAACCACAGGCTCAGCCTGCCCCCCGGAACCAGAACAGGGCCTGAAGCCATTCTGCGCTTTTGCGGCCAGCTCCCATAAAAACGAGTTGTAAAATGGAGGTTCAGGGCACTGCAATTCACAAACCTGCAGAGTTATAAATGATAACTCTCGTCCACAAATATATTGAGGGAGGGCAAAGAAGAAGATTTGAAATCAAGGCAGAATTGCACGAAACAGATTTCAGGAGGTAGATACGAATCGCCTTTAAAGCACATGAAAAGCGGCAAAACGTTGACAATGATGCCCTTGGCCAAAAAGGGCGTATGCGTTTTTTCCTGAATATATTCAGGAAAAAACGCATACGCCCTTTTTGGCCAACCAAGCAACCTGGAAAGGCAAATCAGCGCTACAAAGAAGTCTCGCTTCCCATCGGTCAAAAGGGCCATGCTGAAAAAAGTGTCAAAACCAGAAATGCAGGACAGGCCATGGAGAAATGGGAGCCTTGCTACACTGATGGGCGGGATGTAAATTGCCAAGAGCCACTCTGGAGAAGTGTCCGGTGAGTCCTGAAACATCTGAAAAACACAGCTTAGAGAGCATAGGGCACTTCCACTCATGGGGGTATAAATTGGGAAAATTAAAAATCAGCAAGACACAAGCACCCCAAAGTTTAGGGCTGCTCTGTTGACCAGGACCTCCACTTCATTCCACCTTAAATATCCCAGGAAAGAGAAAAATGGATAAAGAAGTTGTGGTCCTTATGTACAATGGAATATCACTCAGCCAGGAAATCAATGTCGTATGGTTAGTAGCAGCATGATGAGTGGATTTAGGTACGACGATTCTAAGTGAAATAAGTCACACAGAAAAGGACACTTCTCATAAGGTATCACTGATAGAGGGAATGTAAAAACCGTTACACTTGAACTGAATTACAAAACAGAACAGAGTCACACATGCAGAAAACACACTATGGCTGCTTAACGGGAAAGGTGAGGTGGGGTGATACATAAAACAAGGGTATCAAATTAGCTCAGATACCATTCCATAAACCCAATATGTAATAGACAAGACCTACTCCTTGTTCAGAGAACTGGACTCAACACGCCCTATTCACCGCACAAGAATATATCTGACTAATAATAATCGTAAAACCTATGTATTGATATCTCTCTGTTAGTGTGTCAAGTGGGTGTAAAGCGGCATAAACACAGCAGTGAAAAGCAGCTAAACCCCATTATAAAAATAAATTACTTTGAAACACCCATGAAACAAAGACAGTGAAAGAGAGAGAAATTCTTACAAAATGCGTTCAGGGGCTGTGATGCAACCTGGATTGACCATATCTAGACGCACAGCTGGATGAGACATAAGGGTGGACACTCTTGGGGCTGAGAGGTTTGGTGAGGTTGGGTGAGCAAACGCAGACCCTTTAAAGTAATACTGCGTGGTACCCATCGCATGGGTCCCAAATCTCCAGGTTCAAGGGCATCTTCCTACATCAAAAACATGCATGAGAAACCCAGAAGATGGTACACCGTGTGATGGGGAAAGGTTTCTAAAACGCACCTCATTTCTCATCTCCTTGTGCCCGGGTTCGCCATTCCAGCCGCTTTACTAGCAAGCTCCCTACTTGGAGCATCAGCACCTTTAACCTCCTGTTCCGTACAGGTTGCACTTTGTCCTGAGGATAAACGGGAAGACGTGGAACCAACGAGAGACTAGCTCTTGGTGTTGGGACAGGCACAGGTCACTCTATTTTCCCATCAGAAAGAAGAATTAACCACAGGCTCAGCCTGCCCCCCGGAACCAGAACAGGGCCTGAAGCCATTCTGCGCTTTTGCGGCCAGCTCCCATAAAAACGAGTTGTAAAATGGAGGTTCAGGGCACTGCAATTCACAAACCTGCAGAGTTATAAATGATAACTCTCGTCCACAAATATATTGAGGGAAGGCAAAGAAGAGGATTTGAAATCAAGGCAGAATTGCAGGAAACAGATTTCAGGAGGTAGATACGAATCGCCTTTAAAGCACATGAAAAGCGGCAAAACGTTGACAATGATGCCCTTGGCCAAAAAGGGCGTATGCGTATTTTCCTGAATATATTCAGGAAAAAACGCATACGCCCTTTTTGGCCAACCAAGCAACCTGGAAAGGCAAATCAGCGCTACAAAGAAGTCTCGCTTCCCATCGGTCAAAAGGGCCATGTTGAAAAAAGTGTCAAAA